>NC_143550.1:81667500-82267500 GCF_054136105.1 Typopeltis vanoorti
AACCAAAGCAAGTCTAAGAATGATCCAAATGACACCCTTTCACAGCTCATTATTCTGAAGTCTACGTCGACCATTATACCAATGGATTCGCAAAGTAAATTGACAGGAAGCATGACTGGTATGTACACAGTATGATACAGCGTTCTTTAAAGGTCTCTTTGTAATCCAGACTAGAATAGCAACTCGGTTGACATCTGTTCCTATTCCTCTGGTATTACGTTCGTATTTTATCTGAATCTAGGACCGCGCGGTTAGCCTAGTGGCTTTGCGCTTCGCAACCATATGCCTGGGGAAGGGGTGTCCCAGGTTCGATTCCCGTTGTAGACGTGAGGAATTTGAGGATCTTCCTCAGGCATAGCCAAAGTTAGCCGGTCTTGGGCGCGGTCAGTAGGGTTTTTCCCGCCAGTTTATCTGGCGTTTTTCATCCCGCAAACAGGCAAACCGGCCCGTGAACATACGCCTATACAGTCAAAAATATATCCTCCCCCCCAGCGGCAGACCAGGCGACGGGTCGGTTGGGAGTAATACTAACAAGAAGTCGCATCTAAGTAACACGCGGACCCTGCATAGGAAGCGGGAATAACGCGTAGAAGAAGAAGATTTTATCTGAATCTAGGACTGACTTCTGTGTGCCAGTACAGTAACGAAGGTATGAAGCACCTGTGGCAAGTGTCTAACTTGCGCCCCCCCAACCCAAAAATGACAAAAAAGTTTGAAAAATTTAAATTTAACAAGTTAAATTTTATTAAATGCAATATGTTAAATACTTACTATTAACCCATCAAAATGAGTTGCAGAATTTGTGTGTCTAAAGCGGCGTATTGCAAAATTTAAAATTTAAAATGTAAAATAACGGACTTTTATATCTATTTATTTATTTTTATTTTTTTACGTTTTATGACCCCTATGTTATTAGAGTACTGGAAGGCCATGGGGTCTTTTCATTTCTGGCCTTACAACTTTTCCCTCTCTATAAATCTTACTATAATTCCTCTATAATCTACTCTTTCGCTCCTTCAATATACCCTATTCCTGCTATAGGTTTAAATTCGGAGGAAGGCTAGTTCAGAAGCCTTAAGGGAGCAGCCCAACCACTGAACTATTCCATCGTCAGGCTAGTCCCCTGACATGGAGAACATAATTCTACTTGTAAGCTGACAGAAAAAGATAATCGGATTGAATCTATAGGAAACGACCCTGGAATGTAAAAGGGAAAAAAAATGGAAACGACAAAATATAATACACATAGCAAACTGGAATGTAAGAGGAATAGCATATAAAGAAATAGAATTAGACCAACCATTAAATGAAAGAAATTTTAAAATAGCAGTAATCACTGAAACAAAAAAGAAATTAAAAGGAACCATGAGAACCGAAAATTTTAATGTGATATACAGTGGAGTTGATAGAGACCAAAGAGCACAAGCAGGAGTCGTGATTTGGATTCATAACTCCCTTTCAAAACAGTTAAAACATTATAAATTATGGAATGAGAGAATAATAGAAGCTAGAATAAAAATAGATAGAGGCTATTTAATAATTGGTTTATATGCCCCAGAAGAGGGAAGAGAACAAAATAATATTGATTTTTATAATCATCTATATAATAAAATAAATAAAAATGATTACGTAATTTTAGCAGGAGACTTAAATGCAAGAATTGGAAACACGAAAATTAATAATAATATAGGAATACATGGAGAACACACTCTAAACAGAAATGGTAAAAAATTGATTGACTTTGTAGTTTATAATAACCTAAAAATAATGAATTCCTTCTATAAACATAAAGACATTATTATTATTATTATTTTCGAGCTACTTCAGGGAGTCCTTAGACTCATCGAGGGAGGCCCTAAACATCATGTCCACACAACTATATGACATCCTCGCAGTAGCTATCATACCTCGCCTTGAACTCGCTCACTGTCATAGCACCCACAGCAGACTCTGTCAGCTTATTCCACTCATTTACCACTCTAAAAGTAAAGAACCCAGCTCTAACACCACTGCTAACCACACTCTTGCCCAGCTTCCATAGGTGTCCCCCTAGTTCTCCCACCACCAGTCCTGTTCTCAAAACTATCCTCTGAATTAATCCTATAGAAACCCATCAGCAATTTCAATGTCTCAATCATATCTCCCCTTTTCCGCCTGTCAACCAGTTTCTGCAACCCACAAATCTTCAACCTGTTCTCATATGGTTCATTCCATAGACCTGCCATCATCTTAGCCACTCGCCTCTGGATCCTCTCCACCTCCTCCCCATCGAGAAGAAACCCTGGCACCCATATCTGGGCACAGTAGTCGAGATGAAGTCTTATTAAGGCTCGGTACAGAGGTACAATAACTTGCTTGTCTCTGCTCGTCAAGGTATTTTTCAACAACCAAGTGAGTTGATGAGCTGATTTAGCTACTTTTGCAATGTGCCCCCTAAATTTCATCTGCCTATCCACCAACACTCCCAAGTCCCTGGCCTCATCAATCTCCTGGAGTACAGTTCCACCCATGTGGTATACTGCTGCTAATCTTTTCACCCCAAAATGCATAACCTTACATTTTGTCACATTAAATTGACATCCATTCTCCTTAGCCCAGAACTCCAATCTATCTAACTCATCCTGCAAGACTTTGACATCTTCTGCATTCACTATCGCCCTCCCCAACTTTGCATCATCAGCGAACAAATGAACTGTTCCACTTAGATATTTCCCTATATCGTTAATGAACAAATTGAACAGTGGTGGTCCAAGAACAGAACCCTGCGGCACATTAGTCACAGGCCGTCTTTTGGACTCCACTCCTGAATAAACCACTCTTTGATATCTCTCCATCAACTACCCACCTATCCATCTCACCAACCCTATATCCATTCCCATAAGTTGTAGTTTACGGATTAGAATTCCATGTGGTATCCTGTCAAACGCCTTTGCCAGGTCCAGCAGTATCACTGTAAACCAATTTCCCTTATCCAGTTCAGCCATCACCGTGTTATAAAACTTGAGCAAGTTACTCAGGCATGATCTACCCTTTACAAAGCCATGCTGTCCCCTGTACAGTATCTCATTTTCATCAATCCATTCCTGTATTTTTCTCTTGACTACTTTCTCCAACACCTTGACAACGACTCCTGATATGCTGATCGGTCGGTAATTTGCAACAGTAGTCTTGGATCCTCCTTTATGCAGTGAAACTATTTTCCCCTCTTTCCACGCCTTCGGGACTTAACCAGACCCGAGACTCAGATTAAACAACATGGTAAAGGGCACTGATAATTCCTTAGTCGCTTCACGCAAAGACATACATAAATATACTTGGGCAGCAAGAGAATGGAAATCAATATTAGTTTATTTTATATTAAATGAAAAGACATCAAAGTTTTCGTTAGATGTTAGAGTTCACAGAGGATATGAAATAAGCAGTGACCACTTCCTCGTTAAAATTAAGATTACCACCTAAATGGCTACTAGTAACAAGAACAGAAAGAAAAATTGAAACATTTGTTTATAAAACTAGACTATTGAATGACACAAATGTACAATGGCTATATGAACAAAGAATTAACCAATATCTAGATAAAATAAAACAAAATGAAGAAATAGAAATAGAATGGCTTAATATAAAAACGATACTAAATGCAGCAGCAAATGAAAGCTTAGGAAAGACTAAAAAATTCAATAAAAAGAAAAAACTGAAGATCTGGGATGATACAATAAAAGAAATAATCAAAAAGAAAAAAGAAGCCTATCACAAATGGTTAAGCAGTAAAAGATTAGAAGATGAAATAGAATATAAAAGAATAAGAGCCATAGCTAAAAGAGAAGTCAGAAAAATACAGAGAATCATGGAATAAATTTGTTTCTAATTTAGAACAGGATTTATATAAAATAAGACCCAATGTATATAAGATTTTGAAACACTTCGATGCAGATACCAAAGAAAACATAAAATTAAACACTGAATTGAAATTAGAAGAATTTCTAAATTACTACACAGAATTGTGGACAGACAGATATTTTAAAAAAGACAATTGGCAAACAATTAACGAAAATGAAAAGGAAATAACTAAAGAAGAATTAGAAATCAGCCTGAAAGAAATAAGAAACCGAAAATCACCAAAATCACCTGGAGAAGATAAACTAGGTTCAGAACTATATAAGTATGCAGGAATTAGATTCAAAGGAAGACTCTTATTATTTTTAAATAAAATTTATTCAACTGGTATTCCCCCCAATAGAATGGAAAAAAGCAATTCTGATTCCTATCTTAAAAAAAAGGTAATAGAGATGACCCTAAAAACTATAGAGGTATAAGCATACTAAATTCCTGTTACAAAATATGTAGCAGAATTTTAGATAACAAACTAATGAAATATTCCGAAAACTTTATTCTAGAAGTACAGAATGGGTTTAGAAAAGGACGATCATGTATAGACCCAGCCTTTTGCCTAAAATTAATAATAGAGAAAAGAAGAGAATACAATTTAGAAGCACATATTGCATTTATTGACGTTGAAAAAGCATTTGACAAAGTTAAAAGAAGCATTTTATTTAACATATTAAGTGAAAGACAAATACCAAATAATATCCTAAAAACTATCATAAGTAGGTATGAAACTAATCAAATACAAATAATATTAAATCATGAGCTATCATATACGAGAGAGATAAACCAAGAGGTCCGACAGGGATGTCCCCTCTCATCAACTCTTTTTAATATTTACCTAAATGAAATAATAATAAAATGGAATAAAAATTTCCATCAAGGTATTAAACTTTCTCCTACTGTGAACTTAAACACTCTCCTTTTTGCCGACGACCAAATAATATTACAAATTCCGAAGATAACTTACAGAAAGCTATTTCAGATCTAAATGAGATAGCCAAAGATTATGGTATGATAATATCAACAGAAAAATCAAAAACTATGGCCTTTAAAGGACAAGATCCAGCAAGAACTAAGATAGTAATAGATAACAAGATCTTAGAACAGGTGACTTCATTTAACTACCAAGGATGTATGATCACATATGAAAATGAAAAAGATATAAACGTAAAAATTGCAAAATATTTAAAAATAACAGGTGTAATTAACTCTATATTTAAACCAAACCTAGTTCAAAAACAAACCAGGCTAAAAGTATACAATACATTAACCCTACCAGTCTTATTGTATGGAAGCGAAATCTGGACAATAAAACAAAAAGCCAAACAAAGATTAACAACAGCAGAAATGAAGTTTATGAGGAAAACTGCAAAGTATTCTCTATTTGATCACAAAAGAAACGAAGAAATTATGAAAGAATTAAACCAAGAACCAGTAATAGAAAAAAATTAAAAAATATAAACATAAATGGATAGAACACGTTCAAAGAATGAAAACAGAAAGATTACCAAAACAAGCCTTAAAGTACAAGCCTTTAGGAAAAAGAAAATCAGGACGTCCTCTTAATCGTTGAATCTTAAACGATTCAACGATGACTTCTAAGGCCGGAACAGGACATGCTAGGCGTAAATCCTTGATATGCATGATGATGATGATGACGTTTTCCGCCCCAAACGTAATTGCGCCCGTGGCGGGCGCCTCTTTCGCCACGCCCTCGTTACGGCACTGCTGTGTGCACTTCTGCTTACTGTTGCTCTTCGATATGAAGTCTTTTTCCTTGTCTCTAGAGTGATATCTCCTTTCATACTGTTCCTCAGGATCTATCAGGAACCCGAACCCTTAGTGATGAACAATTACACCTAGTTAAGTTGACTGAAGTTCCTTTTCCAGTTTTCCTAGATCTTCAATACCACACCAGACTGAGCTTGCTTTTATAAAAAAAGCAAGATCTGTTCGGAAGAAATTTACATATTTCTCAAAAAAATGATGTGCTTACTCTGTTTTCAGTAACAAAATAATTTATCATAGGCTAACAAAGTTTCATTACATGGGTGAGATTCATATATAAATAAATATACTTCTCTCAAACAGAGACTATATAGGCAATGCATAATTATTATAATACTTTGCAAACAGCTGATGTCTACATGAGGCGATACTGCTTAATTAGTTTGAGATTTACACGTATTCATATGATGTTTATCTCGAAACACACACACACCTACGTATACACACACTACATCTAATAAGAATGAATAGCGATTCGAATATTCATTTGCATAGTTTGTGTGTGTGTGTCGATTAGGATAACAAGTTTATTTGCCGAAATTACTTGTAAATATTAATCTTAGGGAATATTGTAATCAAATGAAATTCAATTAAATGATGCCGTCTTCAACATTATGAGATAATTTCGCAAGAATTGTTTCTCCGATACATACATGATGCCTGCTGAGCTTTTCCGATTTCCAGTAGATGGAAATTAGAGCAGACATCGACTTCTAATTGTAATGAGCTCAGCAGCAGTAGCTGGGGGCTGTTTGTTAGACTTAACCGTAACAGTATGCAATATATATGGAAACCATGATGCTATTTTTTTTAAATATAATCTACATATCAAAGGAGCACGTGGTTTTTCTTTTGTCTTTGAATACTCTTTAAATTACAGTTCAAAATATTCATCTAAAAGTGCAAAGATGAATAAAGAAATAACTTTCACCTGAAGTGATGGAAAATGATTTTTTTTTTTCGTTCTCCAAACTTTTTAATTCATTGGGAAGGCATATATAATACGAGTTTCTCATTTATTAATAAATAAAAATCGGTGATGCTTTTTATTTTCCCTAAAAAGGAACAGGGAGATCATGGAAGATCGGAACGCAGCTAATCTCCGCGCTTAGCCATCATTAATAATTAGTCTATCAATAATTTCACAGGCATCAGGGAGGATAGTATGGCATATAACAACCGATATTTTAAAAATATTTTCTACCTTTTTTAACGAGAAGTGCCTTCTATTACTTTAATTCTGCCAGTTTTCTAATTTCACAAAATGAATATGTTAATATTGATAACGATTGTATCTGTGTTAACAACGGTGCCTCTATGTGAACATCGTTTTTGATTTTTCTTAAAGTGGTGCAAATTCTTTTTCATTACGAGCATCATATAGCTGATTATGACTACAGCACTCAAAGTTCACGTCCACCGCATTAACTTCGTAAGTTTACCTTTGCACTTTATTAGATGGCATAGCGAATGTTGGGTGAAAAGAGAATTGCATCTTTCGAATTGAAAATAAATACGAATTACTTTTAGAATTCTTAGTCAACAGATATTTGCTTATGAAAATACCTTTAGAAAAAGGACATGACGCAAACAGACTATCTATTAAATAAATGTCGATACAGTCTCTTCTTAAACTCAACACAACATTTACATATTTCATACACATGTTGAAACACTGCTAGCAGACATCTGAAGTTGCAATGAATTCGGGGGTCACACTCTTTTGGATGACCTTCATTGAGTAAAACTGCATTCTTTGAAATTCGTTTTCAATTTCGGAAACAAACAAAAAAAAATTCGCTGATGCCAATTCGACGAGTGTTGCATCATTGTCGTGGATTAAAAAGCGAGCAACTATACGTTTAACGTACAATGAGTAGGCGCATTGTCATGAAGTAGCAATCAGCTATTTCTTCGGTAGTACTGTTCACTTCTCACTTGTCTCATGCGCTAATTCAGATGCTGCATAACACCGAGATATTAGTAAAGATTAACCGTTTGATCCTCCAAAACAACTTCCTAATGAAAAATTCGATGATCATCAAAAGAAAACAGTAGTTATTGTTTTCACCAGAGAGACTTCTGCAGTCGAACCTTTTGCTGTCTTGAAGACGCTTGCATCTCTAAGACACCGTTTTAAGATCATAAATCTGAAGCGGATTTAAATAAAACAAAATTCTATTACTGGAAAGAGCACGCTGGAGTAGTTTTGATGTACTGTTTTGCTCTGGTCTGTTTACAGCACACCTGAAAAAAACAAAAATAACCACTGTGTTGTTATTTAACACGCGCACTATGTAGAACATTTGTGAGAAGGAGATTTCGGCGTGTATGTGTGTTGTGATAGATGGAAGAATCATTAACGCTAGCCGAGCTACTCTCTTCTGGATATCAACAAGAATGTCTAGGGAGCTTTCTGGCGCACTTCCCCCGAATGCGAGATCAGCATTCTAAAAGTTAGACAGATTTGGTATTCGTATACAAGAGAATAGTCTCTTGAGCAGAAGAATCAATTTTTAGATTCTAAGGAAAGCTATTGATGTGATGCTTGTGCCAAAATAGACTAGAAGTTAGCCACACAAGAGAAACTGATTTTGTTTCGATGTTATCAAAAGTAAAGGAGGTAGAGTGATATCTTTCTTGAGGGAAATAAGACAAGAGTGTGTTTTGGCAGTAAAGTTGATGAGGTTATTCTCATCTCAGTGAAGAATAGCATGGAGACCGGTGCTTAAAACATTGTAATGGAATACTTAGAAGAGTGGAATGATAAGCACTACAAGGTTCATCAGAAGAAGAGGAACAGAGTGTACTATTGTCAGCAAAGCTACAAATAGGATTTCAGGACGGCAAAAGAGGGTCATCGATGTACAGGAGTAAGAAAGTCGGTGAAAGTGCAAAGCCCTAGAGTACTCTAGTATTGATGGGGAAATCTAGGAAGAGGAAAACATGTATCATGGGACTTAATGAACATCAGAAAGGAAGCTGGCGACACATTTACAAACTGTAAAAGGTAGACACCATAGGGTGGTGGCAAACTAATAAAAGATCTTTGGAATTAAGTGCCATCCTTTAATACACTGGCAAGCGATGTAGTACACACACACACACACACACACACACACACACACACACACACACACACACACACACACACACACACACACACACACACGCACGCACGCAAATGTCAGGATCCTTTGATGCCTTCTTGATCCTCATCCTCTTTCAATTGGAAAGAAGAATTGAAATTTAATTATTTTATTCATTAATAGAAGGAATAGAAGTTTAATTTTCTTTTACTGTAAGTAATTATTAAGAGAGAGAGAGAGAGAGAGAGAGAGAGATGTCGCTACTACGCAGGGCCGATTTTATGATTAGGTGAACCTAGGCAATCGCCTAGGGGCGTTATTAAGACTTCAGGGTGCAAGATTTTGCGACATAGTTTGGGGGGAAATTACAACCTTCGAAAATAAATTAGTAAAAACTTGATTAATAATAAAAAAGTGAAATAAGTCAAGCCGTCCTGGTGCTCGCTGATGATCCTACATTATTTTCGCCTTTTTTTCCACTCCCTTGCTCTTTGCATACTTATCCTCGAGTGCAGAGATTTTTCCTCCTTCTGGCATCTGTCCCAAGATGAACGGGGAAGTTCCAGAGTATCCCTCAAACTAACAATCAGTGGTGGAGATTGTTCTCACTTCTTATCTTCATTCCCTATAGACTTCCTTCTGTTGATTTATAGAGAAACAATGTATAGGGGCATCAGATACTCTCGAACCGGTCCTGCTTCTACGTAAAAGTGAAATTCTGATGATTCAAAAAGTGTGCCTTAATTGCGTACCTTGAACATCGTGGCTCTGATAATGTTAGCGTAACACTAGAAAACTATTAGAAGAAAGTATTTTTAATAAAGTGTAATTATTCTTGCCGTGTATAACCGATACGTTTTGTTTCGCAGACACTCAAGTTTAAAGACTACATATTCAACTAGCAACAGGTAATACTTAAGAAATATATTCACGTCTTAAATTTTTTTGTTTTGTGCCTTGGCTTTCTAAAAATGGAAAGTAAAAAGAATACTGGTAGCATCAGAGAAAGTGGTTTAACTTTATAATTTATTTTTATTTTTTCGTCCAGTAATTGCTGATGTCTAAGACAACCGGCATTATTACACAAGAAAAAAAATGGCGATCAAATGTTCAGACTGTTTACTGAGTCTGAACAGTATCGACGATAAGAATTGTAATTATCGCTAATGAAGACTTCTTTTTTGGATTTCCATCAGTGTCGCGGATGAAAAGGAAAACAAAATTTTATTATTTTAAAAGTTATTAATTTTTAATCATGGTTTAGAAATCGTAATGCATAATTAAATATTATGAATTTTATTATAATTAACATCGATTAATTTTTCATTATATTTCTTTTTTTCCTCCCAAAAGATAAAGATTTGTTCTACCTTTTTTTTTTTTTTTTTTTTTTTTTTTTTTTGTCCACGTTACAAAACATCATTAACATTGCTGGATAAATAACAGTTTTCATTAGTGATTATTGCTAACATGGCCGGTGGAAAGCGTTCTTCTTCCTTAGAAGAACAGAGTGTTCCTGCGTACGAAGCATTTCCTGCTAAGAGATGAAATTTTTGTGTCAAGAGGGACCCAAAGATATTCAAATAACTTGAATTTATAACGCAGTGTTGTTTACACTCATACAATGTGCATTACTGGTAGCGTCCTCTCGACAACTCACTTTTGCTGAGAATATACAAAAATGTATCCGAAATTTTAATTCTGAAACTTTATACAACCAAATCATTGCGCCTACTTTTAGATATTTTATTCACTAACGTTAGTTATATTTAAAGTTTCGGACAAATAAATATGCCGAATTGACTATTTTTTAAACGTAGTTTTACTGCGGTAGCCGTTCTAGTTATACATTCTCAACGCCATATGTGAATTAATAAGGCACGATCACCACAACGAACAGAAACACCATACTGAAAACAAGCTTAATTACTATTGTTATTTAAATGATGTGAATGCCATTTTTTTTATTTTATAATAATTATCTTAATCAAAATACAAGGTGTTGATTTTTATGTATTAATTTTCTTTGTATATTTTAATATTTAGTCATAAAATGTGAAATTAACGACGATTCATTTTAGATAAATAAAATACTTATTTTAATAATTTACACACGACAGTTATTTCTAAAAATTATTTCATGAAAAGAAAGAGGGCGCTAGGAGAATGTTTCTCTAAGAGAATGAGTCGCCATTACTTCATTTTGGAAACAACCGCCCTAGCTGAGTATTTTACCATCCATCCATCTTCAAGTCCCACCTTTCCTCATTCGGTTGTGGAGGCAGCAGCTGCCAGAGGAACTTCCAATGGTCACGATCCTCGCCACCAAGCTCAGGTGTTCTGTTGGGACTTCCAGACGTGTCCATCCAAGGCTCTGGATATAATCTATCCAGCGCCTTGGCCTTCCACGTGGCCTCCCACCCTCTGGCTTGGCAAAGAGGGACCTGCTGAGGGAGCCTCTTTTGTGGCATTCAGACTAGGTGTCCGTACCATCGTAACTGTGATCTCTCAACACAGAGAAGCAGCGGTTGAGTATTAAGAGTTTCCTGAATTGCAGAGCTTCTGACACTGCCGAGTCTTGTCAGCCCCGCAATCCCTCGCAGGAACCTCATTTCAGCCGCGTGGATTCGTGTCCGCATTCTTTCGGTCATTACCCAACTCATGACCATAGGTGAGGATGGGGACATACTAGACTGTATTGAAGACAGCCAGCTTTGCCTTCAGGCTTAACTCTCGCTTCAGTACTACCGAACGGCCAAGCTCCTGCAATATTGCGCTTGATGAGCCAATTCGAGTATCTAGCTCTACGTTTCACTTTCCACCACCCATGAATATGGATCCAAGGTATTTAAACTTCTCCACCTGCCTCAGTGAGATTCCGCTCACATGTAGAGTGCACTGCGATGGTTGTCTTGAGACCACAAATGTTTCTGTTTTGGCCATACTGATCTTCATCCCGGTGTCTGCAAAAACAGCTACAACTCTTCCTGAATATTTGCAGTATGTTTGGGAATCTCTTTGGACCTGGAGGAGATGTTCTCTGCAGAATTCCTCCTCACAGCCTCATTTTCCAATGCCTCCCATTTCACGCAGTATAGCTGCTTAGATCTACTAGAGTTGATGGTAGCATTTGGTTTCTGCAGCTCTAGAGTGCAGGCAGCAAGGTGATGTCTGTACTCTATGTGATATCAGTTGACAGTTCTGCCACTCTCTTCACACGAACGTCCAGCACTGAGGAAAATAGGTCTGCTGAGACTATAAAAAAGTCAATTAGAGACCTTTGTCCAAGTGTATCCCTGTACCAGGTATTCTTATGACTTCTCGGTGCTGGAAGAAGGTATTCATTATGGACAAGCTTAACGTACAGCAGAAGTCCAATAATTTCAACCCATTTGCGTTAAGGTCAGGGGTCTCCGTTCCTCCCAACCACATCCCTCCATGTCTAGTCATCTGTTCCAACATGTGCATTAAAGTCACCCGTTAGCAGGACTGATTCCACGTCTGTCACCCTGTCAAAAGTAGCATCCACTTCCTCTAGGAAGGCAGAGTATTTATACTCCAGATTAGGTGCATAGGCTTGTACCACAGCCAAGTTGTTTTTCATTTGCAGCCTTAACACACATATCCGTCCCCCGAACGGGATCCACTGAGCAACACAGTCTGACAGCCGGAGGCTTGTGAGTATCCTCACACCTGCCCGAGCAGACATTGTTGGCTCACACCAGAGTAGTAGTAGTAGTAGAGTTTCCACCCCTCATCCAGGTTGAGAGTTCCAGCGCATCTCCTCTTGGTTGATGAAAGCCCAACTAAATCTAGTTGGTAGCGCTTGGCTTCCTCAACCAGTTCCTTCTCCTTCCCTGTGAGAGAAAAGATGTCCCAGTTTCCTAAAGCCATAGTCTGGTGCCGTTGCTATTTCCGTCCTTTTGCAGAACCATTTCTTTGCGCTTCCCCTAAGCACCTCCCCAAACAGGTAGCGGGTCCATTGATGGAGTTTCCTCTAGCAGAGCTGAGGAATGGTGTCAAAGGGAGACTGTAACATATTTTTCGAACTGGTCCCTTTGCCTAAAACCCGAACGCGTCCCTTGGTAACCCTCGCGACGAACGATATATGATGACCTGACCATGTTACAGTGTTTGGGAATGCCCTATTAGCACTACCACCTCGTTTCAGGGCTGCTCAGGTTTCCCCTCATTGCAGCTAGCTTACATATCTGCAAGCCGTTCCGCTATCCACCACCTGCGGACCCACCCAGTAGCTGAGGCCCCGAGTATTTTACGTTTATTTTATTTATTTAAAGTATTTTTATTTATTTATATTTATTTATTTAAAGTATTATATGTTGATATTAAAAACATTAACTTACGTAAATTTCACATTTATATTAATAATAAAACTCATTTTATTCTAAATATTTAAAACATGAAAATATCTTTAAGTGAACGCCGTTCAATGTATATGAAGTGATAGAACTGAAAAGAAACCATTTGACTCAAAATATATACGCTAAACTGATGTTTTTTTATTTTATTTAAATTCATAAACTGCGTATTTACGTAGTATATTTATACAAAATATCACCGTAAGAATAATTTCATTGAAAAATAAATTATAAAGGCTTCAAATGAGGATAATTAAACAAATATGATTTATAGTGTTTCGAGTCCCTCGTGTAGTTCTTCGCTACGCCTGCATGTGAATCACGTTTCTGACGTACTGCACTCATAATATTAATAATAATTGGATTAAGACGAGCATTAATCTTTTGAGCAATGGAAGCTTTTATGAAGATTAAGGTGTGCTACTGAACTGCGTTTCATTATAATACGGATGAAATTTAGCAATGTTTTCTTCCAACGGAGATTATTAAAAGTTCCATTTTTCTTTGGCGTTATGAATACAAGAAGCTTTTAGAATACCTTAACTAAATGAAGCAATTTCTTGCTGTTGTCCATTAATGATTACAGCTTTTTTTTTTTTTTTTTTTAATATTGTTGTTGCTTAGTACGTAGTGTTCGTCAATGTTGATGGTTGGTGGTTTCATGCTTTTTTTCTTCTTCTTTGCTCTGTAGTCTGCATTGCAATAGTGTTTTAGGTTAGATCAAGTTCTATATAAAGCTATTACGAGATATTATTTAAATCTATTATCTATCTAAAGATATTATCTCGTAAATACGATTCTTTCTGGTTCTCCGTATAGTTTGACACTGATTTTCGTGTCTTCAGATGAATACATTTTAAGTTTCATCACTTCAAAGATCAGTTACTGAAGAGTTAAAATAGTTAACTTAATAAGAAAAACATTAGCAGAAGTCTGGAAATGTAACTCTCTAGGTTACAAAGATATTTGCACTCGAGTATTGGTAAGATAAGATCTGAGGGATCGGGTGTTCAATAATGTTGTGCATCCAGTACAGCATTATTATGCTTGCATCGATTATTAATAATATTTTTTTCATGTAAATCCTCACCACATAGAGGTTGTTAACCTGTAGTACATCAGTATTGGTATCGCTGGGTATGCTAAAAGCTAAATCATACTCTGGAGACTAAACTTTGAAGTTCCACTCTTGCTAAACCCATCACTCTGTTGTATGAAGAGTTCAGCTAGTTCAAATCAGATTATTACACATTTCGACCCCTAAATATATGATTTGGGGGTTGGATGTAGTGCATCTGACAAGAGCAGATGCCTTACATTTGGAACTGTGGGAAAGCCATAAAAAAAGAAAAAATTCGTAATGAATAAAAATCGATAAATCTCTTGCATCCTTTTCATTTCCCCAAAGGGAGTAAGCAACTGTTTTAGCTCTAAATTTTAGAAATAATTTGGCAGCAGATTTACTTTGTTAGTCATCGCAACATATTGATCGCATTTATTTCTAGTGAGCATGATTGAACTAAAGATAACAACGAACGGCAGACAACTGCTGCCCGTCATGTTCCTAATCCAAACTAGTATTTCTGTGTTGTGCTATCCATTTTCTTGATGGATAGCACAACACAGGTTGGTTAAAAGCAGTTTCCTATCAGAGGTAAAAGAACACTGCTTATATGCTCCAACCCATATCATGTATGTTTAAAAAAAAATAGGAAAAGTTCATTTTTGTATTTCCTGAAAAAACATTTAGATGAGAAATGATGGTACATCCCCTTCCGAAATTTCTGCATAGTAATGACTCATAAATAAATAAATAAAGGGCAGAAATATTACCAGTTACATAACGTGCAGCATGATTAATAGGAGACTAGTACACTACATGAGTAAAATAGTAACAATAGAAGTAGCTTTTTTATACCATAATCGGGTTTCATAAAATTTTAATAGTTGGCCTACAGATGTTTTCTTTTTCAATAACCTGCCAAACAACTCTCTCTCTCTCTCCTGTACAATTTACTTAAAAAAAAAACGTTTCTCAATCATTACAAAGAAAACAACATTTTTATATTTTTATCCACTTCTTCGGAACATATAACGTCATGAAAAGAAAAATACCACAGGATTGAGCTACAAATAATCAAGCTTTCGAATTTAACTACTTGTATGCAAGTGGTTAAGTTGTCAGTGCAAGCCATCGAACATCGAAATACAAGTAGGGATTGATGCTCGCCTTTTTTCAGTCTTCATGGATAGTGTGAAGAGTAAAATGAAAATAGTCAATTTCCTGGTAAAATCAATAGTTATTTGTCTCACAGAAGAATCGCTCAACATGCCATTCGTTCCATCTTTCTCTTCAATTATAAGAATATTAATTATTAGTTTAAGTAGTAAAACACTCTTTCTTTAGCGCGAAGTCTTTTCCTATTCATCCTGGAACTTAATTATTCGCTGCAATTCTGACTTCTTTATCCCTGGCGCGTGCTTATGCGCATTATGTTTTTTCTTATATCCTGTGTAATGTCTTGCTTGCAAATCTTCGTATTTTTTGGCCTTTTTCCACTTCATACAAATCTTTGGATGATGCCAAAGTTCATTTCAATTTCCACAGTTGTTTTGCACTATTCTTTTCTTTCTTTCTTTTTATTTCTTCTCTCTCTCTTCAGGCAACTACTTTTTCTGCAGTCCATTTAAGACCCACTGATGAGACGGCTGGAACCTCATTTAAAGATGAGGATATCCGGCCGTAAAACTGCTGTTTTATGACCGGATATTTCTTCTTGACCCTAACCATAGATAAGATGAGGACTTTTTCCTAACCTGCCCTTATCGATTCCCCCCCCCTCCTTTGGTGCTGCACTCGTTTTAAGCAGATATATCGGAGACAAACACAGGAGCTTGCTTTCTGCACTGGATTCTCATTTTTACCTTGCAAACACGTGATTTTAAACAAAACTACAGTCTAAAGAAACAAAAAAATATGGAAGCGTATCTCTATAAATAATAATCTTTCGAAATAAGTTTTTTTTTTAAAAAAATGGAATTCTGATTTCTAATTATATCGCATTTTCCATTATCACGAAGAAAAATCAACCTTGCAGTATTCTTACAAAGTGCTGTAACTGACAAAGTAAATAAACAAATAATTATTATATTTATATGTGATATAATTAGTTGTCTAATGTCTTGTTGTACAGTATATGCGTCCTAGCTGTCCTCTAGCTGGCACCAAAGCAATATTTTAGCATAGCTGCATAGTGTTGGCTGTTAGTTCAAAAGATCGGCTAAATTTATCATTTTTTTTTACTGCAATCATATTAATCTATTTAGTTTGTGATGTGCACAAAACTCGTGCGTTGTTATATCTCAGTATATTTTGGCATAGTGCTTAGTTTATTAGCGTTTTTATGCATGTAGGAACTGTCTTTCAGCCGTAGAGTTTGCTCGCTATTGTCCGTCATTTGTTTTGTAGATGATTTATGTGCTATTCCAGTTCATATCTGCATCAAGGTAAATTCCAAGGCATCACGTTGTATCAACCAGAGCGATGCGATGCGATGGTGGTGGTTTTACTGTTGGAGACCGGATGATGGATTGTTACGTATTTATTATCAACTGGTTCGCTCAGTGGATTTCTGAATGTAATTAATTTTGTCTTATCAGAGTTTAGGTGTGTGGAGTTTTTGGTGAGTGAGTCAGTCAGTGAGCAGATTTATGTCATGCTGTATACTTGTTTGGGCTATGCTTGCATTATTATTATGGATGGATATTATAGCTGTATCGCTGCATATTGGAAGATCTTGCCTTTGAGAGGTAGCTGGTTAATATCGTGCGTATAAATGTTGAATAGAATTGGTTCCCTGTAGCATTCCACAGGTTACTGGTAACTCTCTACTAAGGATTGACCCGATGCGTGTGATTTTTTTCCGGTTTGAAGGCGATTTCTAAACCACGTGTGCAGAGGTCAACGTTTTCCAACATGTCTTAGCTTTCCTAATCAAGTTTCATGTATGAGTGTGTGCCGAATTTGCTTTCAAGTCGATAAAGCTGCCATGACAATTTCGTTTTTATCTAAGATGGCGTTAATTACGTGTGCAAAATCTTCCAAGAGTGACGTTGTTCCCTTATTCTTCTGAAAACCGTAATGTTTCGGGATGATAATCAAAGCTCTCTGTATATGTTGCGAGTTTGCTAAGCACAATCGGCTCTATAATTTGATTGATAATTGGTAGTGTTGCTCTGGGTTTATAATTATTGATTCAATTTCTTTTTCTATGTTTGGATATATTTGTGATTATGGCAGTTTTAAAGATTTTAACTATTAATTTTAGTGAGATCGGGCTACACAATATTATTTAATAGTAGTAATAATAATAATAACTTAAAAGATATCCCATTCAGGAACGCGCCAAGGGTATTTGCCGCCCGAGTGCAAACTTTATCGCCCCCCCCCTTAAAAAAATAACTAAAAGAAAAACTACATAAAATAAATATTTGATATTTTGTTTCTTGTCCCCCTATCAATGTTGCTTCCCTGGTGCGGTTCACCCTTTGCACCCTCGCGTTGGAGTAGCCCTGATTCCATTATATGGATATCACACACGGACAATAAATATAAACGGGGGGGGGGGAGGAACATCCCTGATCTCAGATCATTTACTGAACCTTGGATTCGCGTTGTAGATTCAAACTCTCTCCAACCAAAGAGAACCCCTATATTTCTTTGACCTGCACTGTAGTGGCATCAGCGATCAAAAGATAAGCCCAAGTTGAAATTTCTTACAAAATTAAACCTAAAGCATGAAAAATTAGTTTTTAAATCTATGCCGACGGATTATTTGTAAAAACCGAGTTAAGCGAATGGAATTACATCGAAAAACTATTTTATATACTTTCGTTCGCTTTCATAATTAGTGTAGATACCTTTTCCAGGAGTTCACGAGAGTTAATAACTGAACATCCCGCTGTGTCATTCATTTAAACCTCACGAACTAGCGAACACACACACCCAGCTATGCTTAAGGGAGGGAGGAATGCGCTCTCTTCGAGAACGATGAATCAGAACAAAGCCATCTTACAGGAGAACGCATTTCTCAATTTCAACGTTCGGCAAACAAACTCAGTGCAGCCTTTTGACGCACTTTGAGCAGGTGAATCTCATCTCCATCAAGACAAAGGAAGTGCTTCTCCATTCCGGCAAGTAGAATCTTTAGATAATTTGCTACGTTCGCAAAGGTGACCGTATTATTCTCGGAACATCGTAAAAATGATAAGGTAAACGGACGTGATACGTAAATACACTTCTTGGATTCATGCTAATATGACTTTAATTAGACAACCACTGAAAATTAAATGATGAAGAAAATTCTGTGGGTAATTACAATCTACTTTTTTTTTTTTTTTTTACTAATAACTAACGTATCATTCAATGCAATACGATTCTTCCGTGTTTTGTAGTTTTTAAAGTAGAAATTCCAATTAGAGAAGTTCAAAAACAAACAGTCTGAGCAGATCTATTTTCAGACAGACAATAGAAAATTAATGGTTTGTGTTTAAAAGTGAATTGTGGTTTCTTTAAGACGGAGTAGTAGTAGAGATGAATGAAGTGAGAATAAATGAATTCTCAAACGTCTTCAGGAGAGTTGAGGGGATTACAGATGCCAGTTCAGCAGAACAATGACCACGGAGCCATTACGTATTTAAGGACAGGCACAAAGTAAGAGGAACATCGATGCGATAGTAAATGGGAACAATCAAACCAAGGTCGCTAATTAGTCGAATCACTTTTTTTGCTGAATACAATTCGATTAGCATTTTCCATACTTGGGTGGATCAGGGATTCGTAAAGGACAGATGGTTCTTCAGATGAGAGGTAATCCTAGCGGAAAAGAAAAGCTTCGATATCTGCATAGCTTCACTTATCCATGTGATGCTATGCAGTTGTCGCTGTTCTAATAAAGCAAACATGTTCTTTTATTTTTATTTATTGTTGAGTAACTGGACGTTATTAAAGCCATGATCAAAAGTAGGAGATTATTTTCCAAAAAACGAAACGGGATTAAATTTTAGACAGATTAAAATCGATTACTACACATTTTTTCAGTTGAAAAATAATCTGGAAATCAGCATCTAAGGAGATGACTGTGAATTTTCTCCAAGTTCACTTGTTTTTTTTACATTGTAGAGTTTTTAAATTGAGAAAAATAAGTGTAGCTTACTATAATCCCAACCAAGACATGAGATTTAATGTCCGTGAAAGATAACTGATAAGAAAAGGAAGAAACGAAGAAACTTACGCTTTAAGTAGTTCAATATCTGTAGAGGAAAAGTCAGAGCGTCAAGCTTCTGATCCTCATGCATTGTGAGCAACCAAAATGGAAGGTGGCAACGAATTTTCAGTCACGAGGAAAATTATAAAATAAGAGCTTGCTCGCAAACCCTTTACACCACTCCTTATCAGCACTGAAGATGTTGAATACCTATCAGAGATTCTCAGAAGCATTTAAGGCTCGTTTAAGATGTAAATAACGACACACATGTATTTGATATTTTACTTGCTAGTTTAATTTGGAAAGAATATAAAGGGAGGATTAATCAAAATATTATATCAAATTCTAAGATTTTCATCGAAGCACGTATAGATAACGTCCGAAAAAATAATCTCCAATCACCGCTATATTAATGTTGCAGTGCTTTGTACAACATAGGAAGTCCGTATATATATATATATATATATATATATATATATATATATATATATATATATATATATATATATATATATATATATATATATATATATATATATATAGTTTCGGTTGTTTGAGTTAGAAAGATATGACCTGATGTTTCCATCTTTTCATCCATAAAAACAGTAAGTTCTGCTTTCCACCACCAGTCTCACAAATCGCAATAAATGACGGCTATAAATACAATCTAATTTATCATAGAAAACTATGTAAAATCCTGCTCATTAAAATAAGCGAAAAGTTATCTTAATTGTCCTGAAAAGAAAAAAAGAAGAACTTAATGGTGCTGCCGACATAAACGGTGTTCTTGTGCATGTTCTTGAAAATATTCAGATTAGTGACGTGGAAGAAATTCATGTTTGGATCTTCTTTTAATCCAAATGGTACAACAAGCCCGTTTGGGAAACATTTGATCAAACCAGCTGGATTTGTTGCCGTTCCTTCTTCAATGAAACTTCGTTAGAACAATTAAAGTGGGACTCATTACATTCTAGATAATCTCATTGGCATTCTGAGTGATTCAAAATTAGGATTACCGAATATTGAAGTTGATTTCAGCTTCTTTATTGGTACTCAAGCTAGTACTTACAAGATTCATGGAAGAAGAAAATCCATAACTATCCATGTGCAGTATTGCAGATGCTATCTGGAAAACCAGGATTGCGATTAGTGGGGAACACACACACACACACACACACACACACACACACACACACACACACACACACACACACACACACACACACACACACACACACACACACACACACACACACACACACACACACAGATTTGAATGTTATGTCATTTGTTATGCTATTTGCTATGCATGTTCGGCAATAATAAATGTTTCTTTTTATTTTAGAAGCAAGAGTTAATTGTGAGAGATCGGAATGATCGTAAGATAGAAGAAAGAACACATTATCAGTTTTGAGTTTATGATCTCCAGAGAGAGGAGAAAATCATGGAGATAAAAAAAAAAAAACTGTTCGCACTGTTTAATAAACCTGTTTTTTTTTTTTTTTTTTCTCATGCTAAACATTACGAATTGCTTTCGCAACAGGAAGTGCTATCCACGCAAAGAATTCTGGTCTTCCAGCGTCAGTTCTAAAAAAATGTGAAATCGTCTCCGGATTAACACGGAAAATTTGAAGCTCTCTCCGCTCTTCATTCATAATAAAATTAATTAATTTCATTTCTGATTCAAAATAATAAATCAAGCCTTATCAATTTGGTCTCTGTGCTTATACCACGAAGGACCTGTCTGTGGCGCCATCTATGCGACAAGACGTTAACTTTTAGTTATAGATAAATATAATTTTCTATTATACAGTATTTCGTAAGAATGGCGTTATCACAAACCGAAAATTTGCAAAAGCGTTGAAGGTGAAGAACCAATAACGGAGCGTATATCATCTGATCTCAACTCCTGTTCTAAATTCTATGTCATCCTTGCTTAAAAAAGAAAGTACATTATATTAAGAAACCTTCTTTTAATATAATAAATATCGTCATTTAAATCTTATTTTTAGCGTAGGTTGGATAGAGGAAGAGCTCTTATTACCTTACAATTAAATAGCAGGAGCGTAATGAAATTTTTCAGATAAATTCAAAAGGCTAAATAATATTATTTTTCAATTTTATGAGGTTGGAAGGGAACAAGTTAGAACTTATAGTAATTAAGCATTGGGTTGTGAATGTCGCCAACAGCAATGCATACTTTTATTCTTCTATCCGAAACGAGCAAAGACAGAAGGGCAAAACAAATGGCTGGGAATAAGCAGTTTTCTTCTGGGTTAGGTCTTATTCCGGCCATTTTGCGACGCCCCCTCCCCAAAACAATAGGATGTGTTTCGAGTTTACAGCCGAAGCAAGTAGAGCGACGAGGCCAGCGTATTGTGTTTGTTAATTGAGTGTGTTCTTCTAGTCGGTTTGTCCCTTCTGTGACATGAAAATACTAGAGTCTCTGGAGGGGAGGGAACTTATTTTTTTTTATGACCAGTTAACGAACTCTCATGAAAAGAAAAAAAAAATTAAGGTTTTTCAACTAAAGAGGACCTTGTCGGTAACGACCAGACTATGGAGGTTCTGACAATGAAAGATTTAGCAGAAGGCTAAAAAAAGTTCTGCATGCTTGTTAGGTCCTCTTTGCTTTCCCAATATGACTGCAGTAGATTTTTTTTTTTTTCACTATGAAGTCATATTTAGGACGACGTATATTGACTTCCCTTATGAAGGACTGTTACTATAGATGGTTGCCACTTTGATCGATGATCACACTGACAACAATGCTTATTTATGCATGGGTGAACTGCTGTCCAGATGGGGCATTGTCCTCATAATAGGAGAACAACACAATGAACCCTATAAATCTACAACTTGTACTAAACGAAATGTACGTCATCATCAGTCAAATGCGTTTTGAGTCCACGAGTGTTTAAGATTGCAACGTAATTCCAAGACGTTGTATTGGTTTCATTTTTTGCGTGGAATTCATGAATAGAATCCTTCAATACTTCCAATTTAAATAACACTGATTTTCTCTCTCTTTCCTTCTCCATTTTGAAATCTAGACGCTTATTTTTAGGCCCTCTGGTATCAAGATTTTCTCAAGGCAGTCAATATTTTTTTTTTTTTGCACGTTCTTTCTTTTTCTTGTCAACAAACTAAATTGATTCTATTCCTTTTTCAATGCGCGTGTACTTTTTAATATAAATATTTCAATTTATTTGTTTCATTCGTTTTCTTATTATGTCTAAATAACCTAAAGTCATTTTGCTACGCGTCAAGCATAAAATCAAATCAAAAAAAGTTAAAATTCAACGAACAGATGGATCTAATCACATACAACGCATCAGTTTAAGCCTAAATCACTTGTTGATGTATCAAGCAGTGCGCAGAATAAGAGCATAAAACACAACGCGAGACATCACACTATCGACCACTTTCCTCATGTTGCTTTGCTTAAGTAAATTTACAGATCCAACTAATCATAAACAGCTGCTTTTTTTTTATATATCACCAAGAATTATGTAGAAAAATATTTTGTAGTTGGAATATTTTCATCGCATTGAAAATTATGTAGAAACAGCAAATCTAATAGTGTGACGGTAAAAGTAGTTTAATTCCACGACGGAATATTCTGCTTACGATCTTCACCATTTCTTTTGAAGATATTTTTCATAGAAGGATGAAGACGATCAAACACATCCCCTCTGAATAAAATCGCGTGGTAGGACTGCATATAGTCTGCGTATTATATAGGTTATAACCTGTGTAACGAGGACTTAAAACGTGTATTAATGCACTTGTCCTACAGTATGACTTCAAAATTGTCTCAGATGTTAAAACAAAAAAGGCAGAATAATTCTGTCGTTATCATTTTCGGGTCACCTTAACATTACTGTTTCTTGAAGGGCAAATGAAGGGCATCGTCGAACCAAATGAACTAAGGAAGCTCTGCTGAGAGCAAAGCTTCCTTAGCGTATTCTTATTCTCTCGTAGGTCTTCTTTGCTGAGAAGACCTACGAGAGAATCAATCAAGGATTCGAGAAACAGCCGTAGAATTTTTTAACGGAAGCCTTTTTTCTTTCGAAAATTCGACTCTTTCTTCTCACTTATCAGACGGATGAACACGTACCATTCACAAAAAATTCATTTTCTAGTGATATTTGTTTCTTTAAACTTGAATCATAAACAATCCAATTCAACAAAGTCTACAAGATAGCACAGCAGCAATTGGAATTTGGAAAACTGTGGTCCTTCCCACAGTCCAGATTGCAAACTCCAACAAAAATGTCCTTCATGGAATTCTAATCAGGATTCTGGGATCAGACTGGAACTCCTTGAAGAAAATGGTTATAAAGGTTGCTTATATGCACAGTTTCCTCTAATGAAGAATTCATATATTTGTGTTGCTCCCTTTTCATCTTGATTCTTCCATCCACTTGGACAACTAGAATCATCGAAACATTGAGGCCAATTTTTTCTTGTATTTTTTCAATGTCAATGACCAGTTTTAGTATTCTTTTCCAGTGAACAGTTAGTGCGCTCTGTTATGTTGTATTGTTCACCCCACTTGTATCTGGGTTTCTGTCAATGTTCGTTCGCTTCTATAACTTTTCTTCATCTTTCAGGCCTCAGTCATCCACCAATGTTTTCTTAATCGCACGTATTTGGTCGGCTGGTTCTAGGGACCATTCTTAGTAACCCCTTTACGCCGTTATTTGTGAATGCTTAAAACTAGTCTACTGTCATGCAATACAGAAACTTGTTCTTCAGAGGTCCACCCTTCTTACATTCAAAATCTGTGTAATTGTGGTTTCAGTCCATTTTCTGTCCTAATATTAGCTTTGCCTTTGTGGTCAAACTCAACGAGGTTACCGATGTCACATTTAACCACATAAACCTCCGCAGGGATAAATATATCATAAATATATAAAATATATCAACGATATAAGCTTTGTATCCACGTTATTTCAATAGTATACATATGTCATTAACTTCAATGGGCGCTTCGCACTCGTGTAATTATCGACATGTAAACACGTCAAGACAGTTCAGAGGTTAACAATAAAATTCTATTGAGTTTTCGCAACACGACGTGTACTGAGTGATCCATTAGTTATTTTTTTGAAGGTGTTTTTATTATTGTTTAAAAATTCTGGAGGAATTCTGAAATATTTTTACGAGTGACGGCACCGATACGTAAAAATAAATATTAAAACCGTACTATGCAGATGTGGGAGTGTTTGTTCAATTTCTTTTCAGTTCCTCTGACAAGATTTTTTTTTTTTTTCTTCTTCTGCAAATGACCAATGGTAGGCTACTTGTCAGACAAAGAGTTTTTCATTGACAACAGCTCTATACTACACGTAAAATTCTTTAAAAATAATAAATAAATAAATAAATAAATAAATAAATAATAATAAACAAAAACCGAAGAGTGATAAAGAACCTTCAGATCTCCTAACAATTGACAGAAGATGGGAAATTTTTTTATTTTTTGTTTATTTTTTATTTTTTTAAACAAACGAATAGTAAGTGAATACGCAGAGTAACCTCCAAACCGATACCAACACACGAAATTCATCTCGACAATGGCGATTTCTTTGCGCATGCTCCCTCATAGCTTATTTTCTCCCTCTCTTTTTTAAATGTTATTATTCGTGACACCTCCAAGGAGTCCGAAGACTCACCGCGGGAGGACACCTACAACTGTCTCAACTACTACACCGAACCTCTACTACGAATCATCTCCTTCAACGCCATCTACCGCCCACCTCCACCACAACTAGTATTTTTTATCTGTAAATTGCGTGTGTTCTGAAGGGCCGATTTGTCTGTATGCGGGATGAAAAACCCGAGTTTCCGGGAGAAAAAACCCTGCTACCTCCGTATGAGATCGGCTAAGTCACCTTCGATTGAAATCGTGCAGATAAAGATTCCTCCCGTCGCGACGAGAATCGAACTTAGGCCTGTTGTTTTCAAGCATTCTTGCACTCAAAATTTTTAAATCCTAAATTTAAGCTTGTCACTTTTTTTTTCGTACAGAAGAGAAAAAAAAATTACTTCCTTATAAAAATTTTAAATATTTAACTATATTTCTAGATCTTACATTTCCCCTTATTTAATTATATTTTTAATTTACTCATAATTATTAAAATTTTATTTGGAAATTCTCCGTCTTCTCATTTTCGGCTGTTTATTCGCGTAATAAAGTTACTCGCCTGACAGGCGCGGTGAAAAATAGTCTGGTCTCTTCATGCAGTGAGGCGGGTGTGATATTATTGCCCGAGTTTAATAAAATGAAGCTAATAGGGAACGTAAATAACTAATACTGTTTTCGACTGCCACACTCCCGAATAGCGTCTAGTGGCATCCTCTCCTAACACTAAAATCACATTCCAAGGTGAAGCAGTGATGCCTAAAACTCAAATTATAGCACGCGCATATTTTAAGAGTATAACTTTTAACTTTCCATAGTTAAACTTTCTCTGACGACCGTTTCACCAACTAAATCGCATCATTTTCTCATACAAAAATATAGCGTAGCAATACCAATGCGTGTTCGCGGTATGTGCTGCCATCTATGAATAAAGCCATTAGTTAAAACATTCCGACAGCAAATGCGATCGATTCGAACAAAGCTTTTATTTTATTGGAAATTGTGCAAATAAATTAGCCACAAACCTGGTACCATTAGAACAGATAATATGTTTACGTTGTATCTATTCTTATGGTATTTGTTTTTAATATTTATTATCCCTAATGTCTTTGTCATGTAGTTAGGCTTTCTACCTAACTACACGACAAAAAGCATTAGGAATGATGACGATTCAAAAATAAGGGTTTCACAACTGATCTTTCTCGGGCAAACCAAAGAATCCTGAAATAATTCGTGTTTAGAATTAATTACAGAATATAAAGTAGCTGCAATGAGTTGAACTAATATTTGTTCGAAATGGTTTAATGTAATTGTTGTTTCTAAAAATGAATCTAAAAATAATTGCTTTTGCTCTTTTCATTGTTGATGTCAGCATTGACGAATAAAGTCAACTGGAAATACTTTTGTATAATGACGTCTATTACGTACTAGGAGCCTAGCGTCCCCCCCCCCAACTCTTATGGATCTAGGCCAACATTTCCTAAAGTGTTGTACACTGGATTATTTTACCACTAAATATTGACCGTAATATTTCTCTTTTAAGTTATGTATTATTTTAATATGTTCCATTACCCATATTGAGCAACTTATGTTTATAATGTTTTAATTTAAAAAAAAAATTAATAAGATTGTTTTGTTTTCAGTGTATTTGCGTGTATTTCACTGTCTTACATTTACGCATTAAAGCGATTCTGTTTAAAGCAAAATATTAAGTGAATAAGCGTCTTGGTAGCACTCGGATACTGCAAAAATCTTGAAGGTAATCCCCGAATGTCTGAAGGTTACAAAACAAGTCATCCAGGAAATCACCCAAAGTCGTCTAACCCTAACACCGATAACTCAAGTCTTAAATTTTATCAGAATTCCTAATTTTTGGAAAAATGTTTCCTTCAAGTATCTTCTCAGCTTTCCTTCTGAACCCTCTTCGCCTTCCTCTTTCCTCCTTAATATGTTAATTAAGGATGTGCACAAATACACAGTCGTGTAGCGTGCTTTGCATTTATTTAAAATGTAATTGGGGATGCAATCTAAGACCGGTGAAAACTGGTCGATGGTATACGTACTGACGGTTTATTTTGAAAATCTGCAAAAAAAGAAAATATTTACAAAATAATAAATATATTCCATTCAAACTGAAAAGGATTCAGATTTACGTAATATGAAAAGAAGTTGACAAATTTCACAAAACTCTGCCTGTGAGATTTTATCATAGATAAAGGAAATCTTG
This sequence comes from Typopeltis vanoorti, assembly GCF_054136105.1. Taxonomy (NCBI): domain Eukaryota; kingdom Metazoa; phylum Arthropoda; class Arachnida; order Uropygi; family Thelyphonidae; genus Typopeltis; species Typopeltis vanoorti. Next base: position 81,694,782 of record NC_143550.1, read on the forward strand.
TTGGGGAGAAAAAAATAAATAAATACACACACCGTTACCATTATATTCTCGTTAATGAATATCGGATGTACGCATTTTTTAAAGATTATCTATTTAATATATTTCTCTTAATATATTTTCAAAGAAGTTAAAAGTTCCGTAAACTTATTTCTTGGAATTCTAACATTAAGTATCCCATTTTCTGAAGAGTCTGTGTCCCGTGATATCTTTGTATATGGTCATCATAAGTACGAAAATCGGTTCGGTGATAGTCTCATATTTTAGCCTTCCCATCCAGTTTTTTTTCTCCTCCCTTAGTAGGCACACTCACCACGCATATGAATGCTCAAAATAAATGCAATTGCGGACCTCTTATTTTTAAATTTTAGCCGGTTCAACGATATTTGTTTAAATAAATTGGTTAGAGATCATTTTTCGCGCGAATATTTATTTTGCATGCGTATTTACAATCACAACAATGTTTAGCTTTACCATAGCTACCTTCACTTTATACTTTAAAATCGTCTGTCTCATGCAGTGCTTTTTTTTCCCTATTTAAATGCGTTTAATTCCCATTCGTTCATTCTCCCCCCCCCCCCCCCAGTTAATGTTTGCATCTTTTTAAAAACATTAGGATACGCATAAAGGATAAGTATTTTAGCATGCCTATATCAAAACATTTTTTGATGTAGGCAATTTTTTTTTATTAAAAAAAACAAAAAAAAAACACCTAAAGCCATTTCAATAATTCTATCCACTGAGAGCTTGTCCTCCAGGAATGCATTCCCGATTCACTGTTCCTCCTTAATCAAAGAAAACAATCCTTAACCGCTTCGTAATATTTGACCGGATCTGGGTGCCGATTGAATTTTCCTCGTGATCGCTGTTTGCAACGCCTCTCTCGGAAGCAGTTTTGCCGAGTTCAAAACAAAACCCCGATGCAAGCGAGCGCTTTTGCTCTTTCGAAAATAGCGGAACAATAAATAACCGAGCGGTTCGACTGGGTTTACGTGGAAACACCGTAGTCTGTAATGGCGGCGCTCAACAGCCAAACTCATCATCACGCAACACGATAAAACTAAGTGAGGCAAGTCGTAATGCCAGATGTGCGGCCAGTCCGGAAGTTTTGGGTAGTATACCCCGTATATTGCAACGAAGATTCAAGTTTGTATTAGTATCTATGACACCGAATGACGAAAGGCTCCTCCAAATAATTGATTAGAAAGAGCCTTTATTGAAGTAAAGGCTCTTCTAATTCTGCTAATTTTCAAACCTTTTAATTTGTTAATAATAAAAGTATTAGTACAGATTGTACTGCAGCAATTAGAAATTGCCGCCTTCAATGGCCGCAATTTCTAACGCCTATTCACTTAAGAGTGAAATTGAGAGGCCTTTCTTGCAGCTATTCGTTACAAGATTTCTGGTCCGAGACTATTAGCTACATTATTATTTTAATTAGCAAATTGTCATTCCTTTACGAGTCCTCGTGACTTCAAGGCAATTTAAAGGTCAACTGTTGGGTTCAGTGCGTCATTAACAAATATAAATACAATGTTACAATTTAGTCATGGATACGTTCAAAAGTATTACAGCAATATATTAAAAAGCAGACAGAAATGAGACTGAGTAAAATCTCCATTTGTCCAGCCTCTGTTCTATATCTTGATTTTTTTCATTCCTTCTCTTCCCTCCCCCCCGAAAGATTAAAAATTATCTTATTGCCTAAAAAGGACAGTCGCTAAATTGCAAACAAACAGTAAAACGTTTAAAGACGACAGAATATCGTGTAATATTTTAACAAATTGAAAAAAAAAAAAAAAAAAAAAAAATCGGCACCTTATTTTCAAATGGGGTGGGTTATACAATACCAATAATAGAATACAAATTATTTTTCATCTATCTCCCTCCCCTCCCCTAAAAAAAAAGCATTTCTAGTGAAAAAGAACGGTAGAGCAGTCTTTGAATTCCGTGACTCAAAAATCTACTGTACTGTCCCATAAATGATATTGATGCCAAGTCGTAAAACTCAAAACTTTGCACCGATTCAATTTTTCAAATCCCTTACGTAATCAGGTCTTTTAAAGATTTATGTTTTTGCGTTAGCACAGAAAAGTCCATACTATTTTGTTATTGTTTATCCTTTCTCTATTTGCTTGACATGATCTGCTTCTAAAATTCATCACTTACCTTAATAGCAATCTATAGGTTTTGTCTTTCTCTCCACCTTCTACTGAAACGTCTACCGTTTGATTCGACATCAAGTTCCATACACGAAAAAAAAAAAAAAAAGTGGAGGGTCAACCGTTTAAGTGAAATCAAATTGTAAAATGATTCAGAAAACTCTTGTACCCATTTTTCCAAATCTTTACGGCCGATAGAAAGTTTAAAACTAAAGTCTTTGAAAAATAAAATAAAACACACCACTGCTTTGTTCGTTTATAAATATAGTGATCCTTAAAATGTTCTGTTATATTGGCGTTGCAATATGACCCCATTGCTTAAGTACAGCAAATAAATAGCTTGGTTTGTGGAGTGAAAGCATGCTTACTAACGCAGTCCTATAGTAATCCCTCCTCCAAAAAAAAATAAGTTGTACCATTTTGCGTTCAACATTTGCCTTTAATTTTTTTCCCCCCATTAACTCAAAACATAGTTTGAAAGGATACGCAGCTATTCTTTCAAACGTGTGAAATAATAAGACGAAAACATTCATGAAAAGAGTTACTGGTTTTATTTTCCCATCGACTGCTGCCGTTGCGTTCCACAAGTATCATATCCGGCACCTGACACGCAACCCTGAAAAGCTGCTTCATCAGTGCAGTCCTTATGTCTGCGCGAGGCTGTGAAACACCTGGCAAAACTAATGACACCGCTTCAAATATTCAATAGTAAAAGGTAAAAACAAAATAAAGCATCCTTGAAATTACTATAATATCGCTAAAAGGTGTTAGGCATGTTTCATTCATTTCTTTTGACGTAACAAAAATACAATAAAAAGAATAAAAATATAAACCGAAATAAATAGAGAACGTTCGTATGACAATTTATTGGCAGACTATGCTGTAAAACAAAACAGATAAAAAAATAATAAACCCTGAATACTGGTTCTTACTTAGGATTGTAAAGTTTTCAATCAAACTAGATCTCCAGGATAAATAATTATATAATTGTATGGGCGATTCGTCACCGACTATAGAAATTTAAAATTTTTATTTTCTTTATATTTTTAGCCGATTTCAGAGTTTATTAAACTTTGGGAGAACAACTCCGCAACTTATAAAAAAAAAGTAAAAAAAAAAAAATTGACCACGGAATACACACGAGTAGGTATAAATACGTAATACTTAAGTTAGAACCATCGCCTCTCAGCTAGCACGTCGTTGGATTGCACTCCACCTTGACCAAGGTGAGAGATGAAAATCTCTCATAATGAAATAGACAATTAATATAATTATTACAAAAATAACCCCACTCACTTTTCAATGCTGTTATTAAATCGACTCATAAATATTGACGGTTCAGTATATTAATTTATATTGATCGAGATGAAGTGTTTAATCCATTATAAGAAATATCCAAGGGGAACACAAATTATCTGAGCGGTTTCAAACATTTATTCAAAAATAAAATATATAGAGAATGGAAAGTTAAAATAATTAAATGAAAGTAATAAACAATGAATTATTGTTTATTATTTTATATTTTTATGGGCAATAAATAAAGCTATCTGCTGATTTTTGTTTAATATCACGACAAATAGGATGGAAGCGGAAGTAATAATAATAAAATAAAATAAAATAAAATAAATAACAAAAAACGAACTATGTACTGCATCCGTTACAGTCAACAGTATGAAAGATTCTTGTAATTCCTCCCTGCATTCAAAAAGAATGCAGAAGATGTTGTGGAATAATTGTAGCGTACATCGTTACCAAAAGCGGAACTTATTGTTGTTATGGTAACATTACGTCACGTCCGTCTGTTGTCGCAGACTAAACTTTTTTTTTTTTTTTTTTTTTAATGGTTGTTGTACAGAGATTGCAACAGACACGCATGACAAACAAGTGATTTCGTTATGAAGGTTAATGTTTCCCTTGTTTGAACAGATATCACAATTCATTATTCGCTGTGACTTCAACGTTTCTCTTGCAACATTAACTCTACAGTAACACGTTGATGTTAGCCAGCTAAAATTCCTATTTTTCCCCGTGAAAGAACAGGCAAATACACATCAGCCGGTAGCGTCCTCTAACAGCATGACAAGAATAAACCGGACTCGTAAAATATCAAGCCAGTGTAATTTCTGTAAGAAAAAAAAAAAAAATCAATGCAATGCATGTAGGATCTTAAAGTAAGTTACTATTAAATGTAGTCAATTTTTTTTTGAGAATTAATAAACTTTTAGTCGATTAATTATATTTTAAATGTTTTTAATCGTAAACATTTTATTTTAAATATATTTCAGTTTTTAAATTTCAAATATATTTGTAAATATATTTTAGTTATATTTAAACATACTACGCTGTGAAGCGTAACATCGTCATACATTAATTTTTCACGTCCAAGACAACTTCTAAGAATATCTTCAGCAAAATGATCAATTATCCGAACATTTATTAAGAAGAATTTAATATTAATTTTTGTCGTATTCCTTTAGGCGTCTATTCTGTCTGTGTTCGTCATCCAAACATCTTTTTTATTTATTTACATTTTGTTTAATTTATTTTTTGAGTGAGTGAGGATAGTAAAACATCATTTTCATCCTCAAACAGTAAAACATCACATATTTTACTTCTTCCTTGTTTAAGCGAATACATTCAATGAGCAGTATCAACGCATCCGGTCGTCTTGTACAATTTTAAAAACAAGAAAAAAAAAAAAATCCGGATCTCGAGAATGTCATCACAAATTACATCCTTCCGGTTCAGAATGCAGTAACGAAATACCGATTTCCCTAGGTAGATTTGCTACTTAAACAGGAATTAGGAAACATTTTCAAATGATTTAAATCCTGTGAAAATAATGGAGTGAAATTTCTACATTTTTAATGTACAGGTTTAGGCCTAACGACGACCTATTCTAATGCATTATATAATAGTAACAACACCTTGGATTAAACAGAAATTTACTGTTTTTATTACTGAAGTGAAGAAATGTGTAGCTGTTTATAAAAGCAAAAGACAAAACGCTTCAGCCACTCCTATCGTAGCATCTCGTGCAGGAAGCGCTTCGGGTTGATTTTCCCTGTTGGTCAGTAAGTCACTGACCTTCACTCCCTGCTGTGTTCGAAGTGCATTAACCTCGTTCACCGTATAATCTACTTCACGTCGGTTAACACAAGAGTGCGTTAGGGTAATCATTATTGTTTGAATACATACGCACCTGCCGTACGGAGGGAGAACTTTTTTTTTTTTCCTGCAATGTAGGTTTACTTATTTACCTGTTTATTTTTCGGAAGTATTTAATCGCGCTAAGAGGAATATGTCGTAAGAGCAAGGGAAGGATATTCTTGTCACCTTTCATTCGACACTGGTTTCTGTTGCTCGCAATGAATGGGACAATTTTCTCAAGAATGAGTACCTAGTAGTTGGATAATGAGGTTTCCAAGTACCAAATAATTTTCTGATCATTTGGCACTTAAAAATAATTGGAAATATTTTAAAATTTAGGTTTAGAAAATCGATATCTTGAAATTGCGTTATTTATTATTATTATTTTTTTTAAAATTGTTATAAGGATTGTTATTGCTTAATATTGTTTTTTATTACAACGAAGCAACTATGGACACGAACGGCATATAGTTAGATGTGCTCTCGAAACCATTTCCGGAGGAAACAACCTGGCTTTCTGAACGACGACATTAAACTAGATAGGGTTCGAATCCAGAATGCAAGGACTACCTAATGATATTAAAACAAAACAAACAAACAAAAAACCACTTTAACCTAATATCCGCTAATATTTTCTGAAAAAGGCTTAGAAGCGATAAGAATCTCAGGTACAAAAAAAAAAAAAAAAAAACCTTCAATTTTAAGATTCCGATTTATTAAACTTAAATTTTAAAATATTTAGAATTATTTTTGCTCTGGGCACAAGAAAGCTTAGTTTCGTGTTTGGATAGCAACATCATCATCTGGACAGCCGGATTCCGTGGGGATGAAGAAGTGGTGGAGAGAATCCAGAGGAGAGTGACAAAGATTATGGCAGGTCTATGAAATCTCCATGAGAATAGGCTGGAGGTCCCTGGGCTTCAAAAACTGCCTGACAGGCGAAAAAGAGGAGACATAGAAACATATAAGTTATTAAAAAAGGTTTTATGGGATTGACACTGAAGACTTTTTTTTTTTTTTTTTTTTCAGTACAGCGCAGGAGGGAAGAAAACAGGGGGTCACCCGTGGAAATTGTGTAAGACTGTGATTACTAAGGGTGTCAGGATTAGATTTATTGCTTGGAGGGTGATGAATCGGTGGAATTGGTTGCCAGAGATTATGTAAATGTTTCATCAGTGAATGAACTTAAGGAGAGATATAACAGAGATATCTCTATTATATGATATTCACATGATATTATAGAGATATGATATCATGCGAATAATGGTATCGCACGATGAGTCCTCTGACTCCATAGAGATACCTGTATAATAATAATAATCAATTCCTCTTATCATACTTGCTGATAAGAGATTATCGAAGATTAAAATATGACATTCATGATAGACGCGCGCGTGCGTGTGTGTGTGTTATCTCCATAATTATTTCAACTATTTTTGGTTCTTAAATCCATATAATCTGACCTTTTTTATTAGTTCTCAGTTAAAGTAAACTTGATTTTGTTTAAAAAAATCGGATAATCAGTCTTTTCTATTGTTCCTTTCACATTACACACCGCTATTTAATAAATTCCAGTGCCTGTTTTTTTTTTTTTTAGAATTTTAGTTTTATTATTAATTATTATTATTTAGAACACATCACTAATTCTAACAATAAAATATTTCATAATAATAATCATAATAAGCAATCGTTTTTGGAACAGTGGATGCTAAAATTATTATTATATTTAAATTTAAGCTACCAAGTAGTAGGCAGGCACTTGTGACAAGATCAAGATAAGGAATCGGGACGTGATTGGTTGTTAAGATGATGATGTCATTGTGTGTATGACGTCATAAGATTGGAATGTTTAGAATTTTTCGTCATGGTGCGTGTGTGACGTCATGAGTTTGGAATTTCGCTGGGGTGGCATATGTGTCAGTGACATCAGTTCTTGTGTTTTGGTTCGCATAAGGAATTATGGGTGATGGTAGAGATAAGGACTCGTGTCGTGATTGGTGGGGCAGTTTAAACCAAATAGGGATACGGTGAATGGGGGAAGCACGCCAGTGTCCTGGATGTGTGTTGTTATCAGATGAAGATTAGTGACGTAATTTGTCAGTTGTAAATAAGTGACGTAATTGTTAGTTGTTAATAAGCGACATTGTTGTTTTGAATGGAAAAGGAAGATATATTAGTGGATAAGGATTCGTACCATGATTGGTGGGACGCTATGAACCAAAGTGGAGTAGGGTGAATGGGGGAAGCGACGTCCGTGTTCTGGATGTGTGTGTTGTTATCAGATGAAGATAAGTGATGTCATTTGTTAGTTTTAAATAAGTGACGTTATTGTTTTGAATGGAAGAAAGAAGATATATTAGTGGATAAGAATTCGTGTTGGGATTGGTGGGACACTATGAACAAAATAGGAGTAGGGTGAATGGGGGAAGCAACGTCAGTGTCGTGGTTGTGTGTTGTTATCAGATGAAGAAAAGTGACGTAATTTGTTAGTTGTAAATAAGTGACGTTATTGTTTTGAATGGAAAAGGAAGATATATTAGTGGGTAAGGATTCGCGGTGAGATTGGGGGGACACTTTAAACCAAACAGGGGTAGGGTGAATGGGGGAAACGCATCAGTGTTGTGGATGTGTGTTGTTATCAAATGTAAATAAGTAAATGGTTTGCATATGGCCTTATGGGTGATGGATAGTGATAAGATAGAGTTTGGAATTTCGCTGGGGACACCCCCTTCTGTCAGGGACATCACGTGGTGTGTTTGTTTGGTTCACGTATAGCATTGTGGGTGATGTTTAGATATAAGTAATTGTGACGTTATGTGTTTGGAAATTTCTGGGGAACATATGTCTCTGTGACATCACGTGGTGTTTTGGTTTGCTTATGGAATTGTGGGTGATGATTTTTAGATAGCATATCTTGGAATTTTCCCAGAGTGACACATACGTTTTTCTTGTCAATAGATGAGTATGGGTATTCTTAGATTAGAGGCAAGATGGCGGCAGTTTTTTGGCATTTCTGAATAATTTAATTATATGCTGGTGTCCCCTCAAACACACACTTTTCTTTCTCATATTCATAACTGATCCGAATATTTTGATTTGTGTACATTTAAGATCTTAAATTTCATTACTTTTTCTAATTAACATTATCTTTTTTACAAAATGTATGGCTAATGGTGTTTTTAGTTTGGTGAGTGTGTGACGGGAAAAATCAGAGGCAAGATTAGAGGCATAATGATATTTAAAAATAAATAAATAAATGAATTAAAATAAACTAAAACTTAAATGGATTATAACAACTTTTATATGTAGTCTAGAAATTCTAATGATAATTTAATTTACTTACAGTCTTTCCAGAATGACTCTTCTGAATGCGAATAGATATTCCAATATTAGTTGAATTAAAGCATATATCCACACCACAACACAACACACAAGCTTGAAAGAACGAAATTTCTGTAAATAACCTGAAAACTATTTGACTTTTGTTCCCTTAGATTTTCTGTCTATTTGGTACTCCCTGAATTCCTTCGCATTGGGGGTCATAGTATGTTTTTATTCCCACAGTGGTGAGTGTAAGCTGAAACTGATTTTTCCTGACTATTATCTGCCAGCGATCAGGTAATTTCGCATCTCTCAATGCAGATTTTTTTAATGGTTCTTATTTTTTTCAAATGATTGGTTGTTTTTTCTATTTTACTTTTAAAATTCAGTTAACTACATATTAAAACCAGAATAATTGAGTAAAATAAATAAATAAAATGTGTGTGTGAATTTATTTTCCCCAATTGTAGATATTTCATTTGTTATCTTAACCTGACTCATTTCCTGTCACAATTTTGTTGTCCATACGTGTGACATCCTCTGATTAAGTTTGGAATTCTCCGTTAACGTTTTCTTATTTCCACCACAAATAAATAAATAGTTATTTCTTATTATTTCAAATGAATATTAGCTCTGTAATATAGTTTGTTAATTTCTATTGCATTACAACACACAAACTTTTTTTTTAAACCAATAGATATAATTCTAATCAATAAATAAATTGTGTGAATTTCTTCACTGTAGATTTTTCAAATGTGTTATCTTAAACTGTGTCATTACCATTTGCTATGCTGGTTGGTTGTATTTCCTCTATTTTACTTTTAAATTCAAATATAATAAATTTAGTTTAATCCTTTATCCAAGTGTAAGCAAACAAAGTTTGCACCTGAAAATATATTCAGGACTGAGGCAAGGTGGTGCAACTGCGAACAAAGGTGGACCAAGCTCTCATCACTCCCTGTCTCAGTATCTCCCATAATGCAAAGCACATCTCCTTGCAGACATGTATACTGCTATGCATTAAGGGAAGGGACACTACCCAGACCGGTTTCGACCTTTATTGAGTTCTCGTCAGTGGGAGGCAAACCCAAACGTGGAGATACAGAACCAATAGGAGAGGTCATATTTACCTATACAAGTTGCCAACAGGTGTACCACCTTATTATTGAATTACTCTGGATTTACAGACAAGGAGTGATGAGAGCTTGGTCCACCTTTGCTCGGAGTTGCCTGGTGTTGAACCACCTTACCTCGGTCCTGAAGATATTTTCAGGTGCAAACTTTGATTGCTCACGCTTGGATAAAGGATTAAACTAAATTTATTATAGTCTAACCAAGTGCAAAATAAACTTCCAACTTTTAAATTCAGTTCCCTACATATTCTAACAGAATAATTGAGCAAAATGAATAAATAAATAAATTGTATATGAATTTCTTTTCCAACACTGTAGATATGTCTCATATCTGGTTGCAATTTGTTGTACCGAGGTGAGAAGTCGTGTGTTTAGGTTGGAACTCTTCGTTCCCATGGGAAATTGTTACTGTAGTAAATTAATGCTTACATTTTATTTTTTTAAAGCAATACATATAATTCTAATCAGAATAACTGAGCAAAAAAATAAATAACTAACTAATTGTCCTTCTCTGACTATTAATTTTACCTCCGATTCCTTGTGTTCTTAATCTATTTCTGTAACTGAAATTTATTTTATTTATTTATTTTTCTTTAGCATTAGCAAGTTAAGTAACAGATAATGAGACAAACAAGGTTTTGAACTTTCCGTTAGCGTTTTCTTTTAGAATCCAAAGACACAATTACATTATCAGCTATCACATCTGTGTTTTTTTTTTTCTAAACCAAGTTTTTTTTTAAAGAGTTTGGGAAACTTGATGAGTTTAACTATTTATTTTCTCTCTGTAAAATAACCAAATTCTAACAGTCGTACTGAAAGTACGACTGTTTTTTTCTAGTCTGTTGGAGGTATCTACAGATATAATAACAAAATTGTGACTTTTCAGGTGAAATCTTCTCCACTAAAATTCTAGCTATTAATTAAATACCCAATTATTCCTTTTGCTTGCAAGAGTTAGCACAGTTTTTTTTGAACTATTTGAGGGTTGCACGAACAAATAAGACTTTTAATTCACTGAGTGGATTTTCAAAAAAAAAAGAAAGAAAGAAAAGTCTCTGGTTAGTTTGTGGCAAGAAATTTCACAAGAAAAAAAATTAAGACCATATATATATATATATATGTGTGTGTGTGTGTAATAATTTTTTTAACTTGGGGATACTGTATATTAGAGTTACCAAGTAATTTTATAAGCTTGGTTATTTAACTCCTAATCCCAGGTATGCAAACAATTAAGTTTGCACCTGAAACATAGTTCAAGTCTAAAGTATACATCTTTTAGTGAGATGTGCTTTACATTATGGGAAAATACTAATGATCCGAGCTTTACCCACCTTTACAATGAGTTGCCTGGTGTTGTACCATCTTTAGACTTGAACTATGTTTCAGGTGCAAACTTAATTGTTTGCATACCTGGGATTAGGAGTTAAATAACCAAGCTTATAAAATTACTTGGTAACTCTAATATACAGTATCCCCAAGTTAAAAAAATTATTACACACACACACACACACACACACACACACATATATATATATGGTCTTACTTAAAATTACATAATATATCAACACATGCTTTTCGTTCATTTTAATTTACACATTTTATTTGAGTGAAATATTATTTACAATTGTATTTACTGAATCTAACATACAGAAAATAAATAAAGGAAAAATACAATCTCATTTTTCGGTCCTTAATCTGCTTAATTGTTAATTTTGTGCTGTTGCAAATTCAACTAATTTTGGAATATCTATTCGCATTAAGAAGAGTCATTCCGGAAAGACTGTAAGTAAATTTAAATTATCATTAGAATTTCTAGACTACATACAAAAGTTGTTATAATCCATTTAAGTCTTAGTTTATTTTAATTCATTTATTTATTTTTTTAAAATACCGTTTGGTTTTTCCCTTGACTGTAAACTAAAAACACCATTAGCCATACATTTTATTTGAGTGAATACATTTTGTGCCATACATTTTGTAAAAAAGATAACGTTAATTAGAAAAAGTAATGAAATTTAAGATCTTAAATGTACACAAATCAAAATATTCGGATCAGTTATGAATACGAGAAAAAAAGTGTGTGTTTGAGGGAATACCAGCATATAATTGAATTATTCAGAAAAGCCTAAAAACTGCTGCCATCTCGCCTCTAAACTAAGAATACCCATACTCATCTACTGACAAGAAAAACGTTTGTGTGTGTGTCACTCTGGAAAAATTCTAAGATATCTTATCTCAAAATCATCACCCACAATTCCATAGGCAAACCAAAACACCACGTGATGTCACAGAGACATATGTTCCCAAGAAATTTCCAAACACATAACGTCACGATTCCTTATCTCTAAACATCACCCACAATGCTATACACAACCAAATAAACACAGCATGTGAAGTCGCTGCCAGGAGGGGGCCCCAGGGAAATTCCAAACATTCCAAACTCTATCTTATCACTATCCATCACCCATAAGCAAACTATTTACTTATTTACATCTGACAACAACACACATCCACAACACTGATGCGTTTCCCCCATTCACCCTACCCTGTTTGGTTTAAAGTGTCCCACCAATCACACCGCGAATCCTTACCCACTAATATATCTTCCTTTTCCATTCAAAACAATAACGTCACTTATTTAATACTAACAAATTACATCACTTTTCCTCATCTGATAACAGCACACAACCACGACACTGACGTTGCTTCCCCCATTCACCCTACTCCTCTTTGGTTCATAGCATCCCACCAATCATGGTACGAATCCTTATCCACTAATATATCTTCTTTCTTCCATTCAAAACAATAACGTCACTTATTTAAAACTAACAAATGACATCACTTATCTTCATCTGATAATAACACACATCCAGGACACGGACGTCGCTTCCCCCATTCACCCTACCCCTATTTGGTTCATAGTGTCCCACAATCACGGTACGAATCCTTATCCACTAATATATCTTCCTTTTCCATTCAAAACAATAATGTCGCTTATTAACAACTAACAATTACGTCACTTATTTACAACTGACAAATTACGTCACTAATCTTCATCTGATAACAACACACATCCAGGACACTGGCGTGCTTCCCCCATTCACCGTATCCCTATTTGGTTTAAACTGCCCCACCAATCACGATACGAGTCCTTATCTCTACCATCACCCATAATTCCTTATGCGAACCAAAACACAAGAACTGATGTCACTGACACATATGCGAAATTCCAAACTCATGACGTGACACACACACACACTAGGACGAAAAATTCTAAACATTCCAATCTTATGGCGTCACACACACTCAATGACGTCATCATCTTAACAACCAATCTCGTCACGATTCCTTATCTTATCTTGATCTTGATCTAATGCCTGGCCCACTACTCTTCCAGATGAACAAAACAGATTAAAAAGAAAAGAAAACTGATATGTATCTGATGACTTTCATAATTTAGGCTTTGCCATGCCCGAATTGGGATTAATTACTTACGCTTGGGCAGATAGATGCCTTTGCGTAAATACGAAATTAACGTATCATTACGATGGCAAAGATCAAAATATATTGAAAATTGTAACGTAATTTTAATATCAATCTAAAAAAAAAAAAACCTTTAACTGCTCATAGATTTTGCCCATCTTAATTTTAGATCACTGGCCGGAAGGAATGCAACCAATCAATTGTATACATGCCGCTTTAAAAAATAGCTGATTCTTGCAAATAAAATAGCATTGGTAATTACAAGGAGGCTCAACTTGACCCCCCCCCCCCTACACACACACACACACACACACCACACCACACCACACCACACCACACCACACCACCAATTCATAACAAGTGTGTTCACGATATCTTTGCATGAACACCAGTCACGATTTGACAAAACGTACGCGATCCTTAGTTTAAAAGGAGAAACAAGATTAGTGATAAGGCCAGTGTTTTAAGAGTTTTTCGACATGATGAGTGATGATCCTCAAGAGGAGTAGCAAACGTCTACGTGATAATTCACAGATAATTCAAGATATGACAAGCATATCTTGAATGGTGACATTTAAAAAGAACTGGAATGAATGGTTTTAGCTGGGTTTACGAAAGAGGCATCTAAGGTTATGAGGTCAGTGTATTATGTAGGTTTAGTGCATGTGCACCAAGGCTGGTTTCTCAGTTTTGTGGAATTTAACCATTTCTTTAACCATATTATTTATTTTATTACATATTATTTTTATTACATATATTACATATTACATAATATTACATATTATTTAACCATATTTAACCATAGAAGTTAACCATTCTCATCCTCGTATGAGAATGGTTAACTCATCTTCAGTTGAAAAACCATTATAAAAGCCACTGACATTCTACACACAATTCGAACCAAGTCTTTCATGACAAATGTTACAACATCCTGAAGATTGCCTCATGGAGGCATATGAAAAAAAAAAAAAATCAGTCAGAATTAAGTAGTAAAGAACTGGAATTAAATAACAAAAAATGCTCGTTGGAAAAGAGAAAACAATTACGAAGAAATTATCATTTTCTCTTCTAAAGGTCACTCACTGGAAATAAAAATGCTTTCACAATTTTATTGTAACTTTACAAGTTTTGTTAAATCGTGATTTCCTTCTTTATTTTACTTTTTTATCCCCAGGGAAAGCAACTTTTTCCTTAGTATTGTGTAATTTTTGCCTTTTCATCTGTCCCCAGGTGCGTTACTTTAGTCATCCCTTACAAAATCACGAGCGTATCCGGCTTACCTCCTGCGTTCTCTAATAATAGGCACCGGGTGGCTTACTCCATCTTCAGAGATCGGAAATCAATCATTTGTGTTATTAATATTCCCTCGTTTTTCTCTAGTTTTATTTTCTCTCTCCCTTTGGCGACACCTGTAAAATGAACGTAGAAAATTCTTTCTTTCAGTCTAGAATAGCTTCTTCGTCTGTATAAGATCTTTGTTTTTCCAAGTTTCGAACGCTAAATCAGTTTCCTTAGGTAATCAAATTCCCAGAGTATGCTTTGTGAAACTATTTCTACTCATGAAATTTTGGCACTTAAATAATTAAATTACGAGTCTTTTTTTTTTTTTTTTTTCCCTGTTATCTCTTGCTGTCGGTTGCTAATATTGTCAACTTCACACTCACAAGTGAGTGTTGCACAAAGTATTACAGTTCTCTTTTGACATGCCAAGAGCAAATCATAATGTAGTTTATAAGAATAAAATTAAAATGGCTTATACTTGTAGACTTTATGATCAGCACTTATCAGGACATTAAGTTCTCCCCGGGGGAGGAGAATGAATCCGTAATAAGCAAAGAACATTTTAGTCAAGCTGATTTAAGTAAGTTGAGATATGGCCAGTGAACTACCAGTCTCCCCATGAAGCGGTACAGAATGATATTGTAAACCACAATAAAATAATCATTAAAATCAACTATGAATGCCTAATTTTGTTATTTATTCTGCCTCTTATATAGGTAATTTTATTTCGCTAGAAAGTAACAATTTTCTTTTTATTGTTATTTTATTTTTTTGTTGAGAAACGAATTGCATATTCTGTTTAACTGTTTCGGATGAAGATTCATAGAACCTCGCGACCTGATTACCGACCACTCATTTCCGATTGCATGCACACAAAAAAAAAAAAAAACCGTATTTTTTATAAACGGTTATTATTTGTTTACGATAGGGGTGGCAACCAGATTCTAATTTTTTCACGTATAATTCAAACAGCTTATTAAATTGAGTAGTATGATAATAGTATAAATTAAATTTCATGGAAAACAAATACTAAACAATAAAAAACAGTCTTTTGATTTATTTTTTTATTATTTTTCTTCACTGAGTAGATCCGTGCATTGTAACTTAACGTTATTATACTGTACTCAATTACGTTATCAAAAACAAAAGGTGATAGGGTGTAGTAGGGTACGGAGCCATCACGCTTGCGCACCAATACTTTTTTTTTTTTCTTTAATCATTCTTCTTTTTTTTTTTTTCTGAAATAAGTCAGAAAATCTTGTAAGTTAATATTTGTATTTTTCTTTGGCAATAATAGGTAAATTTAAAAATGTTATTGCGAAAATATTATTTTAAATATCTCATAAAATATATCATTCCACTCTAAAATTTATTCGCACTCTTTTTATACGAATTTATGTCTGAAATAAGTCTCAACTCGTTCACTGAATTATTGTAAGTACAACATTAATAAGATTTACCAAAGAGAAAGATGCATTAATGAAAATATTTTGGAGAGAACCAAGAGATCGAAACTGCCATTTAAACGAAAAAGTACTTTCAACCTTAAAAAATAGTACTAACGAACTGAAAACATTTTAAGTTCTTCAGGTCACGTGTTTTGAACAGTGACATACCAAGTCAAATGACACGAATGTGGGATAATCTTCATATGGATGTTGTCACTTCCAGAAACTGACATTTGTTAGAGTCAATGTAGTTAGTTGGCGAGAATGTGTGCGTGTGTGTGTGTGTGTACAACAATAACAACAACAAAAAAAAACATCTCCGTTATCCACAGGCATGACACACCGTGTTGAAATATTGGAAGTACTATATTTTTTAAAACTCAAATTGTTTTGTGCCTCGAATAACTTTGTGTCCTTCCCCCAATAACACTTTCCGTTCTTGTAAGTATAGTTCGTATCAGTTTGTCAGGATATGTGTCACGTAATTTGGATCATCCTTCATCAACATGCATCAGTCTGTGTATAGTTGATGGAAGCTAAAATGATGAAGAGAAGAGATTCTCTTCTCTTCATATCAAATGATGAAGAGAAGAGAATCCAGGAGCTTGAATACCTGCGATATATGCTAATCAGAAATTGTTACAAGATGGAAATAATTATTAACATTTCCCAAAATAATTCACTGGTAAAACAAGAAACTCAATAGAGAGAGAGAGAGAAGAAAAGTATGGAGAGGTATGATCACTGTTTTTTACATTAAAAAATAGCTTACAGAATAGCTCTGGTCTTAAAACAAAAAAAATCATCTTCATTCCACCAAGCAAAATACAGGTATCCCTTGCTTAACGCGGTTTTGCTTAACGCGGGATTTGATTAACGCGTCGAAATTAATTGCGGCGGCAAGAGTTTTGATTAACGCGCCTTTAAACATGTGGAGCTCGCAGCTGATCTGACAGATACAAGCAAAATGTTTAATATAAATATTCTTGCACAATTCATTGTATAGCTTGAAGGTCATGAGTAGCTGTGCATTCATGTTGCGAGTGATATTCCGCACTGTTTTTTTTTTTTGCTGTCAGTTTGGTTTAACACCTGTTATGTAAAGGTTTGTGATATTTGATAGTAAATTGTATCTGAGAGATATACCCCGACCTCCAATATCAGTATAGTATGGTTTAGTTTTTTTTTTTTTTTTTTTTTATTCAATAATTTCTAGATTGTAACTGAAAAGAAATAAACCATCATGTATTACTGAAATAGAGAACCAAAGGCTTATTTATCATACATCTCCTCTAGGAGATGTGCTTTACATTTATGGAAAATACTAAGGAAAGTGATGTGGAGCTTACTCCACCTTTACTACGAGTTGCTCATAAGGTTGCTTATGCTTGCATCCGCCGAAACTTTTATAGTTTCTATATATTCGTCACGAAACTCTTGTAGTTTCTATATTCAGCTATGAAATAATGTTGAATTCAATATCCACTTAATTTGTACCATCATGTATTATATTTGCGGTGTTTTTTTTTCTTTATGTTTTATTGCTTGTTTGCCGAAGTATGGAGAGTCGTTTTGCTTGTTATCGTAGAATTTATGTCGATAAGAAAAAAAAAACAACAACTAAAACTGCTCAACAACTCTTGATAACTTCTTTTGATAAAAAAATTGCAGTCAATAATGTAGATACAAGCATTTTATTAAACATTTACTTTGCATTCATTTTTTATCTTTCCTAAAAGAGTACCATATAAAACGAATTATTAATGCAGTAATCGATCATGGACGAATTGTAATTTTTACCATTGATTATTAGATTTGATTAACGCGATTTTGATATACGCGGTAACATTGAGGGATTAATTAACCGCGTTAATCGAGGGATACCTGTATTCACCATTCTACACATGTGTACAATGGTAAATACTTAGAAACGTTTATGCACATGTACGTAAACGTCACTTACGCAGCTTATATATATAAAATACTTGGTCTTTGGAAATTTGATAAAGTGCTTATTGTGGGTGCCGTCTGGCTGGACCCACGATTTTGAAAACAGCAAAGCTAAGTGGTTTCTTAAAATGTGAGGTATCCCTGGTGTTTAATCAGTGTAAAAATAACTCACATTGCTTGTCTAAAAGACGTAACTGTGGCCCTAAGATAGTTTGTCAGGAACGAAATCGCAGTCATCATCTGAGAAGGCTTGTACGGATAAACATTGCAACAGTTGACCGAGGCATTTAATTAAGGCTGTTCTCGACCCATATCTCACCCAACTATGCGCAGCGAATTGAAGTATTGGCAATCGCATCTCTATACGGAAATCACTAATTCCTGCGAAGAAACGGAAAGTTCATCTACAGTGGTATCAGAAACTGATTAGACACGTAGGCTGGAAAAGAGTCATGTGGTCCGATGAGTCACAGTACACCTTGTTCTGTACCGACGGTAGCAGAGAGTTTGGTGGCGGCCTCATGAAGCGATGAACTCAGCTTGTCTTGTAAACACAACTCAAGGTTCTGGAGGGGAGGGTCATGGTATGGGGCAAGTTCTGTTGATAGGGAACGGAGCCCCCTGATATTGCTGGAAGGTCGGGTGTTTCCAAGGCATATCAGAACGTTCTTGCCGATGATGTCCATCCGGCAATATTGACTTTTTATCCGGCAGGTGACTATTGTTTAGTGGATAACAATGCAATGCTACTGCCCAGGGAGGCTTTCACCATCCTCCCTGGTCACTACAAATTATCTCATTAAAAATGAATGGGACATGTTAGAAAAACATATCAGGGAGCAAAGTCCTCTTCCGTCAAATCTGGGCTAGTTAAAGGGCTGTCTGGTGAATGCCTAGTATGTTGTAGATGTAGATGCAATCCAACACAATGTGGAATCTATGCGAAACCGCATATGTGCTGTAAGTTGGGCTAAAGGAGGTCTAACTCGGTATTAAAAAACCACACCAACCACTTTTAAAGTAAAAAATTTACAAGATATACTACATCCAAAGAATTTGTTATGTAGGCCAAACGGGACAGTCAGTAGAAATTCGCATGAGAGAGAGAGAGAGAGAGAGAGAGAGAGAGAGAGAGAGAGAGAGAGAGAGAGAGAGCACCAATGAGGTTTAGCCCTCTATACTATACAACCAGTCAGAAACATATTTTGTAGGAAACCAAAATGCTGTAAATCTCATAGAACAGTTACATCTGTAAATTCAAAAATAAATAAATAAATAAAAATAAAATAAAATAAAAATGAATAAAAAAGCTACTGAAATGATTCATCATGGTGTGTGGTTCCCTCTCTTCAGACACCAGTGCCAGAGTTCCGTGGTCCTATACTTTTATCAAAGGAGGCTTCACAAATAAACGATTTGCTCTCACTGATTTCAAATTCGTATTTATTGTTTTGCTTGTGAAATGCTGATGTTCAAGTACTTTTATTACTCCTCTTCATTTGACATACTCGAAGTTTTGAAACATTTCAAGGTTCAGAACTAGCACGTTAAACACTGATCTTTGTTTGTGGTGAAGCCAAGCTTGCGAACTTCGGTGTAACGAAAACCAACGCTATCTCCTTGTTGCAAAACAAAAACAAACAAACAAAAAAATCTCTCCCTTCGCCTACACTTCCCTTTGATAATACTCAGATCTCTA
This sequence comes from Typopeltis vanoorti, assembly GCF_054136105.1. Classification (NCBI taxonomy): domain Eukaryota; kingdom Metazoa; phylum Arthropoda; class Arachnida; order Uropygi; family Thelyphonidae; genus Typopeltis; species Typopeltis vanoorti. Next base: position 81,714,406 of record NC_143550.1, read on the forward strand.
AGACAAGATCGGATTTCTCTTCTTGGATTATATTGCGTCTATACCCTTTCCTTGTACACATACACTTTGCATCCATTGCCTCTTCACTCAGTGAAAAATTTGGTATCTTTTTCCATTCAGGATAATTTCTAATACTACAAATCGAATATCACCAATGTCAAATCCACTAAAACTTAGAAACATATCCTAACATTTGAGATGGTGGCAAAAATCCTCACTAAAATTCTTGATACTCTCCAGAAGAGGAAAATCACAGATGTTTTATTTAGGTATTGCTCCTTTTCTTATGGATATATATGACATTATCCTGTTCTACTAAACTAATTTCATTCAATCCTTCATTTTCTCAACACTTATCAAAACACAAGCAGCTGCTGCTCAGCATCCATTGTTAACTTCTAACCAATCGTACTAGGAATCTTCCATGTATTTCCTAAGGATTCCAACACCAGGTATTCAACAAAAATATTTGCTGTATTTTCCCCCTTGAATTTCATTCATTCTTTCTTTCTTTCTTTTTTTTTTTTTTTTTGAACTTCCATATAGATATAGTACTATAATTTATATGCAGGTAATGGACAAAAAAAAAAAAAGAAAAAGAAAAAAATGGAAGCACTGAGTTATCGGTAGTTGAAATGCAGTTGATATGCAAATATACTCCCGACATTCCTAGGAACGTGTGCATAAAGACCTGCTGCCGTTTATTGCATGTTAGAATGGAATCCAGAGAGTACCTTAGTGACTTTGAAAGGGGAGGGGGGGGGTGATTGTTGGAGCCAGGCTGGCAAGCGAATCTGTGACAGAACAGTTGAAATTGCACATGTTGGTCGAGGAACAGTCTCTAATGTTATGTTAGCATGACAGTCGACAGAAGAATCATCATCAGCGAAATGCAATAGTGGAGGAAAGCGCTTACTGCAAGAGAGGGACGTTCGAGCATTAGCGCACTGTACCACAAAAAAATGAGGGGCTACTGCTGAGCAGTTGTTTGAAATATTCAATATCGGTCGTGAGAAACCCATTTCAACAAAAACTCTGCGGCGGGATACTAAACTGAGTTGGATATCACGGTGGGGTTGACTTACACAAGCCTTTGATCACTCCGTCAACAACGTACGGTGTCGCGTCCAATGGTATAACGATTACAGGCAGTGGACTATATTATGGTGGAGGGATGTGCTATAGTGGATTGAATTTACACTTTTTTTTTTCGCTGCAAACGGGCGAATACGTGTGTGGTGTCAGCCAAAGGAAGCTTACCATCCAGAGTGCTTGTTTCCAACTATGAAAGGGTGGTTCTGTAATGGTCTGGTGCGCATTCTCATGGTAAGGATCCATTGTTGTATTGGAAGGCAAAGTGGATGCTGCACATTATCTTTCAATCATAAGTGATCATCTTCATTCCATGTCGACACACTTTTCTACTACGCAGCCAGCCACGTTTCAACAGGATAATGCGCACATTCATCGAGCAAATATGGTCACCCAGTGGTTTGCGGAAAACATGATGGTGAGGTGTCCTATTGACCATGGCCATTTCAATCACCAGACTTAAATCCTATAGAACATTTTATGCAACATTTTGGAGCGAGCTGTCAGTAACGTTTCCCACCTCCAAAGAACAAAAGCGAATTGATCCAGTTTCTGTAGAACGAATAGTATAAAATCCCTCTTGTTGAATTCCAAGCACTAACATAGTCTCTCCCTAGAAGAATAGAGACTGTACTAGACACTAGACACTCACGGGACCAACGCCATATGAATCGAAACCACACACACACACACACACACACACACACACACACACACACACACACACACACACACACACACACACACACACACACACACACAAAGGTTGCAGAGCTTCTAGCAAATTGATGCACTGAGTAGGTAGGTGCTAAGAATTCTTTGATGTTCTTTCTGAAGATCTGGAAGTTGTAGCTTTTGAGGAGTACTTCATACGAAAAAGTGTTCCAAGGAAAAACGTGATTGATGGAATGAAGGATGAGTATAAGTAGAAGGCTAGGTAAGCTAGCAGTTGAACTATGATGTTGGCCAGTTGCAAAAATGGATGGGGGAAGGAAATTATGGATGCCAGTTTTGTTACACAGCACTCATAGAAATACCAGTGAAAATGCAATGCGGAAACACTCTCTGTGAGAAAATGGCTGTGGAGAGAAGTCCACAGGCTCTCTCCTCAGTCTTCATAGGCCTAACTGTCCTCTTTTGAATAGCATCCACAGAAGTTTTTGGTTGTACCACCTCAAATGTAAGAGCAGTATTCCAAGGTAATAAAGACGGTCAAAAGTAACGCCTTGAAGGAAAAAGTATTCCAAGATTTTTGAGGACTTTGGATGTAATGCGAGAAAGGCTTGAAGTAAGAGCTATTCTAAGAAGAGAGAGATCTGGTCTTGACTGTTGAGCTGAATATTATCAAAGGCAAAACAAAATGAGTTAAGATCTTTTTTGCTAAAAAAAAAGGGGAATTGCGTTTTGAAAATGCTCGTCGTTATTTTGGAATTACGTCGAGGCAACTAAAGTTATGAAAGCAGTGTAATATATTCTGTAAGCAGGATATATTACATCGGCCAGAAGAACATAAATTGCATTTGTGTTCTTCTGGCCGATATGCTTGTGTTTTGGAAGTATTGAAGATGATTAGATTACCGTTATCCTCATTGGAGGAAGGTATGGAGATCAACTCGGGACAAAGATTGTAGAACTTGAAACTTAGTATATTTGAGGGCTGCAAAGCTTGTCATTTGAGTAGAAATGGAAAGTGCCATGATAAACAAAATGAGAGACAACATTTGAGGTGAATGAGAGTAGATCGGTATTGCATATGAGGAAGAAAGTAAATGATATAACAGGCATTTGTCTATTAATGCAGGCATTCCTTGGGAATGCCTGCATTAATAGACAAAACTAAAGAGAGAGAACACTATCCACCATTACAATTAGCTTATATTAAGAATAATTGGAGAAAGTAGGAAATACCATCTGAATCAGAAACTGTTGGGTATCTAGGTTGTTCAAGATTCTTCTTATATCTTTCTGTCAGAAGGGACAGGAAGTTACAGTGCATTTATCATAGTTTAGTTAAGTAACTTGTCTTGGTAATCCACGCTGAATGGTGCCTGTGTGGCCCTGTGAAAATGGCAGTTATATTCATAGCGCTAGGGCTCACTCGAAGAAAGACCGTTATAAGTTCCACTCTAGTTGCTGATTAGAGGATCTTTTTCAATCTTTCTTCGACCGGTTCCGAGTTAGTCGATTTCTAGCATGGAAATGCCAAGTGCAACAACACAGATTTCTTCAAACCTGGGTTGTTGCACTTGAAATTTTTTTTCATGGTGTGTCCACAGCTAGGTGATGTAGAAGAAGAAGAAGAAGAAGATGGATCGTAAAACTCGTATTATTGTCCGTAATAGCATGAGCCGTGAGAAAGCAGTTGTCTGTCGTATTCTCTCTTTCTCTTGAAAAGCTTGGACTCACTATCTGTGAAGACTTATATGATGAAGACTGGCTGCCCACTACTCCTCATAAAAGTAAGACTAAAGGAGCTTTGTTCATTCCTTTTGGAGAATAAAAGGAGAATAAAATTCAATTCCAGACATGAAAATAAATTTCTTGATCGGAGGGCAATTCAAGTACAGTTATGTGGCAAACTTCAAAATGAAGAAATGAACGAGGAAACTTATTTGTGCCTATGGTCTCAATGAAGGCATTTCTAAGGAGGAAATGTAAGCATTTCTAGAGGCAGTAGAACAGGCATATGATTTAAAGAAAATGAAAAGACAGTCCTTGCTGGATATACACAGAGTAGGAAATGAATTCCACCAGGTATATAGAAATGTATTGGAAAAATTTAGGAAAAAAGGACAAAACGAAATACAGGCTGAAGGCAATCCAAAAAGAAATTTATCGTTATGCTTCTAGCAAAAGAAAGAATGATCGTGGAAGAATAACTTTACTGAATGCAGATAGTACGCTAGTGTCAGAAGCTAATGAGATTGTTTAATTAATGAGTGCTCATTTTGCAGAGATATATCAACCGGATGCATGTAACATGGTGCGCAGTGCGACTGTTACATTGGATGAAGATTTAGAGGTGAATGAAAATGTGGTTGAAGAGCTGTTGCATAACCAAGATAAGGATTTGTCAATAGGGACAGATAGAATATCAGCCTATTTGCTAAAGGAATGTTCAGCCGAATTGGCTACGCCTTTCACATGTTTGTATAACTTGAGTCTCAGATCAGGAATGATACCACAGGAATGGAAGGAATGCGCGATAGTTCCTTTGTACAAGGGTGGTGCAAAAACTGTGTCTAACTACCGATCTAACAGTATCTCTGATGTAGTAGTGAAGTTTTTAAAGAAGTTGGTAAACTCATATACAAAAATGGGTAGACAAACAAGCTATACTCTGCAATTAACAGCATGGGTTTACGAAAAGACGGTTATGCTTTAGCAATGTACTCATATTTTATAACAAAGTTATGGCCTAATTGGATAAAGGGAATGGATACACTATGATAATGTTGGATTTTTCTAAGACATCTGATAGGATACCATACGAAAGGCTGTTGAATATAATGAAGAATATGGGATAGGAATATAACTCTTCACTTGATCACCGGATGTTTGACAGATAGATATCAAAGTGATGTAGGGTGGGTGTGAATCTGCGAGATTTAAGGTGACCAGTGGTGCACCTCAGGGTTCAGTCCTTGGGCCATTGTTATTCAATCTCTACATTAATGATATTAGGAAGAGTCTAACAGGAGATGTGCAATTGAGTGCCGATGATCCAAAGATTGGCAGGGAAATCAGGGATGCTCCTGATATCTTGCACATGCAAAATGATTTGAATAGGTTGGAAATTTGGGAATAAAGGAAAATGGCCATCAGTTTATATTAGTAAGTGTAAACTTGTGCACTTTGGCTTGATGAGATTTCCAGCTGCATATTATATTAGCGGGGTTATTCTACAAGAAACGGAGGAGGCAAGGGATCTTGCCATATTGGTGGAGAGGAATTTAAAGTTCAAAGGTCACATAGCAAAAGTTGCAATTCCTCAGGCCAAGAGAATAATTGCGATGTTGAAGTGCACCTTGACATCTAAGGATAAGGAAGTCATTTTGCCTCTTTATAAGGCCCTTGGATAAGACTGCACCTTGATTATTGGGGCAGATTTGGTCTTCTGAGTTCCAAGGGGATAAAAGAAGCTGTCGAAAAGGTACAAAGAAGAGTTGTAAAGGTTATATCTGAATTTAGATTATGAGGACAGATTGCGCGTTTGTGGATTACAGACTAGTTAACAGGAGAAAGAGGGAGGAAAATGATAGAGGTCTATAAACTTCTGAATGGGTGTTATACATGAAATTTTTCGATATATTATTATTATTACTACGGGCGACTCCAAGGAGTCTTTAGACTCATTGAGGGAGGCCCTAAACATCATGTCTACACAACTATTTGACATTCTCACAGTATCTATCACACCTTGCCTTGAACTCATTTACTGGCATAGCACCCACAACAGACTCTAGCAGCTTATTCCACTCATTTACCACTCTAAAAGTAAAGAACCCAGTTCTAACACCCTTACTAACCACACTCTTTCCCAGCTTCCATAGATGTCCCCTAGTCTTCCCACCACCAGTGCTGATCTCAAAAATATCCTCTGAATTAATCCTATATAAACCCTTCAGCAATTTGAATGTCTCAATTATATCCCCCCTGTTCCGCCTATCAACCAATTTCTGCAACCCACAAATCTTCGACCTGTTGTCATAAGGTTCATTCCATAGACCTGCTATCATCTTGGTCACTCGCCTCTGGATCCTCTCCACCTCCTCCCCATCAAGAAGAAACCTAGGTGATATATGGAAGAGAGAACACGAGGTCATCCATGGAAGTTAAGTTTTTCACAGTCAAGGAAGGGGTAAGAACTAGGTTTTCTCTCACAGAGCAGTGAGTGAGTGGAATAGTTTGCCTTTAGGAGTGGTGAGTGCATCTAGTGTAAATGAATTTAAAGGAAGGTATGACAGCTAGTTTGGGTGATTTATAGCCTCTCTCGACGAGTCTTTGACTCCCTGGTGGTCTCAGATAATAATAATAATAATAATAATGTTATTTGCTGGACTTTTGCTCAGGACATGGACTAGTCATTACTAACACAATGATTCAACAAACATATGCACAGGTTCACATGGAGAGAATACACAAGAAATAAGAAAACACTCCCTGACTACGTCATTGTTGATATCTTCATGCTTGTTCAGGATATAAATGTACAGAGGATTTGAAATTGGAAGTGACAATTACGTAGTGCAAAGCAGGATAAAAATGAATATGACATTGAAAAGAACAGTATATAAGAAGGTTTCAAAAAGAATTAAAGTTGAGCAGGTTTTAAACTGTAGACTCGACTACTGACATTATTGAAGAAAAAACGAAACACACATTCAAAACAAGAACCAAACTTTTGAGACTCAAACCCACCCCTGAAGAAGACGTTGACTGATTCATTTAGGGACATATGTGGAGAAGTGGTCTGGAAGGATAGAAAAATAAGAACACCATGGTGGACACCAGATGTTAAAGAAGCAGTCCCGGAAAATTTAAAGGAAGGTATGACAGCTAGTTTGGGTGATTTATAGCCTCTCTCGACGAGTCTTTGACTCCCTGGTGGTCTCAGATAATAATAATAATAATAATAATGTTATTTGCTGGACTTTTGCTCAGGACATGGACTAGTCATTACTAACACAATGATTCAACAAACATATGCACAGGTTCACATGGAGAGAATACACAAGAAATAAGAAAACACTCCCTGACTACGTCATTGTTGATAGGTGATATCTTCATGCTTGTTCAGGATATAAATGTACAGAGGATTTGAAATTGGAAGTGACAATTACGTAGTGCAAAGCAGGATAAAAATGAATATGACATTGAAAAGAACAGTATATAAGAAGGTTTCAAAAAGAATTAAAGTTGAGCAGGTTTTAAACTGTAGACTCGACTACTGACATTATTGAAGAAAAAACGAAACACACATTCAAAACAAGAACCAAACTTTTGAGACTCAAACCCACCCCTGAAGAAGACGTTGACTGATTCATTTAGGGACATATGTGGAGAAGTGGTCTGGAAGGATAGAAAAATAAGAACACCATGGTGGACACCAGATGTTAAAGAAGCAGTCCCGGAAAAGAAAATAGATACCCTAAAACAGCGTTTCCCAGATTTTTCCTACGACGGAACACTTCACAAATCCTGAAATTTTCACAGAACACCTTGGTTATTTTGCAATGCATTAAATAATTAATTTATAATGAATTATTAATACATTACAGTATTATTAATAATAATAATAATTATTATTATTATTATAATCTTTTAATTTAATTTTAATATATAATAATAATAATAATAATTATTATTATTATTATTAATTGAATTGAAGTATCTACGACAAACGAAGAAGCAACCTCCTACCAAATGCCACACTTCCAACAACACAAACACTGCAGACAAACAAAACGAGGCGGTGGTATAATAATATTTACCAAACATAAACTAGAAGTAACAGAAATAAACTATAAATTAGAATACGCAGAAAACATATGCATCGAAATTAAAAACATCAAACAAGAAAACTCCTTGATATTAAACGCAATATACAGACCACCCAACTTAAGCACCACAAAATTCCTAGAAGAACTAAACAGATGGCTTTCAGCCACGAAAGTAGGCACCTCAAAATACTTGATAATAATAGGAGACATTAATATAAACATTAGGAACATAAATAACAACACAGAACAATACCTAGACCTATTATCGGCATATAATATAACCCCATCCATACAGTCGTATACACGAGAAGAGATAGTCGGAAACACAACAACCTCAACCTGCATTGATCATATAAATATAAGGGCCCCTCCAAACAGCCACACAGCAGCCGTCATAACATGCAAACTGCAGACCATTATTTCACAGCATTGCAGTTACACACTGAACCAGAATCCATAAAAATCACCGAGACTACAAAACAGTATCATAGCATTGTAAACGAAGCAATAGTGAACGATGAAATCAGAAAAACAGACTGGATGCAAATAGCATCTTTAGACTCTGCTGAAGCTGTATATAATAATCTTAAACTTGCATTTAACAAAACATATAACAAAGCATTAACAAAAATAAAAATACGCCCCCAAACGAAACAAAATCCATGGATAACAGACATACAAAGAAAAGATGCCCTATGGAAACAACTTAAGAAGTCGCCGAACAATATCGCTTTAAAAGCTGAATACAAAAGAAAACGGAATCTCCTAACAACCCAGATTAGAACGGCAAAAAGAAACTATTACAGCAACAAATTAACAACAGCTCAGAATGACATAAAGGAAACCTGGCACCTGATTAATGAAATGCTGGACAATATACACAGAACCACTGCCTCAGAAACAATAAAACACAGCTTTGCCTGCGATCCCAAATCCCTCAAACAGTTGGCAAACAACTTTAATCAGCACTTCATGAACTCTGTCCAAAAGCTACAAGAAACAACCTTTCCTCACACAAACGAACATTCTCCACTAGGTCCACGAGCAACCCAGTCGATGTGGTTCACCACAGTAACAAAAGAAGAACTATCACTGGCAATTCAACAAATTAATCCTAACAAAGGACTGGGGATAGACGGAATCAGACCAAAAGACATCAAGAAACACTCAACCCACCTACTTCCAGTTATACAAAAACTGTTAAATAAAATCTTCGAAACGGGACACATACCTGAAACACTGAAGACTGCATTAATCACACCCATACACAAACAGGGAAAAAGAAACTTAATAAGTAATTACAGACCTTCGCCACGCTGCCCGTAATCAACCAAATCATGGAGCGCATAGTACATCAGAAACTCTCCACATACGTTGAAAAATTTCAAATCATACACAAAACACAATATGGCTTTCAAAAAAAAAAAAGGAACAGCAACACTCCTGGAAGATTTCACAGATCTAATAAATGCTGCATTGGATAAAAACAGAATAACATTAGTGGTATTCATTGACCTAACAAAAGCATTTGACACACTAACACATAAAACCTTGTTAACGAAACTTACCCATATCGGAATTGGAGGTCGTCTACTCCAGTGGTTTAAAGCATACACGAAAAACAGAAAGCGCATCACACATATAGGATCAGCATACAGCAAAGAGGTACATGTAACCTGTGGAGTACCGCAAGGACTGTCCTATCTCCCATTCTATTTAACATATACACACACGACATAAGCCAACTCCCCCTAAAAAGTAAAATCTTCCAGTATGCAGACGACACGGCCATAGTATCCATTCACAACAATGCAAATATCGCTTACAAAAATATGCAACACGACATCAATCAAATCACTAACTGATTAACCGAAAACGGCATATATATAAACCCTGGAAAAACAAAGCTAATGATATTCAAAAACCCCCAAACACTGCCCATAGAAACTAAATATCTCACTATCAAACATTCATCCTCCTATACACAAAGTGCAGAACCTAAAATCACAACCATCACACAGGTGAAAACAACAAGCTATCTTGGACTTCACTTCGATGCTGATCAAAGTTGGAATAGCCATACAAACTACCTACATACCAAGCTTAGGATAATAGCAAGCAAACTATACAGATTAAAAGACATTGCCCCAACCCACATAAAAATACTAATCTATAAAGCATTATGTGAAAACATTTTAAGATATGCAATCACATCATATGCATTCTGCGCAGACTACAGACTTAACAGGCTACAATGGTTGCAAGATAAAATGATAAAACTGATATTCTGGGAACAACCCACTCTTATGCAGGAAGCATGGACAAAACACAAAATATTTAAGGTGAAACACTTACGCCACTACACAGTCATGTTAAAACACTACTACAGCCCAACATATAGAGTAACCAGAGCAACATATCAAATAACAAGACCACAGTCAACAAACTACATAACATATAAGCACAACAATCACTACGGCAAAGCCACCCGAAACTTCTACGTACCTGACATGATAAACAAACTGTCGTTCGACAACAGAAACCTAGGAACATACAGAGAGCTGAAACAGGCACTATATAAATATTATAGCGAGAATGAAAATTAGAGCAATTCCTGTTTCTCTCTCCCCCACCACACATGCACACATACACACACACAAACCTATAACAAACCCCCCTTCTCATAAACTATCACTACAAGAACATAAAGAAACAAACACACCATGTCTAAATCCAACCCTATTTGCACAAAAAAAAAGAAAAAAAAAGTTAAACCGTAATAGCAGTCGAAGTCCTCCAAGCACGTACCAACAAACAGTAAAATCAACACCTGGCTTGTGACCAGTATAGGAACACAACCATGAAACCACCACCCTCTATCATCTATTATCTTCCTCAGATAAGCTCTGCTAAGCTTCGAGGAAGAAAATTATTAACTTGCAAGTATCCGTTAATCAGAATTGTAATGTGTTATAAATATTATATATATATAATTACTACAGCAACTATGTATGCAATTCATCTGAGACATAAAAAAAAATAATAATAAATAAATAAAATAAATAAATTATTATTATTATTATTATTATTATTATTATTATTATTATTATTATTATTATTATTATTATTATTATTATTCTAAATTCAAAAATTCTGTATAATCCTTATTGTAAATATTGTAAATATTATTATTGTATGTAATTTATACTGAGACAAAATGTTTAAAAAAAATACATTACAATATTAATAATTAATTATGGCATTAGTACATTTATGTATACTGTGTGGCATGTTGACAAATATAAAATTACATTTAAATCAGTTATCAATTACTTGACTAATGAAATCTTGTAGGATATTGTAGTTTCCTCAGGCCAACATCATTAAATTAATTTGTGCTGATTTTCATTAACATATCCCATTCTGTTCACCAAAAATTTATAATATTATTATAAGTACTTACGAGTGAACGCAGACTTTTTCTCCTGTGTGCTGGTAGTTTTCCCCTCCTTTTGTACATCCTGGAGATCGTTTTGTAGGTTGGAGGTGGATGAATCACTATCTGTTGCGTCAAACACCTTCAATAAGAGATTTCTTAACACCAAAATTAAACAAAGTCCTCCCTTGTCTTTTAGATTCATATTAAAATTTAAATCTATAGGCCAATTACTTTTAAAAAATCACGGCACTACGGTTTCGAAAAAAGCACTTTCACCCTACAATACGAACTTGCGAAGAAAATATTCAGTAGTACTAGATTTGTGAACCGGATACAGACTACCTTGATCTTCAGTTTTTCAGTGGAAAATTTTTCGTTATACTTCCTTGCTAATTGGTCACTGACATTTGCAACTCAGATGTTATTTCGTTCAGTTTTGAGAACAAGCCTTTGTTGTAATCGGCTTGCAGGAAATTTTTATGACCGGTCATAAACAGCTGTATTCCCTTTTCCGAATGTTGAAAGATTTCGATGTGTGAAAATTAACCGATAATACATGAATATTTCCATGTTTAAAAATATGCAGCTTGTTCAATGACATTTGCAACACAGAATGTTATTTCGTTCAGTTTTGAGAACAGAGGATACGCCGCCCATTGTTGTAATCGGCTTGCAGGCAATTTTTACGACTGGTCATAAACAGCGGTATTCCCTTTCCAGAATTACTTCCATGTTTAAAAATACACGGCTTGGTCACTGACATCACGGAACACTTATTCACTTTCCTTCCGCGGAACGCAATTTGGGAAACCCTACCCTAAAAGAATGCAGAGAAAAATGTAAGAGAGCTGAGCTATGCGTAAAAGTAGCTCAACAAAAGTCATGGGAAGACTGGTAAGAATATAAAAAATAAATATCAGAAAAGTTCTGGAAGCTATTGAAATTGCTCAAATATGGAGGAAAGAGTACTGTAAAAGGAATCGAAGATGATAAAGGTGGAATGAAACTGGAGATTAGGATATCCTAGATGTCTGGAGTAATTACTTTGAAAGACTCTTAAATGAAACAAGCAGTGACAGAACCATACTACAAAATTTGCTATTAGGAATACTCGTACATACCAATACTTGAAGTAGACAGCAAAAAAATTGAAATGTGGAAAGGCAGCTGGAGTATATGATATTCGACCAGAAATGTTTCACTATGGAGGTATCAAAGTTTTGCAGGGGCTAATTCAGCATAATTCAGAGGGCCAGGACAGAATGTCGAAGTTCCGATTATTGGAGTAAAGCTCTCATATTTTCCATCTATAAAAAAAGGGAATAAAGCTGAATGTGAAAATTACAAAGAATTTCTCTACTGAGTTTTCCAGGTAAGATTTACGCAAACATACTTGAAAAGAGGTTGAAAAAGATTGTGGAAGAGAAACTTGGAGAAGAAAAAGCGGTTCAGGCCAAATAGGAGTTGTCAAGATCAGATTTTCACTTTATGACAAATAGTTGAAAAGTCATTGGGATGTGATAAGGATCCGTACTTACGTTTTGTAGATCTGCAATAGGCATATCACAAGGTACCCTGAGAAAAGCTTTCCAAAACACTACAATTATATGGGGGTAAATGGAGCATTATACAGAGCAATACATAGTCTGTATTTAAGCTGTCAGTCAGCAGTTAGAATTGAATGAAATACGGGAAGATGGTTTGATGTAAAATCAAGAGTAAGACAAGAATGCGCATTATCACCACTTTTATTGATCATCTATATGGATCACATTATGAACGAAAGTGGCATTAGGCCTGATATTAGAATTGTAGAGGTCAAATTTAGCTCTTTGCTTTTTTTATACAGATGGTGTTATTCTCCTAAACACGTCTAGTGCAATTCTCTAGGATTCTCTAACTAAACTGAATAACAGCAACACATTTGGCATAAAAAATCAGTGACATATCTGTGACAAATCTGGTATGAAAATCAGCAGTAAAAGACCAAAACTATGAAAACTAGGCAGAAACATAGAAAACTTTAATTGCATTCAAAATATTTCAGCTATTTGGGCACAGTTTTTTAGTGAAGATGGCAAGTTAAATCTAGAAATAGACAATAGAATAAGCAAAACTGGTATGGTGGATAGTCAGATAAATAAATTTATATGGAATAAGAGAGAAATTAGCCCAAACATCGAACTGGCAGTATACATGACAGTTTTCAAACAAATTTTAAGTTATGGATCTGAGAGTTGGGTTAGAATTAAAGCATTTGAATAAAGACTAGATTAGAGACAGGGGCGCGCCAGTAGTGTCCGGCGCCTGTGTGCAAAACTTTAGTTGGCGCCGCTATACTCGTCTCCCCAATAAAAAATCACTTTATAAAAACGTATCAGTGAGTTAAAATGAAATACGAAATATATTAATTATAAGTTTATTGAACAAAAAGCAGAACTTACAAAAAAAATGTATAAAAAACAATAAACATACACGAAGGGTACAAAAACAACAAAAAATAATTTGGAAAAAAAATAAAGTAAATAAATAATAAGATAAATAAATAACAGACTTACAAGTATATAAAATAGAAACATATTGAACATTATTGGGTAAAGAAATAGTTAAATAAATATTTAAATAGAAAGAAAAATCACTTAGTGAATTGAACTTTTCTAGTTTTCATTAATGAAAATTCTCGAATAATATCATGTATATCAAGTTGATCCAAAATATGTGACTCTATTGATATAATGGCAAGATTTGAAAGTCTCTCTTGTACCGCTGTGGAGCGCAAGTATTTTTTAATAATTTTATGTTTAGAAAAGGACCGTTCCTCAGATGTAACAGATACCGGTAATGACAAAAGAATCCGAAAAGCAATTGTAAAGTTTGGATAGACTGTGATTAAGTCATTTGAATGAATATACTGAATTATCTGGTATATATAAGTTTTAAAATTAGAAATAAATGGTTGACAGTGTAAAATTTCTTCGCATAAATCGTTTGTGTCAATGACTGAATGATTCTCGTGTGTTAATTTTTGTCGTAACGTTTTACAACAAGATAATAGAGAAATTGATTTAGATCATTCAATGCATCTAAAGTAAGTTGGAAATTCATAGATGAAGACTGCAGTATTTTGCTGACAAAATTCACTTTATTTAAAATATCATATCAAATCTTTGGCGCCTTTACTATCCTGGCGCCTGTGTGCGTCGCACACATTGTACATATGGCCGGCGCGCCCCTGATTCGAGACCATGGACAAATTAGGGGAGTGAACTGATGGCATCAGTGGCAGAATCATATTAAAAATGAAGTTATTAGAAAGCAACTTGACATTATTAGCATTCAAGAATGTGTGAGCAGAGCTAATCTAGGGTGGTATGGCCGCTTAAATAGAATGGGTAAGGAAAGGTTAGCAAAAGGTGCTTGATGCGAAAATGGCAGGAAAGAGACAAAGAGGAAGATCAAGGTCTACGTGGATTGATTCAATCAGAAGTGCCTTAGAAGCACAAAATGTTAGATATGATAATATCAGAATGATGACAAGTAATAGACTGATTTGGAGAAAAATTGTGGATAGGAGATGAATAATAATGTAAACTTCATGTAGTGCTGTCATCATAATAGCCAACACCCTTTGAATGTGAATGTACATATTAAGAAACTGATGATGATGATGAAAAATAGCGATTCATCCCGAAAGCGAAAAAAAAAGTGTACCCTTAATAAGTGATTAATCCATTAATTCAGTGTGGCTGCCATTCTTCAGTATGATATGAACACCTATGCAACAACGTTTTCAACAGCAAAATCCAGCTTGAGAAAGGAACAATTTTTGAAGCACAACCGATGTCTCCATTATACATATTGTTGAGTAGTCTTATAGCTATAAGTTACAGCAGGGCCGTCCAAAACACTGCCCCCGGGTCGCATGCGGCCCGTACTATGATTTTGTGTGGCCCGCCTGTGGGTTTTGATTTTTACGAGCGAAAAAATAAAATAACAATTTGAATCGAGTGCGTATTAGATATTTTAATTCTATCACTAATCGATAATCTCGATGTTGGTAATTTTATTTGGTGTTTTTACATCACTATATACCCACGTGTTTTTCAAATATTCGATTTGTCAAAGAAGCGTTCATACACTGTTTTGTTACAACGCGCATGCTCCGGCCGCTCACGGGAAACGTGAGCGCGCGATTAGTGTTGTTCGTTTGTTCAGCTATCGAAGTTGTGTCGCTGCTGCCCACTAAATGACCAGATATGCATTGTGATGCGGCTCTCGGATAATTTTTTTTTTTTTTTTCTAATGAGACCCTCGGATTACCTAAGGTTGGATAGCCCTGAGTTACAGGATAAGACAAATCAGATAGTCATGTTATACAGCATGAATTAGTGGTGACATGTTATAGAGCTAGTCCTTCAACTGAAATAACTTGTATTCCAAATAGAGATTTGTTGTTTACAAAATTCGTTATTACTTTATTTAAATATATATAAATGAAGATTAAAAAGAGCAGCTGATAAATTACAGCATTGCCATATTTCCCCTAGATATCTGCTTCATTATAACTCATTTCTATTTAAACTGAAGTATCATTTTTTTTTTTTTTTGTATGTAGGCGGAGCTCTTTTAACTCCACCTAGCTTTTGAAGACAGGTTGGCAGATAGCGTGTATCTTTCTCTGTTTTAACTGATAGAGAGCCTATGCTATCAATGAATCAGGGAGAGAGAAAATGAACGAGAGAGAGAGACAGCCGATGTAACTTGATGCATCAATTCTACAGTCGATATTTTTTTTTATATGTGCTGTAAATATATCCGAGTCTGGAAACAAAGAAAAACAAAAGATATGACTTGCCTATGTCAAAGATCCATAGCTAGGAAACTGGTCGAAGAAAGGTCTCGAAAAAAAAAAAAAATTCTCTAATCGGTGACTAGAATAATTTATAACTGTCAGCTTAGCTATGGAAGCAAATGTACTTTCGACAGTATTACTGCTATATGTCTATAGACGCACACAGCAGTATAATGGGGAAGCATTCATATTTAGTATTTCGAAAAATCCTTGAGCGTGTTTTATTCCTTAAGGAATAAAAACACGTTCAAGGATGGAGCGGGCTGCACTCTTAGTCTTAGATGTTTTGATACTGGGTAGAACGATTGGTAACTGGTAATGAATGTGCTTGCCTAAGGCTGAATACATTTCATGGATTGTTATCTAAGAGACGATGCTCCATATCCTAAGTCGTAGTTATCTATATGTACTTGTGTTCTGTGTGTATTCTAAGGTCGATTTTATCGATTTACACGATAATAATAATAATAATAAGTGGTGACTACAATCGAACCCAGAAATGTCTTTCTTTTGCAGACCTAACATCATGAAAGTTACCACACATCTTTCAAAAAACTGTTATTACTTAAGACCTTTGATCTTAAGTAAAAATATTTTACTTAAGATATTTCAGTTTACGGTTACCACATGCATCTCAATCATTGCCATCATCAACTAATATAAGAACTCAGAACTCAATGCCAGTATAGAAATATAAAGGAAAACTATCATAGATGCGCTTACCAGTTTCTCAATGTTATGTATATTTAACAAATTGCTAGTCTGATCTGATGATGATGATGTGGTCAAAATAAGAAATGACTTACAACCGAACTGATTTTAAGATCGCCGCTATGACGACATTTTAAACTAATTGCTTCTGGGTTTTAGTCTTCTCCACACATATTGATATATTATAATTTACATAGAAAGAAGCGGTACAAGAAAATCGTAAAAGAAAGGAGAGTTTGATATGGCACATGGGTAAACTATACTCATATGACAACTATAATCGTGAGTCAATCCAAAAGTTCTCAGATAGTTGCGATTGATTGAACGGATATGGATAAATCCACTCCTCATGTGTGCTGTCACCTTCGAAGCAGTTATCCTAGATTTGTTTGATTTGGTATTACCAATGAAGTAACTCAGCTTATGAAACCAAGTTTCCCTGGATATATATAAACTGGTTCCAGTAATCCCTCCATTTCCTGGAGTGAGTTGCAAAGTGTTTTTCTGGGGGACGGTATTCAGATCGGGATTTCCGATTTTGTTATTTTTTTGTTTTGTACGTTAAGCTACCAGTAATACCAATACTTACTTAAAAAGGGAACAAAATCTGAACCCAAAAACTATGGAGGAATAAACATTGTGTATTACGTTAAAAATATGTACTAAAATTATCAAAGGAGAATTAGAATCAAGACTAACTGCAATGATGAACAAGAATTCCTTAAGGGAAGATCATCTACTAATGCTATATTTGTTAGCAAGCAAATAATAGGGGAAAAAATAGAATTTAACAAACCAATATTTATGTGTTTCATTGACTTGGAGAAGCTTACAACAGAAGCAGATTATAGGATATCTTGAAAGCGCATCAAGAAAGAGAGCACTGCAAATAATAGAAATGATTAAAGATATACATACACAAAATATAAATGTGTAATAAGATATCATACATACAGTAGAAAATGCCTATAAGAAAAGAGATTAGACAAGGCCATTCTTTAAGTCGATGCTTATTGAACGCAATCTGTTATTATTTCGTCCATACGATATAATAACAGATTTTAAGAAATTAAATGGAATAAAAATTAAGAAAAAAAATTAATTTAATTGGTTACGCAGATGATGTAGCATTACTTGCAGAAACAAAGATGATCTCCTAAAGCAATTATTCAAACTTCAACAGATATGCAACAATTTTGATATGCAAATATCAACAGAGATAAAGCAATGGCAATTACAAGAGAACCAATCAGATGTAAATTAGAACTAAATGGAAAGGTACTGGAGCAACTATGCTTCAGTACTTTTCCAGTACTTTCCCGCGATGTGTCTTTTGACTCCATGGAGACACCGTTATAATCATAATAATATAATAATTAATGAAACTTGCGTATCTCGGAATAACTGTGAACAGTGAAAATATAACACTGGACAAAGTAAAAGAATAACTCCTTGAGGTTAATTAAATATTAGGATGTTTAGATTCGACTATATGGAACAATAAAGATCTAACAAAAGAAACAAAAGGAAGTATATAAAAATCAGTAGTCTGATAAATAATTGACGTATGCATGTGAAATAAGAATAGAAAGATCAAAAATACAAGAGATAAGTACAAAAAGAGAAATGGAAACATTAAGAAAATTGGTTAATAAAACAAATTTATAGTGTACGAAATGAAGAAATTATGTTAGTTATTCACATTTGACAGCGGATGGTCACTCTCGTACCTCGTAGAGTTTGGGAATTGAAGCCTTCTGCTAGAAGAAGTGGTATGGTCGCAGACTCCCTTTATACACCGAGTTACTATGACTTTCACGAACATCCATGCCCATGGCGTAGTCTGACCATATTTCCTTGAGACAAAAAATGGACAATGGGATGGCAAAAACGTGACGGGGTTATGTAATATTCTGTATTCATGAAAAAGTAAGACGATAGAAAAGTTTTATTACATAAGCATATTGAGCTTACCATTATTCTTCAGTGACAGAACCCTTACAAAAATGTAGGTAGACGTAGAGGGGGACTGTATTTCACCACGATCGTGCCATGAATATTTCTCTGATGAAGTGATCTTACGCAGCAAATTTCAGTCTTTCAACACCTTATCAAGAAACTTCTCACACTCCATGACACAATTTTGTCTTAAAACTAACATAGCCCTCATTGTCTCAACACTTAATCTAGATTTCTCCTTTGACCACATACTGTTCATAACTTAGAAAATATTCTCTCAACAGGTGAGGTATTTCTTGAAAGACAAAGAATAAACTCAACAATATTACAAAAGTCTTGCAAGTCTAGGCGTTTTTCTATCATTTCAGAAAAAATCTGTACCCATCTATCAGTTACAGGAATGTCTTCTTTATCCCATGTATCCAACTGTCTCACAGTTATAGATTTTATGAGGATCCACTGATCGAATACACGAGTTTCTTCTCTGTGTGTGTGTGTGTGTGTGTGTGTGTGTGTGTGTGTGTGTGTGTGTGTGTGTGTGTGTGTGTGTGTGTGTGTGTGTGTGTGTGTGTGTGTGTGTGTGTGTGTGTGAGATGAGTTCCTCGTTCAGGCTGTCATGTATTTCAGGTGTTTTCCTTAGTAGCATCCACTTGAACTTCTCGGTGTTTCCTAAACTTCACTTCCACTTGTTGACATATTCTAAACTGGTTTCATAGAAATTCTCAACTACCTCAAAGAACTTAGCCTCATTAATTTCTTTGAATCTACTAACATTTTCAGTTGTTTTTTGACATCAGTAGCTACAAAACACTTCAATTTTTCTGGACTCTAAATTATTTACATGGTTGTTCATGGCTACTTCTGTAGCTGAAATATTATATTTTTTTTTCAATTAAGCTAATGCATGTTTGAAACGTAGGCACTTGATCTTTTACAAATGACAATCACAATTTCAAAAAGGGATCTTCAAACAATTTTTGCAAACAATTCTGTCAATTGATGGACCCAATCACAAAAATCTTGTATTATACTTCCATGCTCTAACAATTTAGCGTAATTGTTTCTTGCAAAGTAACAAAAGTTTTTCAGTTCTTCAACTCTAACTGTATATATATTACAGTAATTGTATATTTTCACTGCAAAACATTCAATATCAATTGGTAAACAGTCGACAGCACACTGGAGACAAGTGTGTATAATGTGTGCCCCCACCGATAATCTGCCTCTTCATTTCAATTTCAAGTTTTTGCCACACATTATTTTTGCCAAGTCTTTTGCAGCCACCAAAATTGGTGTTCGTGTTATCTGCACACAAAGCACCAATTTTGTTTTGTAAGGCAAATTTGTCACTTACTTCCTTCAACATAGCACACTGTAGGTCGTATGTTTCACCAGGTAAGGAAATAAAGTCTATCATTTTGTCTTGAACATCACAATTTGACAAAAAGTATCGCACAACGATTGGAAAAGTTTGATGTCTTTTTTTGTTTGATGCATCTAAAGTGACGTAATGCTTCTTTTATTTATTTATTTATTTATTTTTATTCAAATCCTCTATTACTTCGCCGAATATGTATGTTGATAAAACGTTGGTAATTATTACTTCTGATTTGGTACGTGCTGAAGAAATTTTGATTCATAACTTTTCTTTATCAATGTCAACAAGCAGTCATTTGCGCGAAAACTTTGGCCGTGACGCACAGCATGATAAGCAACAAGAGCTTCAATTGCTGCAATTTTATCGGTTTCACTATCACCATCACGTCTCACTATAAACGAGCTGATGATTTCAACTGAAGCAAGCAGAGTGTTTTCAGCATCCTTATGTTTGTGGCTACGTAGATGTTGGTTGATGACGCTTCTTCTTCCATGATCAACGGAAAAATGGATATTACAATTTTGGATACCACTTTTGTTCTATCACTACACTGCTTGTCCAGTTTAATAAATTTGAATTCTTTCTGGAGATCGTCATTAAAACTGCAGTTTCGCCTCTTTGACATTGCAAGAGACGTAAAGTTTTAAAAAATAAGACTTAAAACTTTAAAAAATATGAAATTTAAACCACCAGCATTGAATAACAATGCCTTCAGAACACACGTAATTTACAGGCATAGAATACCAGTTGTGGTGGAGTTGTAGGTGTCCTCCCGTGATGAGTCTTCGGACTCCTTGGAGGTGTCAGGAATAATAATAATAATAATAATAATAATAATAATAATAATAATAACAACAACAACAACAAAGCTATCGGTTAGCATACAGGCAAAACAATAACTAACACTACAGCAAAACAGACGCCATGTCTGAGACGAGCACGTGTTGTCAACGTGCATTTTTTTATTTTCTCTCAAAAAATCACTGCAGATATCGATATTTGGTATCGAACAATGCGACTCCATGGTTATACAAATTATTGGTATCCATGATATTGATATACGATTATAAGTTATGAATAATAATTTATGATTGACCAATATTAAAGTATATTTATAATTTTTATTAAAAACGGGACAAAACTGACGGTCGAAAAAAAACGGTGCTGTCCCGTTCAAAACGGTATGGTCAGCCTACCGTGGGGGGATTCGAACCCGAAGCCTATTGGCTGGAGAGCTGATACCCAAATGCGAAATATATATACATATATATATATATATATATATATATATATATATATATATATATATATATATATATATATATATATATATATATATATATATATATATATATATATATATATATATATATATATATATATATATATATATATATATATATATTTCAAAAAATAGATTTAATGACTCCAAGACCGAGATAACATATAAAGATTTTAATGATAAATACTACTAGTTTCGGCATATAGCAGCCTTCTTCAGGTATTTATAAAGGAAAGGAATACTAATAAACATTGAATTATTTAAATAAACAAACTGGAAATTACAGGTAATCGCCACATATATATATATATATATATATATATATATATATATATATATATATATATATATATATATATATATATTCCCTTCTGCCATACGGCTGGTGGGATAGTTATATGCTACCATACTAGGGAGATGATTATGCGCAAGGTGGTTTCCCGTTGCCTTCCTTGCCGTACTATATCCTATTGCTGTATCCTGTGTGTGTTTACGGGGTCGGTTTGCTTGCTTGCGGGATGAAAAACCCACATAAACTGACGGAAAAACCCTGCTCTCCACGCCAAAGACCGGCTAATTTGGCTATGGCTGAAGAAGATCTTTCAGCTCCTCACGTCGTCGACGGAAATCGAACCTGTTGTTTACTAAGGCTAAAGATTCGTTGTTTAGATTAGTCCATTGCAATTTGTTATGTCTATAAATTGCACGTACTCTCTGGCCAGTTAACACATTACGTAGCATGAAAAGTGAGAAATTTTTGTAGGAAAACCATGCGAACCATGTTACTCCACTAAGATACCGCTTAACACGCCATCATTTGCAAAAGTTCATATGAAGGTTTCTTTCGTAGTGCAACAAAAATCGAACCCAGATCTTTCCAACCAAAAAGTTTCCAATCAACTGAGAGAAAAGGCGCTTTTATGCGTTGACTGTAATTCTTTGGATGTAACTCTGTTTAGAAATACATCCAAAGCATATAAGAAGATGGGCTGACCAGTTTGGTTATTTTGTGGCGCTTCAGGGTATTAAACTTTTATTTACATAAATTTTATTACTCTATTCCATAGAAGTAGTGAAACTAAACTGAAATTCAGCGAATCTAAATTTTTAGTCATCAAATTTTTCTTAAAGAACAACAAGAAAAACGTTTTTAAATGTTGCAGTTATCAAAGAAATTCGTAGATATTTATAGGAAATTCTGCTAAATAAGGGGCGGATCAAGACTTGTGAGAGGAGCTCACATTTGTTGTGAGCTCCTCTCACAAGAAATCAGTGAAAAAAAAAAAAAAAAATATATATATATATATATATATGTTAAAGATACCAAGCAATTTTAAACCTGGTTTTACTCGATTTTTCCCAAGTAAGCAAACAGACAAAAATGTCAAGTTTGCGCCTGCAAGTGATGCAAGACTAGCTGATCCTACAGGTAGTGCAAGCCCAAGGCAACTCGTGGTAGAGGTGGAACAAGCTCCGATCACTAATCTTAATATTTACCCTTAATGCCAAAACACATCTCCAAGAAGGGGATGTATGATGTTTTGTATTAAAGCCCCTTGCCTTTAATACAAAACATGATACATCCCCTTCTTGGAGATGTGTTTTGGCATTAAGGGTAAATATTAAGATTAGTGATCGGAGCTTGTTCCACCTCTACCACGAGTTGCCTTGGTCTTGCACTACCTGTAGGATCAGCTAGTCTTGCATCACTTGCAGGCGCAAACTTGACATTTTTGTCTGTTTGCTTACTTGGGAAAAATGGAGTAAAACCAGATTTAAAATTGCTTGGTATCTTTAACATAATTATACCCAAGGTAAAAATACTTTCTACACATATATATATATGTTAAAGATACCAAGCAATTTTAAACCTGGTTTCTACATAATATATATATATATATATATATATATATATATATATATATATATATATATATATATATATATATATATATATATATATATATATATATATATATATATATATATATATATATATATATATATATGTCCACTGAGCTACATAGACTTAATAATACACAGGCTATATACAGGGTGTTCGGGATAATTTGACAGTTTCGTAAGGAAAAAGAAAATCTTCTTTGTATCTATTAAATTTAATGAATTGACAAAAAAAAACATTACAGGCAGAGTTAATTACAATACTATCAACAAGATTTACTCAAAATAACCACCATTAGCATCGATCACAGCTTCAATTCTGCTTCGGAACCTCGAACAAGCTGATGCTACAGTCTCCCTGGGAAGGGCCGCAAAAACTGTTTTAATTTTATCCATTAACTGGGCTTTTGTATTACTGGAAGTGCGATTGGTGTCTTTTTCAACTGCGCCCCATACAAAATAATCCATGGGGTTAAGGTCTGGGGAGTTTGGAGGCCAAACATTTGGACTGGTGAAGTCGTAGAAATTTTCAGACAACCATTTTTGACTTTTCCCAGAGGTGTGGCAAGGGGCCGAATCCTGCTGCCATACATACGGCCTACCATTGGCTACCCTTGTTATCCAGGGCTTGACTACAGTTAGCAACTCCACGAATAAAGCCCGAATTCCAATGCCAGGGTTCTTCAACACCTGTTCCTGCAGATTTGCGAGGAATTCTGCTGTACGAACGCAATCAGATCGTCTGCTAGGGATCTTTCTTCTTGCTACATCCTCGTAGTCACCATTACAAGTCTCTAGTTCATGCCTGATTGTTTTTACTGTATTCAGGGAGCATTGGGCAGCAGTCGTAATATCCTTATTTTGATGGCGGGCACGAATCATCATGATACAAGTTATTCTCTTCCATGATTCAGGTGGGTTCCAGCTATTCATCCTTTCTGACATCTTGTATATGAATGAAGAAGGGTCCAAACTTTTAAATGAAGAGAAGTGTGTGTTAATACATGTAACTTACGGAAAAATATAATTAATTATAAATATGTCAAATTTATCCCGAACACCCTGTATATATATATTCACCCCGTGTAGCCTGTGTATTATTAAGCCTGTGTAGCTCATCAGTGGATATGGCGTTTGCATACCACCGCGCTTGGCCGCACGAAAGAAGACTTGGTTTCGAGTCTAGTTGGCGAGTAGAGGAAATTTTTCTAAGCCTTTTTTCGACCGGTTCCCGAGTTAGTCGATCTCTGGCACGGAAAAGCAGGTTTTTCCTCCCGGAAACTCGAGTTTTTCGTCCTGTAAACTCAAGAAAATCGACCGTAAAACCCACATTATTTTAGACATTAAATATATTGTGTTAGGGTTAGGGACCACGAGATGGCGGCACATTTGAGCCGTCTCTCTTCACTGCGTACCGCTTAATTAGTGATAGCCTTGGGCCATCTGTCTCTGATTGGGTACCAGTGGAGATTGAACTGCCCACTCAGTCTCCAAAAGTTAGATAGGGCTAAATGGCCTCGCCTATTCCCGTATACGGGAATAAAAAGGAGTTAGCTGATTTTTTTTTTTTTTTTTTATTCACCCCGAAGTTACGCGGTAGGTGGGACCAACAAAAAGGCGTAAGTCGAATTCGCGTAACTCGGGTATAATTTTCCATACAAACATACAAAATATTAGTTAATTGGGACCAAAGGTTTACAAAAACACCTATTTTTTTTAAGAAATATAATCATAATTGTAGTTTTTCGTACATAATAAAAAGAAAGTTATTTCGATGTCGATGGTTTCATAAAATCTAATAGATTCGTCTGACGGCATAATGTCTTTTTCTTGTCACACAAAATTTCTTCATAGCAAGCTAATGATTTTTTTATTCCTTGCCTTGTGGCTACAATTCGTTCCTCGTAGAATCTATGTCCTCCAAAATCTGTAAACCTTTCTTTTATGATTGTTCTTACTGTGGATTCCTGTAGATCATACTTCTTTGCTAGCTCACAAATTTTCATTCCGCCTTCACAATCCTTAATAATGTAAAGTTTTGTTTCCAAAGTCAATGTTTTTCTTTTCTTGCTAGCTGTAGAAGAATCGGAATTGCTTCTTTTGGATGACATTATTATTTTTTATGTGATAAAATTTGCATCAAGAACATAACATTAAACAATCGCAAGGTTTGTAGACTATAAAAATCGTGTATGAATGGAGACCCCGCAAAACACATTAGTGCTTGTTCACAGCATGTGCGACACGCGAATGTGGCCGGCGCTGGAAAGATACGACTAGTGGTAAGCAGGACGGGAATACGTACATATTATGAAACCGCGTAACTCCGGATTCGCGTAAGTCGCGAATGGGGTATGACTGTATATATATATATATCGCGAATTTTCAGTTCAAAAGAAGTGCTGTAACTACCGTGTTGAGACGCAAACACTGCAATGCCGACAAAAATTCTGACGGTTTTAAGACAATCCATGACACTTTGTTGTGAAATTAAAGGAATCGTAGTTTCAACATTGCACCACCTGCTAACATTTTTTCAAGTTATATATTACAAGTTTGAAATAAATATTATTAGTGAAAAACTGAAGTAAATTATGTTATTAAAACAAAAAATGGTTACAAAAATTTAATAAATATTTGTTAAAATTGAATCGCTGGCCCATCCCGAAACTGAAATAAAGACTCATTTGCTAATAGTATTCACAAATTATGATTTTTAAGGCTTTTCTGAGAAGAATTTTTTTTAATAATAATAAATAACAAATAAACATAGCCTCATGGTAATTTTCATGAAAACTAGATGTATAGAAGAAAGACTTTACAAATTCGAGTCTAGTCACTCACAGACTGGAGTAACTTCCCTGGACCGTTTATCTGCTGATTCCAGAGTTCGTTGATCTTTGACGCAGCAAGTAGGGTATTTTCTGCAGAAAGAAACTGGAGTTTTAAATCCGTCCACTCAGTAAAATCTAGCATGCCGTGAGAATGCACTCAACCTCGACAATGGTAGGGGGTGATAATAGCTATAGTTCGCCCACCGTTCGTAGGTCTCTCCTTGGCATTTTGCCAAGAATAGTCGATTCATGCTGAAGGGGAGAAAGAAATGAAGGATGTACGAATTGGTCGCCAACATGCGAAATCACGTGCTTTCTTGTTTGTCGTTTTACTAGTACTAGCTTGATTTTTGATGTCGCTTTTTTTGCATTTTTTTTTATTATTAATTTGTATGATGGATCCAGTACAGTCAACAAGTTCTGTTGTTAAACGTTTCATTTTGATGTAGACGTTATAAGAACTATTCACGAATTTTACGTGGTCGAGAAAAGAGTGCCAACTGTTCCGAAATCGATTCCTGTGCTTAAAGAAAATATTAATTTTCCTTGGAAAAGAGAAACTTTAAGGAAAATACTTCATGAAATCGGATTTTGTTTTAAAAAGTCCCAGAATAAAAGGAAACTTATCATGGAGCGAAGTGACATTGTTTTATGTAGAACGCAGTATTTGAGAGCAATAAGACGTTTCAGGGAGGAGAAAAGACCGATTGTGTATCTACATGAAACTTGGATTGATAGTAATTTAACTTATGGAAAATGTTGTCAGTCTAAAGAAGAATGTGCAGTGCTACAAACTGGAAATGCCTCGCGGCGCATAATAATTTTCTGTGCGGGTGGAGAAATGGGTTTTTTACCGAATTCAAACTATACAAAGCCAATTCAACTACTGGAGATTACCATGGACAAATGAATTCTACGATCTTCGAAAAGTGGGCAGAAGAAAAACTGATTCCAAACCTTCCTAAAAATGCTGTTGTTATAATTGATAACGCTTCATATCACTCTATTCGATTAAACAAAGTTCCAAATTGCTCTAATAAGAAGCAAGTTCTTATGGATTGGCTCTCTGCAAATAACATTTCTCATTCCTCAAATATGCGAAAAATTGAATTGCTTAATTTGGGAAAAAGAAACTCGCCCACAACTAAACTATTTAAATTCGACACGATGCTCAAAGAGCAGATTCCTAGCTTTGAGGCTACCACCATATCATTGCGATATTAATGCTATTGAGTATGTTTGGGCAGAAGTGAAAAGTTTTATTCGCCATCGCAACGTAACTGGAGATATTGACATGTCGAAACTTTCTAAGCTTTCAGAACAGGCGACTGAAAGTATAACAGTTCAAAACTGGGGAAAATATTGCTCTCATGTCACCTCACTGGAAAATATGTATTGGGACAGAGACGAGATTATCGAAGAATTATGCGAACCTTTGGTGATCAGTTTAAGTGAAAGTGATGGCGATTCGGACACCGATTCAGATGACTCTGAAGATTAAAAGGATTTGATAATGGTATTTTTTTCCAACATTTTTTTTTGCATGGGTTTGTTAAAAGTCACAATAAGTCATAAATAATTAATCGGTTTAGGACATTAAAGTGTCTCAGTTCTCTCAACTGTAAGTTTAGAATAGCTAAGTTCATTTGAAAAAAATTCTGTTTTTTTTATAATTATTTTTATTTTATAGAAAACTTTTTTTAAAAATAAACTTAGTTAAATTTTTGAGCAATTTTTGTTTTATGCTGTACCTTTTTTTTTAAATTTTGTTAATACTCTACGTACATTTTTCCAACTGTTATACAAGCAAAATAGTTACACTTTAAAAACAGCAATGTTCGTAAAAGAAAACCTAAATTTTCCGACGTGTAATAATAAACAACTCATCCCACAAGATGGATTGCTTACCCTATTATCGGAATGGTTTCTCCTTTTTGGGACATGCGCAGAAGTGTCGAGGGATCTCTAATCGGTGGGCGAACTATAGCTGCCTGCTGATTTCCAAAAAAAAAAAAAAAAAACAGAAAAAAGATTATGACTAAAACATCGTCGTTACTGCCTATGGATAATGCAAGTACACTACAGTAGAGAATGTTCAAAAAAAAAAAAAAAAAGAAAGAAAGAATGGCACCAACTCCCTATGAAAAATTAGAAGCGTTAGAGGAATTATTTATTATTTTAATAATAAAGAATACAAAAAGATAGAAGTTCAAAGCAAAGAAAATCATAATATGGAGACGAGAAAGGAAAGACTGAATTCACTAATTCGATAGTAATAATAATAATAAGGTTTATCCATTCGACCATATTTCTAAATCTCAAGAATAGTTCTGTTTATGTTAAGCTTAATATAAACTGTTTGACATAAACCTTATGTTTATATTAAGCAGTTTGTTTTCTTCAATGTTTTTTTTTTTCAGTAATTTTGAAAATATGGCTGGGTTTCTAATTTGAAAACTGCAAAATTTCCAAAGGAAAGTGCTTCAGGTTTGAAATGTGAACATTCCCCCCCCCCTCACTCGCCACCAGTAAAATACGAGGGCAGTCTGAAAAGTTCTCGGCCTCGATCATAGATGGCAACACTATCGGCAAGATTTATTTTCCGAGTTCGAACATCTGTCATAAGCATCCATGTGCAATTGCAAGTCATTCTATCAAGTAGCTTCTTTTATACAGCTGTCTGAAGCAAAAGGGTTGTCTGTATCAAAAACGCACTCGCATGAAAATCTCTGAACAGTGATTGGAGCGTTTTAACAAGAATAAAACTGATTTTGCGTCGATTTATTATTACTATGGATGAGACTTGGATTTACCATAACACACCAGAATCCAAACAGCAGTCAAAACAGTGGAGAGAAGTCGGTTGTTCAGCGCCAAAGAAGACAAAGTCGGTTCCATCAGCAGGAAAGGTCATGGCATTGGTGTTTTGGGATGCTAAACGCATTTTGTTTATTAATTATCTTGAAAAGGGCAAAACAATAACTGGAGAATATTATTCCGATCTTTTAACCAGGCTAGACGAAAAATTCGTGAGAAAAAAAATCATCTTTCATCAGGACAATGCACCTGCCCACAAAGGTGTTTTAGCAATGGGAGAATTAAGGGATCTGTACTATGAATTGTTGGAACATCCACCCTGTTCCCCAGATTTGGTTCCCTCTGATTTCTGTCTCTTCCCAAAACTAAAACTCTTCCTCGCTGGCCAGCGTTTTTCTTCGAATCAAAAGGTGATTGCAGCTGTAGAGGAGTATTTTGCAGATCTTACTGTGAACCACTACAAGGACGGGATAATGGCGCTGGAGCATCGCTGGAATAAATGTATTAGTCTTAAGGCAGATTATGTTGAAAAATAAAAATAATTTTGAAATTAGAAATTCGTTTTTTGATTGTTAGGCAGAAAACTTTTCAGACCACGCTTGTCATAACAAGATGATCTCCCATGAAAAAATAATAAATATAATTTTGGTACTAGCGACAATTTTAAGTACATTTATCGATCGAGAATATTGCAAACATTATAATGTTTGCAATAGATCACAGAACAACAGGGCCGCCCCTAGGAATTTTGTCTCCCCATGCAGTAGCATATTTTGCTGCCCCTTCTTTCTTATTTTTCGTATAGTTTATGCCAACTTTGCCGCCCCCTAAAAAACTTTCGCCCTGTGCAAATGCAAGTCTTGCACCGTCGGTAGAGCCGGCCCTGCAGAACAAATACTAATTTTTTTAAAATAGAGACGAACCCCCCCCTTCTTCTTTCTGTCTTTTAATAGGAAAGGAATGATCATTATAGAGTTCCACGTTGTTTTGAGTTACAAGAACAAGCAATAAATTAATGAGAAACCTATCACAATAATAATAATAGTTATTACCAGGAAATGTAATTATATAATCAATCGAAAAAAAAAAAAATTCAAGACAGCATTTAAACGAGAAAAAGTTTCCCAAAGAAGAAGAATTCATGCGCAGTGCTAAATACGTCTAATTTTATTTAGTACTGCATTTTAATATCACATTTCGGAAGCTAACTAATCGAGTCGTAATTCGCAAAAATCTTGTAATTTTCAGGGGATTAAATTGGACTGAACTAATTTTATTAAATTTATGCAATGACTTGCTAGATTTTGTTTTAGAATAAAAATGTATAACTTTGTTATAATTTATTTATTTATGACATCATTGTTATATTATTTTATTAAGTAAAGGAAGTCACAATGTAATATTAGTTATAACATACTATTGTAATAATTACCTATAAGCGTAAGAAAAATTATTTATATTTCGATTTTTCCCTTAACTGTCTAAAATATAAGAAAACAATAAAAAAAATCACACCTTTCAAAACGACAAAAGTAGGAATTAATTCACGATTGTATCTTACTGCATCGTAGACTTAAGATGGTATACCATAAATATTCAAAACAGAACAAGTTGCTTACATAATTATTATTTAACGATGTTTATGTAAATGATTTGTTCGTTTTGAATATTTTAGAATATTATTGTCGCTGTTTGACATTATGCTGTAACTCTCTTTTCCTTTCTCTTCCCATCTTTATTGAAGTTTTGCTTCCTCTCCCCCTCTCCGAGGACGCATATATTTCTTTTTTTACTGTTTTCCTTTCATGAGTTGTGCGCATGACAGGATGACCTTCAGAGTTTCCTACTCCCTTAAAAACTGTCGACAGAAACACAAGGTGGGTCTTTTGCAGAGTCTTTTTTTTTACACTTTCATTGTCCAAAGCAGCTCTGTTCTTTTTAAAGATATTATTTTTATACAAATAATATACCTATTTATATATTTATTAATAATCGGCAACGCTGAAGTTAGAGAATGTAAGTAGTTTCTATAATGTACTATTAAGTAAAAGTTTTGTTTTGGGTAAATTGGTACATACACATTTTAAAGTTACTTCACGTGTAGTCTGCTCTAGCCTGTCAATTAGGTTATGTTGAAGAAAACAGTCGCTTGTGAATTGTACGATGGTTGATATAATTTTGTGATTGAACTTAATATTGTTACTATTAATGATAGCACATTAATAATAGGTACTGAGTTATTTCTTAGTTCACACATCTCCATGTAACATCGAGAATGTAAACAGTTATCACAAGTTACGGAAACTACTTCATTGCTTTTGTGCTGGTGTTAATCGGAAGGCTTATTTCGCTGTTGAATTAAAATAATAGTCGAAGTACGCCAGTTATCTTAAACAAGCGATATACTAGTCTTTCCACATACTCATATAATTTTGTGATTGAACTTAATATTGTTACTATTAATGATAGCACATTAATAATAGGTACTGAGTTATTTCTTAGTTCACACATCTCCATGTAACATCGAGAATGTAAACAGTTATCACAAGTTACGGAAACTACTTCATTGCTTTTGTGCTGGTGTTAATCGGAAGGCTTATTTCGCTGTTGAATTAAAATAATAGTCGAAGTACGCCAGTTATCTTAAACAAGCGATATGCTAGTCTTTCCACATACTCATAAAATGGGGTTTTAATTTTGCGGAAGGACAATGTTTTAAAATTAGCATGTGGACAAACTTATCCCACCACAATTGACTTTTTTTTTTTTTTTTCTTAGTAACAAACGGTAGCAGTTGTCATGCTGCATTAGATATTTTATACTTTTGTCCAGAAATCTCCCAAATGAACACGAACTTCGATTGACTTCTCAAACAATCTTAATACATGCATGAGCCCCCCCCCCAATGTCTTCAATGAAATTATTAATCCACTGAAACTAATAACAATAAATTTGACTGCTATTTTACGAACTTCCTCGCGCATCTTTTAATGTGTGCATATGTATATGCACACACATCAGGATTCCCACAACTTCATGGGAGGCGTGTGATGCATTTCCCCTTTTAATTTCGCATATTTCTGGGCAGTTTGCATATTGTGCAAAAGGGAAGCAGTTTCTGGGAGAAAAATCTGCTACCTCTAATGAGCAACAGACAGGGCTGCTTCTCACAGTATCCATTAATGGAGAATGTTCAAAATTTTGTCTCAACACTAGTAGTGCAATTGAAGCAAATCCTTGCTAAAATCTTTCTTCAGAAAAGAGCAGAATTGAACTTGTAATTGCTTTTCAATATGTCTTGAACTAAATCTCATGTTGCATCAAAAAGCTTAAACTTCAAAAATGAATTTTTAATAAAATCTTGTTCTAGCAAATAATCCAAAAAAAATACTGTTAACATTAAGATTTTTGTTTAGTTTTAAATGTCCATTCTAAGCTGAATCTGTGTTGTTCAAGCTTTCAAATTCAGAATTTTTTTTTTTTTTTTTAAACAAGAATTTAGCAACTAAAATTGCTGAGCAATTTTAAGAAGCAAATTGTAATAAGTAGTTATTACTTTTTTTTTTTTCTATATGCTTTTTATCTTTTGCTATTCTCCCTTAAATAAATATCACAGTTGCAGCATCTCACAACAAGCTTAAGCTTGTTGTGAGATGCTGCAAAGATAACATTTGGACAAATAGCTAAAATTTTCTGTTTTGGTTTCTATTAGAAAATGGCATCTGACCCTGAAAATGCTCCATCATGCCACTTAGCTTCAATCTCATTAGCATTAGGATTCCTGGTCATCTGGACAGCAGTGCTAGCTGGGGTGTTAGTTTCTCATACACTCAAGGTAAATGTTTTGAATGTAAATCTTTTAAAATAAGTTTATTATAAATGTTATTCACTTTATATGGTGGCTACATACAAAAAAAGGGGGAGGGGAAGATTTTACTAATTAAAGTATTGTAACTTGGACAACGCCCACAAAGTGGGCTGTTTTTTAATTGGACCATATCACCAGCCAAATTCATCCTTTAGGCAGGATGAATTTGACAAATCATATGCCTTGTAATTTGAAATGAAAAACTTTTTTCTGTTCATAAATTGCCATTCCTACTCTGCCCATCCTAACTTGACTGGTCACCTAGTTAAATTTTTTGGCTGCTTAAAGTAAACACTATTAAAATGTAACTGTATAATATAGCATTTTTCTTTTAATTTTATTTATGAATTTATTATTAAGATATTAAACCTGACTTGATTTTGCTCTAAAGACCTTAATCTGACTTTTACCAAAAATTTAACTTTGTCCTAATGCTTATTCAAATTAGTGTCTTAATTGATCATTCTTATAAATGTTTGGATTTGTCATTGCACTTATTTTAAATTGACTTGCATCTTAAGACTTGTATTGTCTTCCTTATTTAGAATAGGTATGCCTAGCTAGTTTCATTATATAAATCAATGTATCACTAACAGATTGAGGGTTGAAAGAAGCTTTAACATTCAGATTGGTTATACTTCATGAAAGTTTATCCAGAAATAGATGAAATAGGATTTTCAGTTTGTACTTATTTCAAAAGTTAAGGTTTACAGTTCATATGGAATAATATGAAAGTAGCTATAGTCATAACTATAACCATAAGATTCCTCAGGATGTCAATTGCTCTGGACAACAAATCTTAAAGGGGTCTCTTTTTAAACCTCATTAAATATAAGAATAGGTCAATTTGTTTCTCTCAATAGAGGGAAGATGGTAGCAAATTATGTTCAGATCCTTAGAATCTAAGAAAACTGTCTGGCCTCCTTTCCAGGAAAGGATTGGCAATCTATTCATTATGATTTTAGTGTCATCTGCCTAAAGATGATCTGAGATGCCTTTTTTAATTCTAGTATTATTTTGAAGGCAAGGTTATCTTTAACCTTTTTCAGCTTAGAAATGTTTTAAAGCACTGATTAAACTTTTAAAGCAGCTTTCTAAAAACTCGAACCACAAAATTTACATATTCCATGCGATTTGTCATTTGTAACACTGGCTTTTAGTTTTGTTCAGAATCTATGGTTAACAAGCCCTTAAGCACCCATAAGTGTTCACAGTATCCTTTATTTTCATAACCATGGGACCTCATACCCACAAGTCCTTGTTTTGTAAATTACATATTTTCCTGGCTGGTTTGGCTAATTAAAGCCAAGAACAGCTGACTCCATTTCAGAAAATTGGAAAGGTTCATGTCAGAATTCAAACCCAGCTCTTTCCAACTGAGCTATGAAGGCTTATTCAGAATTTTTTTTTTTCTGAAATATAGTATTAGTACTAGCAGTTCATAATTAAAAATGCATCTAAAACTAGTTCTTTCAGTTTTAATCAAATTGACAAATTAAGCTTAAATATTTCTTGATAAACATTCTTTTATCACTATTTTAAATTCAACTATCTTTTTAAAGCAAAGGTGCATACCCAGAATTTGTACATTTTATCAAATGATGCTTAATCCCATAGCAATATCTTATGGGGTTTTCTTAATTGGCATTCATCTCCCTTTCAATCTGGGGATGGGATTGGTCATCGCAGGATATTAACATCTCGTTTTAGTTGTCAGCATTTTCCATATGCCCAACGCAGAATTTCTGAGAAATCGGTTAAATCTGTAAATTTGTTCTTTATGCAAATTCTAAGAATTTTACAACTTGTATATACCCAAGGAACTTGATTCTTCTGGATTTTTTGAAAGTTTTTCACTAAACAGGTCTGCAAACCCATTTGCAGATATACTACCAAGAAGCAATGATCTTCAATTTTTAAAGTTGATTGATTTAAAATCAACAACCTGAAAGCTAGGAGTTTTAGTGGAAAGTTCAGATAATTACTATATTACATTACAATAATAGCTTTGGTATTGGCTTTCTTGTATTATTACAGTTGCTGAAAATAGTCACCCTTTCAGAAATGTTCTTGAAATGTGACATTAGCTCTCAAGGGGTACACATTATTAATGTTTGGCATTTATTTCCTAATATATAAATAGTTCAAATTTATAGAATGAACATTTTAGGTTTTTCTTTTTTTTCTCCCCTATGGCACTGGTAGTTGGTTTTTTCTTTAGCTAATTAATACAAAGTTATTAGCTTTTTTCACATAGCCCAGTCATGTTACTTCATGTCCAAATTTGCTTCCACTTGGATAAGATTAAACCAAGAATATTAATTTCATCTTTAACTTATGGTATTTCTTTTGATTTTTCTTTTGGCTTTCTGGTTTGTTTCAGCAGAAGAAAAACACATCCTGAAATTTTTTGCATTAAAGTTAATGTTGTATTATAGGTAAAACTTACTCTTGTTTGCTTTGTAACATTCATTTTTCTTAAATTGTTTCCAGCATTATGTTCTCTATAGCAGTTGACCTTGGCAACGCAACCCTTCAGGTGATGTTGCCAACCTTTCACATGGTGTTTTGATTTCTGGTTATTCAGAGCAGATTTTTTTTGTCAAGTATTATATTTGAGTTTGAAAGTGCAGTATCTAAAAGCTATGGCTAAAATTAGATGATCAAAGGATTCTCTTATGCATAAGGAAAAATGATAAAAATGAGTGACTGTTGAGGAGCTATTATCACATGCAGCCAACCACTAAAGAAAATTAGTTCTCTAAAGGATGGTAGGTAGGTCAAAGGGTGACTTTAGGCCTTAATACAAAGCATGTCCTGGAAATGTCAAGAGCAACAGGAGGTTGATTTTCCCATCATTTAGAGATACTCTATTGATTTAGAGTAGCAGGAGCCATATTAATATTTCTAGGCAGAACTTAGATTGAAGTAATTAGGTTGGCACTTTCTTAGAATAAATTTGGATATACATCTCAGGATAAGTCAGGTTGATAGGACAGATGCCATTCAAACTGGCTCCAGAACCAACTAGATCTTGAGACTAGAAAAATTTGGTGGCATTCAGTATTATATGTAATGCACTAGTTGTTTTGATAGGCAACTTGCATTTGGGTTGTCTGTAAAATATAATTGCATTAGATATCTTTTTTTAAGAACAGCTTGAACCAGGATAAATTAATCCAAAATTTTCAGCTTGTCTAATCCTCTATTAGCCTAGTTATAAACTTATCATAAAGATAACTTGGCATTAAGAACATTCTTATTCTTTCTAAAATGTAGAAAGAACTAAAGCTGTTCATCTTAACTAAATAAATTTAAACCTAATTATCTATTTTAAAAAATACTAAATGAAAAATATTTATTTAATAAAACAATTTCTTTAAAGGAAACATTTCTTGAATGCACCTCTAAGTCAAAGGACTTAATGATGAAAGGCCCCATTTAAAACTGTACATAGGCTATTAGCATAAGAATTGTGAAACCTGAAACTATATGTACTTCGTACTTCACACCGGGAATGAGTTCTACTTCAGCATTCTACTGACTGCAAATTATTACCTATATAATAAGGCAGAACTTGGATTGAAAGATTTCATAGGCCAGTCATCTTGCTGCTGAATCTTTAAACTATCTTCTCATCTCCTTGGAACAAAAGTAACCATATCTGCATAATCCAGATATCAAGATTGTTGATTTTATCAGTGCTATTAGTCAGTATAGTGACTTAATCATTTGTTAAGATAACCAAGAATTCAACTTGATCCATAATAACCTCAACTAATATTAAATTTGGTCTGAAATGCATAATTACATTAGTCAGTTTTTAATTGATTTGTCCAGATTGGCTTTCAGAAATTCTGAATCAGCTGCATTACTCTAAATTTACATAAATAACAATTATTGCACTTAAGATACTCAGTATAATTAAGTAGAATCCTAATACCACCATCCTCAGTCAAGTTGCTGATATCTCAATCTTTAAAAGCTATAGCTACTATATTTG
Organism: Typopeltis vanoorti; assembly: GCF_054136105.1. Classification (NCBI taxonomy): domain Eukaryota; kingdom Metazoa; phylum Arthropoda; class Arachnida; order Uropygi; family Thelyphonidae; genus Typopeltis; species Typopeltis vanoorti. Next base: position 81,751,046 of record NC_143550.1, read on the forward strand.
GATAGACTACTAAAGCTCTTACTTGTAGTACTATCTTACTTTTTCAGTTTTTTTTAAAAACAAGCATTCATCTAAAAAGTTTTTGAATATATTGTTAATCTTGTACTGACTTTTTGACTTATTTCAAAGGAGGAAGCTAAAGCTAAAGAGACGGGAATGGTCTTTAGTATTCATGAAGACATTGGAAAAATCTCCTTTGCAATGGGTCATGAAATGGGTAAGTACTTAACTACTTGATTCTAGTTAGCTTATAAATTGAATCTTAGCATATTCATGTTGACAAATTTCAAAGTGTCAAAAGTAGTTATAAACAGTTTCAATACACTAACTTCATTAATAGCAGAATTTAAATATAAAGAACAGTAAATCGGCAACTTTTTTTTTTTCACTCTGGAAAAATAATTTGACAACACGATACTTAAGCATAAGTATGCTATTTTACTTTAACAAAAGTCTTTAATATAATCCTGTTCTATAAGATTTACATAGTTTCTAACTTGGGATACTAAATAATACCTGAATTTTTCTTTAAGTTTAGACTAATGCTTAGATATTTGTCAAGTATATTTATCTGAAATCAAACTTTTGCTGTCTTTCATTAGTTGCAGATGAATACTGTCTGCAAGAAACAGTGCCACTTAGCTTTTTAAGTAGTAATTTTATAAAATTATTACTTAATTTAAAAAAATTAAGCTGAGCCTACATAGCATCTGTGTAGGAGTAACACAGAAGAGGAACAAATTTAACTTGTCAGAACATTAAACTACTTCTGTTGTTCATCTTTCACTAGCATAAATACTAGTTATTGCTTAAGGTGATTTTCATAACCTTAAATCATGCCAACTTGCTATTAACTAAAGCTCATTCACCTCAAGTGTTTTAACATAATTTTAAACAAAACCCGACTTATCAAGATAGCAGACATAACAGTATTGATTTAAGCTTGATCAATTTGTAGTTATAATTAAGATCACAGCTTCCTTTTGCTGTTTTGAAGGAATCTCCAAAGAAAAATAACAATTAATCATTAGCAAATCATCGTATCCTCTGACATTACTTTCAGATAACTTGGCTTTAACTGTCATAGTTGGTTTCATTTTTTGCAGAAGAAACCTTACTTTGAATATGCTATCATTTAAGGAGCATTTATCACTTAAATGAAATTAAATAGTCAAATTTTTATATTTTGATATAATGCAAAAAGCTTTAATCTTGAACTGCTTAAATTCAGTAACTATAAAACTAGCATTATTATAGTTAATTTGTATTGTCTTAATACCAATTTTTAATAAACTTAATTTCTCATCTCCTGATAGCTTGTTTTAATGAATTGAATAATTTATAGTAATGTAATTTATAGTAATTGACTTGCTAATTGTTGAAAAAATTCACAGGCTACCACATTTTTTCTATTTAAGGTGCAACTTCATCCATTTGCAAATAAAGTTAATTTAACTAATTACTTTTTTAACTTTCTTCCAGTTACAACCATAGACTGGCTCCTCCCACAGAATTTACAAAACCAGCAAGGAATGGTTAATGTCACATGGAAAATCACAGATAGCATTCTTAAAAGCATAAAAGAAAAAAGTAGCTCTTTGTGGATAAACAATATCCCTAGTCTTATGGATACACTTATGGTAAAACTAAATGAATTTAGAGGAAACATGTTAGTCACAAACATCAATCCTATTGATGTTATAAGATTTTATTTGGACTTGAATAACTGGATACTTGAAAGAATAACATTATTAGATTATGATCGTCATTTACCTGTACACTGTCTTTCATATTCCCTCTTTATTAGAGGAATGTTCCAGAGATTTGGTGAACTTGCATTAGGAACAATTTATGTTAAATCTGACATCCCAGTAAACAAGCAAGAGTTCATGGAGTTAAGATCTGGTAGTCAAGCACTAATGGAAGCAGCATTTCGTTTTACACCAAGAGTAGTTAAAAAATGGTGGGAACTGCGAGAGCAAGATCCAAAAGTTCAAAAAGTAATGGCTGCCTTAACAGATGATATAATAAATAATGGAGCTCTTAGAGGGCAAAGAGAACTTTCTGATGCATACTTAGAAGGTATAAAAGAACAGACTGCAATGCTTCTCTTGACTAAAGAAGTGCTCAATAGCACATTGGCTTCATGGGTTAACAATCTGCTACAGCGTTCACATAACACTTTAGCCTTTCATATGTCTGTTACAATAGTAGCAATAGTCGCTGTCATCTTATGTTTAACAGTAACAGGCTGTGCATGTAGCTATCTCAGCAAAGGTCATGTTCCCAGCTTTTTACATAGAGAGAAACTAAATGTTGGGAAGCAACAAATTGGTATGTGTGATGGTACATCAGACTCCCTTGGATTAATCAATAAAAAGGCCCAATGCTATATGTAGCTTTTAACATAACTTATGTAATTTTTTTATAACAATCGCTCATTTTTAGTAATCGAATAAAGGTTTTTATATATTTGACTTGTCTCAGTTTATAGCAAACTTTAACATTTTGAACTAATACACCTTTAAACATCTTGATCTATTTAAATGGCTGCCATGCTATGCTTAAAATCTAAAATGAGTTAATTTATAACTAGCTTTTAAATTTTAGTTATGCTCTGTTCTGGAAAGATTTCGCTAACCAGAAATATTGAGCAGTCTTTAGCAAATTAGTGGCAACCTGGTACTCATTACAGGTTAGCACACTTTCTCTACCAATTTCCAGTAGCTTGAAGCTTATTACAAAGCATCTATATGCTTCACTTTAAAGGGATAAGACACTTCACTGTAGGTGCTGAAATTTGGTAACTTCAGAGTGGTCATGTCACATTAAGTCTTATTAAAAGACACCAAAAACATCATTCTGATGAATCAAATGTTTCTGAATTCATTTGTAGCATTTTAAGTAATTTGACTCATTAATTTACTATAATGCTCAAAATCTTGTCTGATTCTGCAAGCCTTAAGATCATTTTTAGCATTCTATTTTAACAAATAGATCTAAATTTCTGTATCTTTTGTATATTATATTTTGCTTTTTAATGAAAAGTAACCTCAATATTCTTTTAAGAAAGAACCATTCTAATCTAGTCTTACAAAACTAAGTCAATTGAGGACTAAACTAGTATGGTCTACTACTAAGGTAGTTTTCTCTGGATTTTTATAGGATAAAATCCAGCTAATACCTACTACTTATATTACATATATAGTAATATCTCAACTAAAAGCCATAGCTTATTAAATCTTAAGCTTAATATAATTTGGATGGACAACTTTGAATTTAGCATTGCTAAAAATCTAAAGGCATCAGTCAAGCATGTGATTTACACCTAAGCTAGCACCATCATTAACATGAAAATCTTTAATGCAGTGTGAAAGTAACTACAATTCAAATACACACCCATAATCTCTATCAGTTGCAGTCTTAAACCAAAAATTATCTAATTGAAAAATTTCAAATGTACACATGCTGTTAATTTGAAATACTTCATTATTAGAGTAAATATCTGAATTTCATAATTTTATTAATATAACTACGGCCTATTAATATCAACTTGCCTGCAGTTTTGATAATAGAGAAATTAAACCTAACCACACTATCTTAGATTCAATAAGATATCAGGTGCCAAATTGTATAAAGGAGACATGCTTGTGATGCTAAGAATTTATCTTAAGTTTGCTATTAAACACAGTTGAATGTTTAATATATGGGTACTTCTGTTTATAACATGGTTATCACCAAAGGTGGTAATCAGTTTCACTTAATCTGAGCTGGTAAAATATAGTCTAAATGCTCTATACTAAACTTAAAATGGTTTTCAGTGATTTCTATCAAATTAATTGGTAAAACCAATTAATATGAAACTAATTTGTTTAATTTCTAATAAACAATAACTTTAGCTCATGTGGCTTGAATGATCAAGACATTCAAAATTATATGCAGATTTTCTGGCATCTAGCTTTTTAGAAAAAAACATCCTGTATCAATACTAATTTTTCATTGCTGATTAAATGAAATGTAGTTGCTCACAATATTGAGATTTTCTTCAGAGACTTTCGTATCCTGAAACACCAGCTAAGCTTTATTTCAGAAACCCTTAAGGCAGGGGTTCCCAACCTTTTTGTTTCCTAGAGCATATTCTAAAATACCAGTAGGAGGACGGGCACCATCTATTTTTTCGGAATTGCAACTACTATTGCACAACAAGCAAACACAATTATCTTTAAAATTAACGAAACAATGTTTCCTCCCAGTAAGTATTAAAATTATAGGTTCATTTGTTGTCTTTTACTTGATTCATTCATTTTAGAATTAAAAATAAAAATATTTCGAAAATTTAAGTGTGCATATAACTAGCAACAGATAATGAACAACTTTGAATGTGCATTTAATACTCATCATGTCATTAATGCATGCATCATATAGCATGCCATGAATTGTTGTGTGATGTGCACATGATTATTTCAAACTATGTGGCACATGGTTGAACAGCGGCGGGCACACACAAGTTGGTTGACGGGTGCCATGGGCATAGGGTTGGGAACGCCTGCCTTAACGTTTCTTGGACAGGACAAGTCTTTTGGAAGGAAATATTTGTTTTTCCTAGACTTTCCACAGCATGATCCAACTCTATAGATCTAGTTATCACAAAAATGGAAAATGTCATATGGTGTCTAAATTAGATCTATTCTTTTTAGTTAAGTTAAAAGAAAATTGTCTAGAAAAATTTAATTTAGACAGCATATAATGGCTTATGTTGTTACAGCTATAACTTAGATCTGTACATTTGGATCTTGCTATGAAAAAGCTTGGCAAACAGTAACCATGCTGTATCTCTTGGTATTCATTTAAGTTTGGCATGGAGGCTATCTTTCTAAACTACAAGAACAAAAGCTTTTCTTAATAACTGATTAATTAAATTTTCATTTATTGATCTGACAGTGAGTATTGTCAAAACAAATCTGATTCAATTTTCCTTTTGAAGGAAAATAACTAGATTCAAGTTTCTCAAAACTAACTTGAAAGTGTAGAAAGAATATGGCTTTCCTTTTGGCACATATCCATCTATATTTTTTTAACATTCAAAAATTAACTTAGTTTTTAAATAAATTAGGCACATAAAATAGAAAATATTCAAATAGTGCTAGAACTTGATACTTTATTGAAAAGTGTCAACTAATGGACTTGGTTTTCTTATGTTTTTATAGGTGCTGTCAGCTGAAATAGCATTGGCAATTTTTACTTTAAAAATTTTAACTATATATTATTAAATATGGCCTTGCTTTAGGTATTACCATTCTACAGTAGCCTTTGTTTTTTCAAAGGCTACTATAGAATGTACCCATACCTTTTTTAACTTTGCATTTATTTATAAACAACTGTTTGTGTTTAATTAACTTCACAAGTTAATTAATCTAAAACAGATTTTTGCAACAATAAAATGAACAGATTTGTCTTTCACAAGTGATCTACTTATGGCTGTTTTATTAGCAATCATATATCATTCTTGTGCTATAAATTCTACGATCTTGTATGGATTTTAGTTTGGACTAAAAAAGCAAATGGGAAAAGAGAGCATTTAAATGTAAAATTTTTGTATAGCACAACTATAAAAAGGAGCAATAACTTTATTTGGCAGGAGGGTTCTCTAGTAGAATAAAATCCACTGTTTATTTATATATAATGAAAGATTTCAAATGACAAAACTCTGTAGTTCAGTTCCATCATTTTTGTTGGAAAGATCTGGACTAAGCTTTTTCTAGAAAGATTTGAAGGTCAGTTAGCTAGGTCTGTGTTAGAGGTGGTAGTATTCCTACTGGAAACTTGTCAACTGCATCTTTTGCCTTATCCAAAAACAGATAGACTATATATCTATTCCATTAAAGCAGGAATGTGCTTTATTTATATAAAAATAAACAATTGCATTCAGTGGACTGTTGTGACCAACTTATGTCAAGGTGCAAAATTGAAATGAAATAGCTACATATAGCTTTCAGTTCAATAAACTGACTAATGAAAAAAAGTAGTATAAATGTCACTTCATTTCATAGCTACCCATCAATCATTTAAGCAAAAAGTATCTTAAATGTTGCACTCAGTTATATTTATATATAAACAATGTTCATTAGCTGCTTTGGTTAGGTAAGAAACCTTCATTGTCTATAACAGCCTTTGGGTTTGAATCCCATTGCCTCATTTACAAAATCTGTGCTGTTATATGTAAGGACCTAAGCTATTGATTATAAATGGTCTTGGATTTCATGTTGAATTGATTTTAATATTATATATTAAAGCAAAATTCTTAAAAATTGAAATCCATTTTCTCCTCTTGGCACACAGACTTACTATGTTTTGGATAATTATATATGTTGGTAAAGCATTTCTTGCCATTTTCTTAGTAGCTTGTGCTATTAAGAAAATTACTTATGCAGCAGAATTTAAAAAAATTCATTAGAACAGTTGAATGAATTCAGTTTATATTAGAAAAGGGGATTGATATGCTAAAGTGCTCTAGTAACTAAGTATTCATTTAATTGCTACCTGTACTCTACTTAATGCAATGAAATGGGTGCCCTACCAATGTGATTTTAGGCATGCTTGAGAATAATAGTATCTATAGATATGCCATGAAATATTTCATTTTGCTTTGCTTCTCTGATCAAGTTATGCTTTGTTAATCTTTCTTGTAAATGTCTGTATTTATCAATAGCAGTAAAAGCATCCCATGCCCAAAATCAAGGATTTTGGGCATGGGATAACTTCTAATTGTAGAATAGTTTGAATACTACAGTGCTCGAGCTACATTTCCCTGTCTACATCATCTCTACTGAATGTATAGAACCCTATCCTTGTTTTCCAGATTTTACACTTTTGTTTATTCTGTTCATGCATTTCCAATTCTCTTGGAGCCATGTCAATTTCAATACTCATACCTTAACTTTGCATTTATTTATAAACAACTGCTTTTTTGTTTAATTTCACACAAGTTAATTATTCTAAAACAGATTTTGTAACAAAATGAACAGATTTAAGTCTTTTACAAGTCATCTGCTTATGACTGTTTTATTAGCAGTCTAGAATTATATAAACAGTTTCTTGTCTTTGTATCCAGAATGTTACACCTGAATAAGACTAATAAGTTGGAATAATTTTTGCCTTGTTTCAAAGGATGTTTTTTGCAGTTTATGTTGTTTTTCAATGGAATACATTTGCAGGCAGGTAACTTTTTTTTTAATGGAAAGTGGGAGATAGTCAATTGGAGCTGTCAGTGAAGAATGAATAGTTGTATGTATATATATTTTTAAGAAAATTATATATATGGGAGAGGGATGTTTGGGGAGATCTACTTAACCATTCTACTGGCCAAGAAGTCTATAGACGTCAAAGTTATCATGGATGCAAAGTGCATATTGAAATTGTAATACCATTGATGTTACATTGAAATATATGATGGATACGAAGCATATAAGAATGCATATTTTATCCATAATGGCTGGTAAGGTAGTTAACCCTGTTGTGTGTGTGGTCTTTAGTGGGGGGGGATAGATTTTTATCACCCAGTGTTTTTTAATATCAACCCTTCTCTGCACACACATGAGAAAACCTTACACTGCCTTATGTGGTCAACTGGTTAGGAAGAAAGAGATCTTTCTTAAAGATCTGGGGGGTTATATTCATTGGGGAAAAGAGCATGGGAAAGACTGTTCCAAAGAACAGAAATAGATGGAAGGAAGAAATGTTTTTCTTAAATTAGAAGCCAAACTGTGTGTGTGTGTGTATATATAGATGTTTGACCAGTGGTTACAGATATTCTTACATGATTAGAGGGTAGTGACCATTTGACCCATGAAAATAAGACAATGCAGGAACAGTGTTGATGAGAAGGTGATTGGAGAGAGGATCCATCTCTTAAGTGATTATAATTTGGCACCTTGAAGGAAGCTTTGAGTGCACTATTCCACATGTGAAGACATTCTAAGGTTGAATGGATTTAGGATTTATAAAGTGAATAGGATAATGGTGTTTTGAATGAAAAAAAAAACATGTTTGGATGCTGATGAGCTATGAAAGAGAGCATTTGTTCTAGGTGTGGGTGAAAGTCAATCCTAAAAGAGAGCTGATGTTTGCTAATGATTGGAATATCAAAAGTAAAGTGGTTTGAAGATCTTATTCAGAGAAAAAAAGATGTTTTGATAGCATTAAAAGCCACTGGAGATTACTTTTTACTCCACTTGGAGATCAGTCTTTAAAACAGTAAAGCTTGAATCATTTAAGCACTAATCTTTTGTGAATAAAGAGGAATGCTGTGTACTGTCATCAGTGAAGCTATTGATAAGACAAAGTTTGTGAGCGGATATTGATGTGTAGAAGGAAGAATGGGGTGAAAACAAAGAATGCTGAGGTACCCATTAATAAAAATATAATTGGAGACTGCTCACCATGACATGCAAGAAGTGACCAGAGCAAAAGCTCATGATCCAATCATAGAATAAGAGGACATATATATAAAAGGAAATATCAAGAGCAAACATCTGAGTTTCTTTGAACTTTTTGCTTTAGGATACAAATCATGAAATAAAGTTAGCTGGGACATTACAATGGAAGGAGAGGAAAGAGTAGGATCAATATATACAGGGTGTTCGGGATAAATTTGACATATTTATAATTAATTATATTTTTCCGTAAGTTACATGTATTAACACACACTTCTCTTCATTTAAAAGTTTGGACCCTTCTTCATTCATATACAAGATGTCAGAAAGGATGGATAGCTGGAACCCACCTGAATCAAGGAAGAGAATAACTTGTATCATGATGATTCGTGCCCGCCATCAAAATAAGGATATTACGACTGCTGCCCAATGCTCCCTGAATACAGTAAAAACAATCAGGCATGAACTAGAGACTTGCAATGGTGACTACGAGGATGTAGCAAGAAGAAAGATCCCTAGCAGACGATCTGATTGCGTTCGTACAGCAGAATTCCTTGCAAATCTGCAGGAACACGTGTTGAAGAACCCTGGCATTGGAATTCGGGCTTTGTTCGTGGAGTTGCTAACTGTAGTCAAGCCCTGGATAACAAGGGTAGCCAATGGTAGGCCGTATGTATGGCAGCAGGATTCGGCCCCTTGCCACACCTCTGGGAAAAGTCAAAAATGGTTGTCTGAAAATTTCTACGACTTCACCAGTCCAAATGTTTGGCCTCCAAACTCCCCAGACCTTAACCCCATGGATTATTTTGTATGGGGTGCAGTTGAAAAAGACACCAATCGCACTTCCAGTAATACAAAAACCCAGTTAATGGATAAAATTAAAACAGTTTTTGCGGCCCTTCCCAGGGAGACTGTAGCATCAGCTTGTTCGAGGTTCCGAAGCAGAATTGAAGCTGTGATCGATGCTAATGGTGGTTATTTTGAGTAAATCTTGTTGATAGTATTGTAATTAACTCTGCCTGTAATGTTTTTTTGTCAATTCATTAAATTTAATAGATACAAAGAAGATTTTCTTTTTCCTTACGAAACTGTCAAATTTATCCCGAACACCCTGTACTCATGATTACTAATTGATTGGTTGGCCTCCAGGTAAGGTGGCTGATAATAACTGTTACTTGCAAGTATTGTAGTTGAGCAGGGTGATGGTACTTGGATGCCTTCTCTCTCTTTTTTTAGAGATGGGCTGGATAAAGGCTGTTGGGTAGATACTAGATGAGTATAACTGTTTGTATGTATGGATAGATAATATAAGATGTGTGTGTTAATTCTGGACCACAATTTATTAGTATAATTGGAGGGATACCCACTCCATCAGGGAATTTATTAGCATCAGTACTTGTAGATTTTTCTATTGAGGATGAACTTTATGGCAAGGAAGTATGCTGTGAGTAGTTGGTGATATGATATATATAGTGGAAGGAGATATGCTTTGATCTATACAAGAGTTGGAGAAAAAGCTGGTTACAAAGGGACCTTATCTTTAGGCACTGTTACCATAACGATGTAAAAGGGGGAAACGAAGAGCAAAAGTTACACCCAGCAACTTCAGTGAGTACTGTAGAAGGCTTGACTGTCATTGGAGCAGGTGGCAAGCTCTTCGAAATTTAATGGGTTTTTTTTTTTATCATTATTACATGCTATAACATAGACGCTGTGGTTTTTTACTTATACACCCTCTGTCCAAAAAGAAACCGAACTTTTCGAAAATAGAAGAAACTAGTGGCGCCACCTGTTATATCTTTTTGTTGTCGAAAGCGGCAGCTGTTATTAGTGTTGTGCCAACTGTTTGACATTTGTTTCATTAGAAGCCGAGTTATAGTGACTGTGTTTTGACGAACGGTCGGAAAATGAGTTTCAAACAGAGAGCTGCGATTGACTTTTGTGTTAAACTTGGTAAAAGTTTTACCAAAACGCGCCAAATGCTTCAAAAAAAGCATACGGTGATGAATTCTTATTCTGTACTCAAGTTTACGAGTGGTTTAAGCGATTTCAAAGTGGTCGTGAGACTTTTGAGGACAACGAAAGGTCGGGCCGTCCAAATACTGGACTGAGAGAAGTTAACATCCAAAAAATCGAAAATCCGAAATCGTTTGTGAGATTGATTGAAGGTGAATTGGAGATTCCAAAATGAACTGTGCACAACATTTTGACCGAGAGTTTGGGCCTTCGTAAATTGAATTCGTGATTTGTTCCCCACAAGTTGACCGACGACCAAAAAATGTATTGAATTGAATACTACGAGGATCTCATTAAAACTGCTCGTAAGGACTCAAACTTCCTTGAAACGATCGTTAATGGTGAACGTGATGTTTTGAGTATGAGCCCGAAGCAGAGTGCTGAGTGGAGACTACCAGAAGAGGGGGGAATCCGAAAAAACGTCACTTGGAGAAGTCAAAAGTAAAGACAATGTTGGTTTCTGGATAATGAATCCTTTGTGGATTCATTATCCACAAAGAATTCGTTTCGCCTGGCCAAATGCTCAATGGTGAGTTTTATCTCGAAGTTTTGGAGCGATTGATAGCGAGAATTCGTCGCGTACGGCATGAATATCGCGACCGACCGTTCATCAAAACACACTGTCACTCTTGGCACTATAACTCGGCTTCTAATGAAACAAATGTCATAAACAGCTGACACAACACTAAAATGAAGGTTACCTCTTTCAACAACAAAAAGATGCAACAGGTGGCGCCACTAGTTCTGTTTTTGAAAAGTTCGGTTTCTTTTTGGACTGAGGGTATGTGTGTGTATATATATATATATATATATATACCCTTGTTGGAAAACCAGTGTTTGGGTTAGCTGAGTGGTTAGTGTATCTACTCTCCAGCCCAAATGCTCTGGGCTTGAATCCTGCCAGGGGCATGGATGTTTGTGATTGTCCTATTAACACTGTTTACCATATGTACTGCTATGTCCTGGGGCATTATGATTTCTAGGGGGAGGGAGATGGAAATCTCAGAAGTCATCCCAATTGGCATGGTTACATGAGGCCGGGAGAGGGTTAAACGGCAGGAAAATGTGAGACCATTAATCTGAAATTTCTTGAAAGACTACCATATGGTGTTATGTTTATACAGTCTCTGGTTTCATACTCAGCCGCAAGGTTCATAGCACTATATTTGATAGGACATAGATGTTATTCTCACATACCTACACACTCAACTAGTGACTTTCCTCTTCTGAATTACTCTCCTTTACAAATCCACATGCTGTCCCACATAAAACTTATCAAGGTCTCAAGGGAATGGCATGGACAGAAAACAGCAGAAAAAGATGTAAGCCCCAAGAGGAAAACACATTTCTCAAATCACTGATAGACAAACTATGTTTACTATAGTTTAGACAAAGTATAATAATCGTTAGCGCGACATTTTGTGATTATATATAGTTTCAAAAGGAGGATGTAGACAGAAGTAGCAAGAGGATATTAATACTCTATGGTGGCTAGCAAAGTTTTGGGAAAGGGAGGTCTTGCAGTAATAACTAGCTACAAAGAGTAGCCGATAAACAGACATCAGTGAGTGGTGTGTGTGTATATATATATATATATAATGCAGAGAAGAATGGAGTTGTCCAAATATAAAGGCATGGGATGTGCCTCAGGCCTTTGGTACTTGAACCACTGCTATTAAATTTGTATGTATATATATTATTGAAAATGACACTTGAAGGTGCTGTTCGGTTGTTGCAGATAATGAAAGCTGAGGAGGGTGGTGATATTAAATGAAATTGATGTAGATATCCTCCAGGAGAATTTGAATCAGCTGATTTAAATCATAATGATTATCAGCTTTAAATGTTGCAAAGTGGATTTGCAGAGTTATAAGCAGTCTAATGAGATTGTACTGTAAAAACTTGATGGGAAGAACAGCAACACAAAAAAAAATTTGGAGAAGTGGAAAAACATTGACAAGCAGGAAGTTAGTCTTTGTAAGGTCTTAATACAACTATATCTGATTACTTGTGCTCAGAATTTGGTTGCTAGGATTTGGATTCAGGAGGTGGATTCGGAAAGAAATTCCACACACTCATTACCTAGATGGTAATGAGTCTGTGGGATGCTTGTTATGAGGATAGATTAAAGATTGTAGATGGCAACATTTAATTGATAGGAGGGGAAATAACAAATATATGTTACAAAATGAACAAATGGGTTTGTCAGAGCAAGTTGAGTGTGTTGTCAGTGTTGAGTTTAATATGTATGACAGACATTGGTGAAGATTAGGATGGGCTGCGATGAGTACTGAGTCTTTGATTTGTTTTAGCAATCTACCGAAAAACTTTTTAAATCTACAGAGATTCTCAAATAATAACTTATATATAATATAATATAACAGTCTAATGTTTGGGAAGATTATTCATCTTCTACATTGTAGAATAGCTTTATCCTATAGGTGTTTTGTGTATTTATTATATTTGCAATGTTTTGAAACTGCAATCTGCACTAGCAGTGCAAAAATCACTCCTTCATATTTTTGAAAGAAGAACAAAATGTATCTGGAAAACAGAAAAAGATGCAAGCCTCAAGAGGAAAACACATTTCTCAAATCACTGATAGACAAACTATATTTATTATTATTATTTTCAAACTCTTTGCAGACACCCCACATTCTAGGGCAAAGCATTCCAATCATTCACAACTCTGCACGAAAAAACCTACCTCTCACTCCCCTACTCACACCCTCTTTATACAGTTTCCAGGGATGACCTCTGGTTCTCCCCTGATCTCCCACTATTCTCTGTGAAACTTCTCCAACATTGATCCTATAACAACCCCTTACCAACTTGTAGGTCTCTATCATATCTCCCCTCTTCCTCCTGTCCACCAGACTCTGCAAATTACATCTTCTCAATCTTTCCTCCTACTCGACATTCCAGAGGTCAGAAACTACCTTAGTCAGTCTCCTTTCGATCCTTTCCAACATCCTTCTGAAAACCAGGTGACCAAATCTGGGACAATAGTCCATGTGTGACCTAATGAAAGCCTTATACAACGGAACAAGAATCTCCCTACTTCTACACGTCAGTGTCCTCCACATCATTCCCAGAAGCCTTTGTGTTGCCTTCACAATTTTGGCGATGTGTCCTCTAAATTTTAGATCCTTATCCACTATCACCTCCAGATCTCTTATTTCCTCTACCTTCAACAATATATTCTCACCAAGCATAAATTCTGCATCCCATCTTTGTTTTCCAAATTTTAAAACCTTACATTTTGCAACATTGAACTCACATCCCCATTTCCGTGCCCAATCACTCAATCTATTCAAGTCTTCCTGTAAGGCAACATCTTCACTACGCTTATTATACTTTGTCTAAACTATAATAATCTTTAGTGTGACATATTTTGTGATTATAGAAAACAATGTTGAAAGTTTATTTTTCACTTGGTTAGACTATAATAAATTTAGTTTATTCCTTTATCCAAGTGTGAGTAAACAAAGTTTGCGCCTGACTCTTCAGTGGGAGTCAGGCTCTGACTCCCACTGAAGAGACCTCAATAAAGGTCGAAACTAGTCTGGGTAGTGGCCCTTCCCTTAATGCATAACATTATACGTATCCGCAAGGAGATGTGTTTTGCATTATGGGAGATACTGAGATAGGAGTAATGTAAGCTTGCTCCACCTTTGCAACGAGTTGCACTACCTTACCCTAGTCCTGAAGATACTTTCAGGCACAAACTTTGTTTTCTCACACTTGGATAAAGGATTAAACTAAATTTATTATAGAAAACAATGTCTTTAAACCACCTAGATTTGTGTGCATCTAGGAATAATTATTTCACTAATAATAATAATCATTATTATTAGTGTCTATGCAAAAAAAATACTTTATATCCTCTTGCTTGTCACACTTTTATACATCTTCTAGGGATATGCTTTTTATATATATATATATTTTCTAACCCCCTCTTCTTGATAACTGATATCATCTATGGAATATATTCTCTTAATCTAAACACACAGCTGAACTTCTACATTTCTGATATCTTTGTTACCCTCTGAACCACTTCAGTTTTCTCAGCTGAGTCAAATCTGTAGTATGAGTAGTTTTGATGCAGGATGGCAAATGCCACACAATGGAACCACTACTTTCTTGTCTCTACTCGTCCCTTTGAAGCAAACCTCTTCAATGTCTTTACCAATACATATCTTCTGACCTTCATTTGCCTGTCCACAATCTAGGTGGTTTAAAGACATTGTTTTCTATAATCATAAAATATATGTCACAGTAAAGATTATTATATTTTGTCTAAACTATAGTAAACATAGTTTGTCTATCATTGATTTGAGAAATGGGTTTTCCTCTTGAGGCTTGCATCTTTTTCTGCCTCATGATTTCTTGTCATCTCTTAGACCTACTACAGGTTGTTTCCATAAATGGACATTAGTAGATCAGACTCCCATCACCAAATTCCATAGTTCAAAATTTTACATTTGGGTAGATTAAACTGCATTCCTGCTTAACCAATCTATTCAAGTCAGATTCAGTAACTCTCCCCAACTTTGCACTCTTTATAAACAGTTGAATAGCCTGCCACTTACAATACAATATAATATTATTAACATACAGATTGAACAGTGGTAGACCAAGAACAGAACTCTACCCTTGGTCCATTGCTGTTCAATTCCTATGTTAATGATCTAGAAAGAGAGGAGGGTGATAAGCAAGGACTTATCGCCTCCTTTTCTTTTTAGATTTGGTTCTTTGATACACCATTTTCCAAATCCAGCATCATATTATCCTACTAAACATCATGGAACATATGGCACAAAACATCTTCATTGACAGCAAATAATGCTATCCTAGCTTTGGCTGAAATGACTGTATCATTGTGTATTGTAGAAGACCTAATTTCTGTTAGAAAGTTAGTGGTAATTTGCTTCACTCTACTTTTAAAGCATAAGTAATTTCACTAACCAAGAAGGCTGTCTTGGTTGTTTCCTAATAATGAATTCCAGTTCATGTTACATATATTCTCTTGGAGGTTCAAGAATGTTCTGGGGTTGGCACAGATGTTCTGAGGTTATTCTTTTCAACTATGTATTTACAATCATTACTTTGAGACATGAGCATTATTATTATTATCTCGGGCAACTCCAAGGAGTCGACAGACTCATCGAGGGAATTTAACATCATGTCAAGAGCAACTATTCGACATTCACACAGTATCTATCATACCTCGCCCTGAACTCATTCATGGTCATAGCACCCACAACAGACTCTGGCAGCTTATTCCACTCATTCACCACTCTCCAAGTAAAAAACCTAGTTCTAACACCCCTACTAACCACACTCTTGCCTAGCTTCCTCCCACCACCAATCCTATTCTCAAAAATATCTTCTGGATTAATCCTATAGAAACCCTTCGATAATTTGAATGTCTCAATCATATCACCCCTTTTCTGCCTATCAACCAATTTTTGCAACCCACAAATCTTCAACCTGTTCTCATAAGGTTCATTCCACAGACCTGCTATCATCTTGGTCACTTGTCTCTGGATCCTCTCCACCTCCTCCTCATCAAGAAGAAACCCTGGCACCCATATCTGGGCGCAGTAGTCTAGATGGGGTCTTATGAAGGCTCGATATAGAGGAACAATAATTTGTTTGACTCTGCTTGTTAAAGTATTTTTCAGCAACCAAGTGATTTGATGAGCTGTTTTGGCCACTTTTGCAATGTGCCCCCCTAAACTTCAACTCCCTATCCACCAACACTCCCAAATCCCTGGCCTCATCAATCTCCTGGAGTATGGTTCCACCAATCTGATATTCTGCTGCTAATCTTTTCATTCCAAAATGCATAACCTTACACTTTGCCACATTAAATTGACATCCATTTTCCCTAGCCCAGTCCTCCAAACTATCCAAATCATCTTGCAAAATTTTGACATCCTGTGCACTCACAATTGCTCTACCCAACTTTGCATCATCAGCAAACAAGGGAACACTTCCTCTCAGATCCTTTCCTATATCATTAATGAACAAATTGAAAAGTAGTGGTCCAAGAACAGAACCCTGCAGCACTCCACTAGTCACAAGCCGTCTTTTGGACTCCACTCCTGAATAAACCACTCTCTGGTATCTCTCCATCAACCACTCTCCTATCCATCTCACCAACCCTATATCCATCCCCATCTGCTCCAGTTTACTGATTAGAGTAACATGTGGTATCCTGTCAAAGGCCTTGCCAAGGTCCAGTAGAATCACTGTAAACCCATTATTACCCTTATCCAGTTCAGCCATAACTGTGTTATAAAACGTGAGCAAGTTACTGAGGCGATCTACCCTTCACAAAACCATGTTGTCCCCCATACAGTATCCCATTTTCATCTATCCAGTCCTGTATTCTTCTCTTGACTAATTTCTCAAAGACCTTGACAACGATTCCTGATATGCTAATCAGTCGGTAATTTACAACAGCAGTCTTGGAACCTCCTTTATGCAGTGGAACTATTTTCCCCTCAATTATATGATATTATATAATGTATATATTATATTATATAATATAATGCAATTATATTATATTATCTTGGAAGGTGTCCCACATCATTTTATTCTCATCTCAGACTTTATTACTAGGGAAAGAGACCTATGTCAACGGATTCTTCAGGCATACACAAACATTCCAACTCTGTGTCAAAATATTATGGGATTGTATGTGGCTGTTCACAAGTGTTTCCAAATGTACTTTTCTAGAATCTGATAGCTAAGGAAGATAACCAGCCTTTCTCAAGGAGTTTTGCCTCCTGTCAGTATTTTAAGCTGCCTGGGTCATATCACCTAGACTTTGGAATGCTTAATTGTTGCACAATATCACATACATGCATTTTCTCCAAATGCTCTTTATTATTTCTATTTACACAGTACTAATTCTGTGTATTCATTGTTCAGCATACAATACAAAAACTTCCGTATAAATCACTGATCTTATGAGCCACAGAATTTGTATAGCATAATCTTCCTGCCAACTTGAAGGGTGTCCAGTAATTTTTTTGTAGGAGAAGGCAGTTTATTTCCAGTCCAATCCATTCCACTAATCTTTTATCTAATCCTATTTGCTTTGATTTGATTTAGATATGAATTTATTATTATGCAGCAATCTGTCAAAAGCCTTTGTGGTGAACATCTTTTCCTTGTTTATTGCTATCATTATTTTGTTATAAAATTTAAGCAGGCTGCTAAAACAAGATGAGTTGGCAAACTCACCATGGGAGGTTCATTCAACTGACAACATATTTATCATACTGAATTTTAAAATCCTTTACACTCCTTGCATTAACAACATATATATTCTGGTAATGCATTTCATCCATCCACAATTCTCCACGTACAAAATCTACTCCTCACACACCTTCACCACACTCTTACATAACTTCCAGGGATGACCTCTGATTCTTCCCCTTCACTTTCTTTTTTTTATTATACCCTCTGAATTAATCCGATAAAATCTCATCACTAACTTAAACATCTCTATCATATCACTTCTTTTCCTCCTATTCACCAGACTACAATTCACATTCCTTCAGCCTCTCTCCATCAATATTCCAGTCCTGATATTGTCTTAGTCACTCATCTCTGGATCCTCTCCAATGTTTCCACATCACAATGAAAACCAGGTGATTAAATCTGAACCCAACAGTCCAAGTGTGGTCTGACCAGTGCCTTATACAGTGGCACAACTATCTCCTTATCCCTACATGTTAGTGTACTTGTTATTACAGCAGCACTACAATGTGCAGTCTTTGTAACACTTGCAGTATGCCCTCTAAACTTCGGTCTACTATGAACCATCACTCCCCGATCTTGAATCACATCCACTTCTTGCAGTACAATGCCATCACTCTACTACAAAGCCTTCTGTACTCTGAAATGAAACACTTTACACTTATTGATATTACCATAATCCCACTCTTTTTCCAATCAAAAGTCTATTCAAATCATCCTGAAGGGAATAAACATCAGCAGTGCTACTTATAATTCTCCTCAACTTTATTGTCAGCAAACAACTGAAGATTCCCAGTCAGTCCACATGATATATCTATAAACAAGTTAAATAGCAAGGCCCAAGAACAGGAGCCTGGGGCACATCACTGGTGACCCTCTTTTTCTGAGATACTGCTCCATTATACACAACCTGCCAGTATTGTTCAGAGAGAGAAAGCTTAAAGCAGGAAATAGTATCATTTCACTCAATTGCACTAACTGATTATCGCACATATCGAATTTGCGTTAAGCGAGGTTTTCCTGCCATATGTTTGAAATTGTATGTTACAGTAACCTCAAGAATGAATTCCTCATTCTTGAGGTTACTCATTAAAGTCTCTGTAATTTCATTTCATTTTGGCTTCTTTAAATAATAAAAAAGCTAAAAGTATTAAACAAATGATTCATATATCAGTTTATTCAGAAGAAACTCAAGTTTGGTGTAAAAAAAGCATGTTTTCTATATATATATACACACACACACATCATTATCATCCATTTTCTGTCCACTGCTGGACAAAGACCTCCCTCAAAGTTTTCCATTCATTTCTATCTTGAGCTTTTCTATGCCACTAAATTCCAGCCATCTCTTTAATCTCATCCTCCCACCATCTCTGGGATATCATTCTGATATTGACTTTGTCCATTTTTGAGTGTTACTTCTTACAATATGATCTGCCCCTTGCCATCTGGATCTTTTAATGGCTGTTATGTCTCTCACCCTAGTTCTGAGCTCTGATGCAAGTAATGCACTTTCTATCTAGAATGGTAATATTGAGTAATGATCTTTTCATTTTCCTCTGGGAAATCTTCAGCTTATTGGTCAATTTCTGTGTTAAAGTCCATGTTTTACTTCCACATTTCATGACCAGGAGTTTGTACAACTATTGAGACAGATTGGAATATCTCCTTTAAGTGCTTCATGGTGTTTTTACAAAGGCTATCCAACCAAGTTGAATTCTCCGTATAATTTCTTATTTACATTCTCCAACTATGATCTTTTGTCCTAGGTAAAAGCATAGGAGGCTACTATATCAATTTCCTGATGTTCCATTTGTATTAGCTTTTTGGTAACGTATTTATTATACATTATTTTTGTTTTGTCTTCATTTATATGT
Source organism: Typopeltis vanoorti (assembly GCF_054136105.1). Taxonomy (NCBI): domain Eukaryota; kingdom Metazoa; phylum Arthropoda; class Arachnida; order Uropygi; family Thelyphonidae; genus Typopeltis; species Typopeltis vanoorti. The sequence goes on from NC_143550.1 coordinate 81,770,646, forward strand.
AATCCTTACTTTTTACTTTCTACATTCAAAACTCACTGATCAAATTTTTGAAATTTAGTTCTTTCCCATTTACTATAATTCCTCTTTTTCAAATCTAGATTTAAATATATATATATAATACTTTACTTATTCCTCTTCACTCTACTGGGAGCATAGGGCCTTGACTGTGGATCTTCATCTGACTCTGTTTTGTGCTTCTCTCTTCATTTGTGAACACCACTCTTTCTGAGGTGTTCTATCTCTTTCCTTGCAGATTCCACTTTAATTCTTGTCTGACTTTGTCTTTTTCAGTTTTTCTTAGTATATGCCCTATCTATCTCCTCTTATTGATATCATACATTATTGGTTTTTGTTTACTTTTTTGCCTAATTCTTTATTGAATATCCTGTCTGGCCATTTTATTTGTAGAATTCATATACCAAGAGTCTGGTGTGAATATTCATATCATATATAATAAACCTATATAAATAATATAATAAACCCCGTTTTTATGTTCCCGCAATTTACTTTTTCCTGCCATTTACGTCATTTTCCGTTGGTCCTGTCTTAAGGCCTATTCTTATGATATATTGTTTTCCCACCATTAACAACTTGATGTGGACGTTATTTCCCGTGATTTGCGGTTTTTTCTCGGGTGGCAACACTGATTTTTTCGAATCTATTTTCTCTCATTCAAACTGATTTCTGCAGAAATCTGTGCATTTCTGTTCCCAGATGGCGTTGCTTTCAGCTGTAGTATGTAGAGTCACATACTAGCAGTAAGTCATCTTTTAGCCTTTTTTTAATATTTTTTACATTTCCTGCTATTTACATCTTCTTCCATCAGTCCCTGGAAAGTGTAAAAAAGGGGTTTTACTGTATATATATATATATATATATATATATATATATATATATATATATATATATATATATATATATATATAGGTTTATTCCCCTCTTTTCCATGCAGTGTGATACCCGTGAATAACATACCAAACACAGACCAAATACCTCCATTTTTGAAAGAAAATCAGTAAAAAAAAATGGTCGTAGTACCATAGGCCAGATGGTGCAGACCTCTGTCAGTAACATGTCAGGAGGCTTCCTGGTAAGGTGTAATAAAATCTTGCTGCAATATATACTCTGCTGGGTGTTGTGCCTGGGGGAAATTCATAGTATGTGGTCATTAGGGGTATGGGAGACACAGATGAAACCATATTAATAGCAAGAAGATTGGTCCCTATAATGGATCTCATGTCCAAGAATTTCCCCTCATTGTAATTCCCTGCTTCATCTAATTCTGAATCTAAAATTAAATATACAGCAAATAATAGTGACATTGATTGCAGTAAATCTAACAACATTACTTCAGACCAGACTCTTAGCAGAAACCCAAATTGCAACAGTGCCACAGTACAACTTCAGTGTCCAAATTACCTCTTTGTGATTCCTTCTGTCCCAAGTTATCACCTGTGATTTAGTGTATGTGTGTGTGTGTGTGCATGGCAGATTCCACTGGAGTCCTGGAATTCTAGAAGGTATCTGCCAAACTAGAGAGTGATTGATTCCCAAGTAATTTAATGAAAAAAAAAAAAAAGTTTATATCAGTTTGCTACACTGGTGTCCAAAATACAAGGACAAACACTATTTCTGGATATCATAACTGCAAATTCAAATGAATCAGCTTGTGGCAATTTGTATAACTGGCGATTTCAAGTAGAAAGCAAGTACACATTCAAATTTTCGAATCGCATGCAAAAGTGTCACATGGTAGCACTCAACAGGATAAAAGGCAAAAGGCTGTGCTAAGCAGATTGTGTTTGAAGCTCTTTTCGTGAAGGAATAACGTTGCAAACATCATGTCTTGTAATGTCTCAAAGACGTCATCTAGATATTTCACATGGGAAAGAATTATTGGAAATCTTGAAGAAGGCTGCAGAATTACTGATATTGCCAGAGAGTTTGGAATCTCACATAGTGTTGTATCTATACTCTGGGAAGCATTTCAAAACCAATGGAATGTGTTCCAGATGTTTGCTAAGGGATTGCCTTCACTCTACCATGGAGCATGGATACAGATTTTTGGTAATAATAGCAAAATATAATTGATGCACCATGGCAGCCCAGCTTGCAAGTTGACTCTATTCAACCAGAGGTACACAAATGTGACAAGACGTCTGCAACGAGTAGGCCTATAGTCTGTGTTCCTTTATCCACAGCTCAATGTAGAGCACATTTTCAGTGGTGTTGTATCCATAAAAATTGGACAAGATGCTAATGGGCCAATGTACTCTTTACAGATGAGAGTCATGTTAATCTTTCCTTCAATTCTAGACAACACTTGATCTGGCATGAAAGTGGTACTGCTTACTATTGTTAGAATTTTCTTGAAGGAATAGATACAGCAGTATTTGAGTCATGGTGTGGAGATGAATTATGCTTAATGAATGCAATGAGCTACAAGTGCTGGAAAAAACAGACTATAACTGGTGAATGATATTCAACTTCATGTTCGATTGTTCCGTGGTACTGTAGGAGAAGAATTAATGTTTATGGCTGACAATGGCACACCACATTGTACACAAATAGTAGTAGTGGGAATACTTCTGGAGACTGAGGATATTAATTGAATCAAGTGGCCAGCATGTTTTCCAGATCTCAACCCCATAAAGCACATAATAGGCAGATACATGTTGCTTGAAATTCTCCTTCAGAAAACAAACAAGGCCTTATCCTTGCTCTGACAGAGGAGTGGGCCAGTTTGCCTCAAGAACTCCTGAATCACTTGGTGCTAAGCATGTTACGACATTGTGAGGGCTGCATCACAGTTTGGGATGAACATATTCCATACTGAAATGTCTCTTTGCATAGTTTTCTGTAAGTACTGTACATTAATTTCTTAACTATGTCCTTACGAAATTTGTAAATGTTGCCAAAAATGTATTTCAATTTAATTTGTATGAAATTTTTAACACATTTTTTTTTGTATAATATAATTTATTAGTATATTGGCAATAAATTTATGTCCACATTTGGTTGTAGCCATGAAACATTTTTAATATACAGGGAAAAATATAGTTCGTCCTTAGCTTTTGGACACTAGTGTATATGCATATTCTGGATGGATGGAGAGAGATTATCATTTCACAATTTGTCCACTAGTAACTACATTACTACCTCATTGTGTACATAGACCTGTTTTTTTTTCCTCTCATTTTTTAAAAATATATACTGATCCCATACAAGTGAGGCATAAGGACCTATAACAAATTAGTGTCATGTATGGGATACAAGGGAGGATTGAAAAAGAAGTTTATTGACATTTTCTGGAATTTCTGGAAGAGGTGGGGGGGGGGATACAGTTGTTGAGGAAGAACACTATATGAGAAAAATTGCTCCTAATGTAGATGGAATAAAAGAGGAAGATGAGAAGCAGGTTTAGAGGAAGGATGATGGTTGCCAGTTCAATAACAATGGAAGTACTGTTGGAAGTTTTTCCACTTGGTTATACTATAAATTAAAGATGCCAAGAAATTATATTCTTGGTTTATCCAAAAAACTTCCAACATCTATCTCTAATCCAGAGTATTTTAGTAATAAGATGTGACACCTTTTGGCTACTCGTATATGGAAATATGACTTCTGCATTACTTCACCCTTGGCATCACTTCTGGGTCTGGCTCCCACTAATGTGACCTCAATAAAGGTCAAAACTGCTCTGGGTAGTGACCCTTCCCATAGTGCATAGCATTATTCATGTCCGTAAGGATATGTACTTTGCATTATGGAATACTAAGGCAAGTGATGTGAAGTCAGCCTCTATACAGGGTGTTCGGGATAAATTTGACATATTTATAATTAATTATATTTTTCCGTGAGTTACATGTATTAACACACACTTCTCTTCATTTAAAAGTTTGGACCCTTCTTCATTCATATACAAGATGTCAGAAAGGATGGATAGCTGGAACCCACCTGAATCATGGAAGAGAATAACTTGTATCATGATGATTCGTGCCCGCCATCAAAATAAGGATATTAAGACTGCTGCCCAATGCTCCCTGAATACAGTAAAAACAATCAGGCATGAACTAGAGACTTGCAATGGTGACTACGAGGATGTAGCAAGAAGAAAGATCCCTAGCAGACGATCTGATTGCGTTCGTACAGCAGAATTCCTCGCAAATCTGCAGGAACAGGTGTTGAAGAACCCTGGCATTGGAATTCGGGCTTTGTTCGTGGAGTTGCTAACTGTAGTCAAGCCCTGGATAACAAGGGTAGCCAATGGTAGGCCGTATGTATGGCAGCAGGATTCGGCCCCTTGCCACACCTCTGGGAAAAGTCAAAAATGGTTGTCTGAAAATTTCTACGACTTCACCAGTCCAAATGTTTGGCCTCCAAACTCCCCAGACCTTAACCCCATGGATTATTTTGTATGGGGCGCAGTTGAAAAAGACACCAATCGCACTTCCAGTAATACAAAAGCCCAGTTAATGGATAAAATTAAAACAGTTTTTGCGGCCCTTCCCAGGGAGACTGTAGCATCAGCTTGTTCGAGGTTCCGAAGCAGAATTGAAGCTGTGATCGATGCTAATGGTGGTTATTTTGAGTAAATCTTGTTGATAGTATTGTAATTAACTCTGCCTGTAATGTTTTTTTGTCAATTCGTTAAATTTAATAGATACAAAGAAGATTTTCTTTTTCCTTACGAAACTGTCAAATTTATCCCGAACACCCTGTATATACGAGTTGCCCAGTCTTGGTACAAACTTTGTTTGCTTACACTTGGATAAAGGATTAAACCAAGAATATTTCTTGGCATCTTTAATTTAATGGTGGGGAGGGAGCAAATCAGTGCATTTTCAGTAGAGCTTGTAGTGAGTCTGTGAGAAAGGGATCATCTATGAGCCAAACTGCTCTCCGTTATCCAGCTCTGAGAATTTTAAGAAAGTTCTAGGAATTCTAAGTCTGGGCAGATTTGAGATTATATATTATATTAGCAACTGGATGGGTGAGAAACATAATCTTGGGCAGAAAAGATTGACTAGTTATTTAGAAGCTGAGGAGGCTACTGATGTGTTTGTGTCAGGAGAGGCTGGATGTACTGTCAGTCCAAGATGAGAGAGAGAGAGATCTGATCCTGCCTGCTGATTTGCAGATTACTGAAGGTAAGTCAGCTTATTCCTCTTGTGAGAGAAAAGGCAAAATGGCATTTTGGTGGTAATAAAATGCGACCAAATTATACTTGCTCCATTGAAGGATGGTATGGAGATCAGTGTTGAGGCACTAGTTACAAATGATCCCAAAGCTTGAATGTCCAAGCACTATATAGTTTGCTTAATAAGTTAGGATGAATGGAGTGTACTGTCATCAGGAAAGCTGTGGGTAAAATTAGTGGAGAGTGAGAGTACGTCATTCATGTATATGAGAAACAAAATAGGTAATAGAACAGAGTCCTGAGGCACTCTTGCATTGGTGGGGATATTCAAAGAGAACAGAACCATCCACTGACACAGTGGCAGACCAGAGAGAAAACTGGCTACCCAATTACAGAGGGTGGCAGGTAGACTGAAGAATGGCAATTTAATGAATAGGCCTCTATGCAAGACATGATCGAAAGCTCTGGAAATGTCAAGAGTGACAGCATGTGTCTCCAGACCTTTCTATGGATTTAGATTGGCAGAATCCATTAATGAAATGATGCACATTATTCTGGAGAGAACCAAGATGAGGTTGATCAGTCAGTAGTTAGATGGCATCCTTTTCTCTCTTTTTAGAATAGGTTGAATATTTGCTTGCCTATACTCAATGTATAGGCAAGTCACTGTCTTGCCTATACATTGAATGACCAGTATCTTAGACAATTAACCAGAGTCTAAGATATTAGTTTCACCTGATGTCTTTTTTTTTTTTTTGGTGAAAAATCACAGGAGGCATATGGTGCTCACTTTCTGATACGGTAGAGTTGGTTTGCCTTGTCATCTATGCAGAAATTGAAGAGAGATGTTAGGAGGTATGTTTACATGTATTAACAGTGCTTTCATCAAGATGAGACAGAAATGGAAGCACAGATTAGAAGTTGCATTTAATGGCCTTTGCAAGGGACCAGAAGGCATAGCTTACATTTCCACAGGAGGAGAGTTTTTAGCTGTTGGTCTTTATGAAGCCAGATTTGGATTTGCTGATGGTTGTTTTGCATCTATTGCATGCTTCAGAATAGGCTAAGTATGAATTTATTTTTTTTCTTCAACTGCTTTAAAATGTCCTTTGTTGAACCAAGGCTTGGAAATGAATGAGAATTTCAGGTAGAATGGGGAATGAAAGCCATCATGCTGGTGAATATTATTTGACTTGCTCAGAGTAGGCGTTTGGGTTAAAAGAGCAGAAAGAGTAGTCTAACAGTAAGGGGGGGGGATGACGGCCTGGTTGGCCGAGTGGTTAGCATATCCGCTCTCCAGCCAAAAGGCTGCGGGTTCGAATCCCGCCGTGGGCATGGATGGATGTTTGTGATTGTCTGTGAAAATACTAGTGGCATTGGCGTAGTTGTAGTTTGGTGGATTGAGTGGAGACAGAGAGTTGTGGAGTGTGTGCCCTCCCTCGATGAGTCTTTGGACTCCCTGGAGGTGTCACGTAATAATAATAATAACAACAGTAGTCTGACCTTGGAAAGGAAGAGAAGATCTGGAGTTCATCCTACATGGTACCTCTGCAGTACCAAAGGACACAGAGTTGGGAGTCAGTGGAGGGAGGGCATTTTATGTGGAGACATGAACAACACATGCACAACATGCACAAGCTTGTGATCCAAGTTGCTGATAGGAGAGATGACATCTATGAATAATGATGTAGAAGATCAAGGGCATTGGAAGAATGGAGAGGGATATCTGGAATTCAGGTAGGGAGATATATGATTTGTATTAGGTCACTACTTATAGCAAAATCTCTCACATCTCATCCACTTGATCCATGGTGTTGGAAAAGGGGAGAAGTTGTGGACATTAAGGTCACCTATGAAGATGACTTCACTATATGGATAGCTGGACTGCAGAAGATAGAGCTTCATGGAGAGGACAAATCCTTGTGAAGGTGAAGGAAAGTGAAGAGGTCAGAGTGGTTTCAGAATTTGGAGAGCAGTAAATAGAACAGATGAGTGTTACTGAATGGAGCAAGATATTCTAAATTAGGCATTCTCCGACCTCACAAAATCATAGATGGTACACTTGGGAGAAAAGGAATCATAAAGTGTGCAATTTGGACATTGCAGGTGGATTGTCCCATTGTTGCAGTTTGGGTTTTTGCCAAGAGTCTGGTCTGAATGTCTTTAAGTAATGATGTGTGTGACATGTTGGGAAAGTAGATGTGAAGGTTTTTTTTTTTTAGGGATTCTGGTATGTATTGTATTGCTTGGTTTCGTTTATTTTAGATTAGTTTATGAGGAAGATTTACTGCAATCAGTGTCGCTATTATTTGTTGTACATTTCATTTTAGATCCAGAATTAGATGAAAGGATATAGCAGGGAATTACAGAACATGGCATCTATATAGTGACCAGTCCATCATCAGATGCCATATGGCCACTCCATTCCTCAGTAATGTGCAAGTCCTTTCCAGGTGGTCCTATTGTATGCTTTTCTGGAAGCTTCAATTCTGAATATCAATTACTCCAGACACATCATCCATTCATCTCACTGAGGGTCTACCACTTCCTCTTTTTCCAGGAATTTTACTTTCTATTACTGTTCTGAGAGAGATCCTCTTTCCATCCTTTCAATGTATCCAAAGTATTCTGTTTTCTTCTGTCATTATCCTTAAGGAGCCTTACAGTTCTACCAATCCTTTCTAGCATCCATCCATTTGTCTGTTCAGTATGTGACATCATCAACAGAATTCTTTAGCACCACATCTTAAAAGTGGGTATCGTTTTCCTCTCAGACTTGTTTAGGTGTCTCACATCCATAAGTTGCTATTGAAAAAAAACTGCATCCATAAATACTCAGCTTTGTTCCTATGGAGATAGATCCATCTTTCTAGATTTTAGCTCTAACTGTTGCTTTAGGCATTGCAATTTTGCACGTTAATAATGAATCCCAGGTACTTGAATTTGCTGACCTCCTCAATTCTTTCTCCATTCAGGTGCACTTGTTGCTCAGGAGTGTACATGTCTATATTTCCTTTGAGAACCATAATGGTTCTCAAAGGCCTGGTTGGCCGAGTGGTTAGTGCATCTGCTCTACAGCATAAAGGCTGCTTCGAATCCACTGTGAGCATGGATGTTTGCGATTGTCTGTGAAAAATACTACTAGTGGTGTTGGGCAGTAGATGGTGTTGATGTAGTTGGTGCCTTCCCTTGATGAGTCTTTGGACTCCCTGGAGGTGTCAGTAATAATAATCTTTGTTACCTGAGCAACAATTACTGATTTCATTAACTTTGTCAAGGATTTGACCTAGTTCTTCCTTGTTATTAGAGAAGTACTGTATCATCGGCATACCTCAGATTACCAATTCATCTGCCACTTATCCTCATTCCTGTCTTAATCTCATCCCTTTGCTTTTCCTGAAACCTGCTTGTTCCTCAGGCATCTCTGCTTCAACTTTGGACTCAATCCTATTTAGAATGACTTTAATAAAATCTTACTTGCATGAGAGACCAAACAAAAAGTTCTTGCAATCCTACACGACGTCCTCAGCATAGATACTAAACTGGTGAGGAAAAAGTAAGCATCCTTGCCTAACTCCCTTGCCAACCTGAAGCCCCTCAAGTAATCCAACATCTGTTCTTACTGTGGGTTCTTGTGCACTATACAAGTTACTGTATTTACTTGAATATAACTCACCCCCCCCCCCTGATTTCACTTTGTGAAAAAGGAAATTAAAACGTTTTGCATATACCATGCACATGAAGTTTAAAAAGTTTTAAACAAAAAGTTTAAAAATTTAAGAAATAGATAGTGAGTGTTGTTGTGGCAGTTTCAGATATTTTGGAATTTGGTTGAAGAGAATCAGCATTTCAACTGAACAATCATCAGCTTGCCATTGTTGTTGATTCGTGTGATCTTAGACTGCAAGTAGTGATAGCGAATAGTAGATTCTTGGTATGTGATACCCATTTTCAGTTTTTCTTTTCGTTTTTTAAATCATGGTGATCTCATGATTCAGAAATTATAAAAGGACAAGCGAAAGTGCTTCTGTAATTAAATTACAGAAGCATTTTCTAAATTTCACACATATCACATGATGAAATTGAGCTACTGATCATAAATAATGTGAGCAATTATAAATTGTAATGAATACTGAGAATTTAATTATAAATGTCAATTTAATTTTTGCCTGAAAAAGTTTAGTTTCCGAAAATCCCCGCACATATCTCGCACCACGATATTTTAACTTTCATTTTGGAGAAAAAAGTGTAAGTTATATTTGCGTAAATACGGTAGCTATCAATCTGATAATGTGTCGAGGAAAACCCATTATTTTCATTACTGACCACAGTCAAAAGCATTAGAGTAATCTATGAAACACATTGCCATAGGAAGTCTAACTTCTTCATACTTTTCTATGATCTGTCTGAGGTAAAGGATCTGATCTCTGATACTCTTGCCTTTCCTGAAACCTGCTTGTTCTTCAAGCATCTTTGCATCAACTTTGGCTTCAATCCTATTTAGAATGATCTTTAATAAAATCTTGCTTGCATAAGTGATTAAACTAACAGTTCTTGCAATCCTTCATATCTCCCTTCTTGTGCAATGGTATGAAAACTGACTTCTTCCATGAGTCTCTAGGCTATGATCCTGTCTCTCATAATCCTTGTAATCTATGAATTAACTCTGCCGGGATTCTATCTGCATCTAGGGCCTTATTGCTGTTAAGCTGTTTAACTGCTCTTTCAGCCTCATGCCTAAGTGGAGGAGGTCTCAAATCAAATATTTTCCTGGTGAATGGGCTCCTCCAAATTTTCCTTATTCTCTCTCTGCTGTACAGTTCCTCGCAGTATTCTATTCATCTGTTTTTGATTTCCATTTTTTTGTTAGTACTATTCCATGTCTTTGATGACATTCAATTTGGGCTTAAACTTGTGCTTTAGGTCATGAACTAAATGAAACATCCTTTCATAATTCTGCTTCCTCATCTGGAACTCATATCTTTTCACATCTATTTATTAATATAAAATTTTCCTTGTCCTGCCTGATGACTCTTCTGACTTATCTATGCAGTCTCTTATATTCTTCAGTCCCTGTATCTGTTTCTCCAACTGCTTTTTTTAGATTAAATCCTATGTTAAATCTGATAACCATGGGTCTCTTGGTCTTTTAATTGGGCCTAGATACTTCTTAGCTGTATCCTGTATTATAACCTTGACTCCTTCCCAAAGCATTTCAGGCAAGTTCTCCTACTAGTTTCCAAAAGATCATCCAACTGAGTTGATGTTTCTTCTCTGAATCCACTAGGAATTACTCTGACATCCGGTCTAGTAGGACATGCCTGACTTGGAAGGTTTCAGAGTATTAGTCTTACTAGCTGATGGTCTGTGCCACAGTCTACTCCAGGACAAGTGTGCAAAAGATGCTTGTCTTTGACCATTGGAGAGCCAGGATATAATCAATCTGGTGCCTTGACCTATTATGTCCAAGTAATAGGTCCATCATAGGTGTTTCTTTAAGCAGGTATTGGTAATAACTAATCTGTTAGCATGGGTAAATTCCAATAGTCTTTTCCCATGAATGTTATGTTCATTCAAATTAAACATGCCACACTTAGGCCTCTCATACTCTTTCCACTTTTGCATTGAAATCCCCTGAGATGAAAAAGTACATTCCTCCTTGATAGGCAGTCCAAACAGTAAGTTTTCATATAACTCCTCTTTTCTTTGGGACTATCTGCATCATAAATTACAATGATTGATGCATTGTATTAGACTTAAGACTCATCCTACCAAAGTATCCTGGTATTAAATGGATTATAACAAAGAACAGCTCTTGTGTGAACTTTCTTTAGTACCACAGAGCCTGATGCTTTGAGTCATCTCTTGAATAAGCAATTAACTTACCATCCTGTCTTTTGAAGTGATCTTCTCCATTCTATCAGGTTGCTATAATTCCCAGGATGTCAATATTAGCATTTTATATATATATATATATATTTTGAAGTGATCTTCTCCATTCTATCAGGTTGCTATAATTCCCAGGATGTCAATATTAGCATTTTATATATATATATATATTTTGAAGTGATCTTCTCCATTCTATCAGGTTGCTATAATTCCCAGGATGTCAATATTAGTATTTTATATATATATATATATATATATATATATATATATATAAGCCAGTCTCCTTGATATTCTGGCCTCATCCATGCCTCCCACATACCACTATTATGTTGTAAGATTTTACTCCACCTGACCAGGACACCTAATTTGTTATTGATAGAGGTCTGTACCATCAGCCTACAATGCTACCATTTTTTTTTTAAATAGCACATCCTCAAAAAATGGAGGTGTTGGCTCTATGTTTGGCATGTTATTGAAGGGTATTACACTACATGGAGAGGAGGGGAAATAAACTAGAGTCCCTACTGTGGAGGTCAAACATGGTATTTGAAATTCAAGTCTCCAATAAGTTGGTTGACATGTTTCATCAAGCAATAAAGGTCATTACTACCTTATGAGTCCAGTAAGCATTTCTTCCAACTATGAAGGTATCCTCCTTTTGCACCTTTCTGCTTGAACCATAGCTATTTTTGTCATAACCACCTCCCATGAGAAAGCAAGATTGACAAGGATATATATATATATATATATATATATATATATATACACACACGCACACAATCTAACAATAATTGTCCAGACACTTTATATATTTTAATTGTATAATTTCATAAATTATTTTATTTATAATTGATACCAGCAGGTGAACTCTAATACTGAGTATGTCCACTTTTGGCTTTGATCATCTCCTGCACCCTTTGAGGGAGGCTTTCCACCAATGTGCAACAGACATCAGGGAATTTGTCTCCATTCCTGCATCAAAGCAGCAAAAGTGACAAATTGAGGATATGCTGCTCTGGACCTGTCAGCGCTTCAATTCATCCCACAGGTTTAATTAGTATTTAATTTTTTTGTTTATTTTAATTAGTTTGATGGGGGTTGAGGTCAAGACCCTGTACAGGCCAGTCGTTTAACATCCATCTCTTCTTACCCTTCCATATCAGCTTCAGCTTTGTGGCATTGTCTTGATAGTAATACAGGTCCATTCCATGTAAACTCCACAGTGTGATTATCCAAAATATTTTATGGTACTGAGCTGCCTTCATGGAACCACAGACAATGACCAGTGGTCACACTCCAAACCAGATGAATGCCACCCCACACCATTACTCCTCTGCTACCAAACTTTACTGTGGGTAAAACACACTATGGTAACAAGGGTTCACCATGTTGCCTCCACACCCTACCATCAGACTATAAACAGGTAAACCTTGATTCAATGCTCCAGAGACCATTTTCCACTGGTCAATTGTCCAGTTCACATGCTCTTTGCACCAGGCCAGATGAGCCACCTTGTTCGTTCTTAGGTTTGGCTTGTGTGCTGCTGCTCTTCCATGGAAACCCAGTAAATGGAGTTCTTTTTGTATGGTATTAGTGCTCGCCATGGTGTTCTGGAACTCATGGTGTGCTAATTGTAGCTGGTTTATGCATACCACCTGTTTTAACACCCTCTTGTTTCTGTCATTTTCGGTGGCCACCGTGGGTGTTTTCCTGCACTAGTGATACCAGAATGTCTTCATTAGTTGATCGAATCGCCAACCGTTGATTTTGGATGTTCCAGTTGAGTGGCAATGACACAGATATGCCAATGTTACAGCCCACAATGACACCTCTCTCAAAGTCTCCAAGTTCTCGTTGAGTTGCCATACTTGCATTCAACTACTACAATGAAATACTGCTTTTTTATTAACATACCTGGAATGTTCCAAAACTTCAAATAACAGGGGGTGTCCAGACAATTATCAGTAGATAGTGTGTAAATATATATTTTGCATCACCTTCCCATCATTAGTTCTTATAGGCATTTGGATCTTAGTGTGTTTTGTGTTGACCATATTTGCTTTATTTAGATAAAGTTGGATGAGTTTTTAAACTTCCTAGAATATGCTGATAACCTCATTTAGATTTTGTCATGAGTATGAAAACTGCTGCTTTTAAAAATAAAGAGCAATATTTTCCAACTCATCTCTCAGTGGAAAGTTCAGAGCTAAAAACCTTAAATATATTCAAAATTTTAATTGGTCTACAAAAAAAAAAAAAAAATCTATCAATTCAATGAAACCCCCACACAAGAACCATTAAGACCACAAAATAGTCTTAGGATAGACTTCTGAGATATAACATACAATGTAACAAAATACAATTATAGACCAACACTCATGTGTTAATAGATCAGAAACTTCAGTGTCTTTAATGCAAATGACTGTCTATTATATGCTAAATATTAACTTTGAAGTTGTGATGAACTAATAGTATCAGTGGTTAAATGAAGCATACAGAACTGAACTTCCTAGAAAACTATGTTCATTCACAGTATAGTCTGTTTTTACTCATGCAATTCATAATGCTGCACGAGTAAAATAAGTTTGTTCTTTGGATGAGAGAAAATAAATACTGGCTTTTACCATACCACAAAGTAACTATGTTTACAGCTTATTGCAAAGACACCTCCATGGAGTCCTAAGAAGCCCTTGATAGCCTCATTTCTTTTGATGGCTTTTAAATGTGTTAATATATATGATGCAAATACCACTGATGACAAGAAAAACCTTCTAGATACTTCTCCAGATAGTGTCTAGAATAAATTTCATCCATGCAAAAGCTATTTTGCAACATACTTGTCCTGAAGCTCCAACCTTCTTAATATGAACTTTCAAAAATGTTACAAAATCTGATTAATATTACTAAATATGTAGTTTGCATTATCTGAAGATTTGTGAAGTTTAGTACAGTATTCTAATTCTAAATTAGAATAAATTATACATGAAGGAAAATGGCATTTAAAAAAAAAATTATATACGTAGAAAGTGTTTTAACTTGGGTATATTATGTATTCAAGATACCAAGTAATTTTATATAAACTTGGTTTTTAATCCTATTTCCCAAGTAAGCAAACAGACAAGTAAGTCAAGTTAGCACCTGCACGTAGTGCAAGTCCGAGGCAACTCATGGTAAAGGTAAATTAAGCTCTGATTACTTTCCTTAGTATTTTTCTCTTAATGTAATGCACATCCCCTTGCAGAGATGTATGATGCTATGCATAATATACCCAAGTTAAAAAACTTTCTACACCTATCTCTCATCCTGAGATTTTATTTAATAAGGTCAAAGCACCTTGTGGCAACTTGTTTAGGTAAAATTCATAAGCTCTGCATTACTTCAACCTTAGCATTGTCAGGTCTGGCTCCCACTGACGAGACCTCAATAAAGGTCGAAACCAGTATGGGTAGTGACCATTGCCTTTAATGCATAGCATCGTACATCTCCACAAGAGGATGTGCTTTACATTAATGGAAAAATAGCAAGTGATCAGAGCTTAATCCACCGTTACCATGGGTTGCACTACCATGAGTTGCCTGAGACTTGCACTATGTGCAGGCACAAACTTTACTTACTTGGGAAATGGGATTAAAAACCAAGTTTATATAAAATTACTTGGTATCTTGAATACACACATATATATGTGGGGTGCTTAAGGGTCAAAGCTGTATAACTGAGAGGAGACCTCCACATAGCCTTTAAAGGAATGCGGAGAACCGACCAGGGCTTCTGACCTAATGTCCAATCCTCACCTTCTCGTGGTGCACCCTGTTGGGTATCTACCTGGATACTGAATGAACGAGGATGGGCTGGTAATTTGGGATTTAGCCGACCAAATTGTATTCTTATTGGTTAAACCAAAATAAAAAAAATGATGGTACAACATAACAAAATTCCATGCCAGCTGGGGGGGGGGTCGCCCTGTTAAACAAGGCCCCCATTGTTTTCGCCAGGGAACAGCGAAAAGTCAGCTACTGGAACAAATCTGAAAACACACCCCAACTCAACATCACCAGAGTTAAAGATCTGTACTATCAACATAAGAAGCATGAATGGCAGAGAAATGGAGCTAGCTGAAGAATTAGATAAGTACCAGATTGACATAATAGGGGTGACTGAAACAAAAAAGGCAAAAACTGGTGAGATCTTTCTGAGCAATAAATATAAAATGTTATATTCAGGCAATGACAATCAAGGAAAAGGAGTAGCCATAGTATTCAACACAAAATAAGAGGCTAATCTTCTTGAATGGCAGTCAGTCTCAAGTAGAGTAATGTAGGCAAATATCAGAATGGGGAACTGGACAATGAGACTTAAATGGCAGTCAGTCTCAAGTAGAGTAATGTAGGCAAATATCAGAATGGGGAACTGGACAATGAGACTTATTTGTGTCTATGGTCCCACAGAAGGTTCTACTAATGTAGAAGTGGAGGAATTTTTTTGAGGCTTTAGAAAAAGCAACTGACACAATGAAAAAGGAAAAGTTGGTCCTTGTTGGGGATCTAAATAGCAGAGTAGGAAATGATTGTGAGACATACAAAAATATTTTGGGAAAATTTGGAGAAAAGAGTAAAGCTAATAATAATGGCAAATATTGGATTTCTGCTCAGGACATGGACTGGTTATTACTAACACCATGTTCCAACATAAAAATGTGCACAAATTCACATGGAGAGAAGAGGAAAGGAATAAGAAAAGTCTCATTGACTATGTTATTGTTGACAGTAATGTTTTCTCCCTGGTGCAGGACACCAGAGTGTACAGAGTGATCACTTCCAATTTGAAATTGGAAGTGATCACTATTTAGTCTTGAGCAAGATAAAATTGAAATAAAATAAAGATTCATATTGAAAAGAATAAAATGTAAGAAAGTTTTAAAGCAAATAAAAGAAAAGATGTGAACTGTAGACTAAAATACACAAAGATTATTGAAGAAAAAAATGAAAGAGTTTGAGAACAGGAATCAAACCTTGGAGATTCAGTGGCAAGCCTTAAAGAAGGCCTTGATTGATTCCGCTAGAGAGGCATGTGGTGAAGTTGTCTGCAAGGATAGAAAAATTAGAACTCCATGGTGGACACAGGAAGTTAAAGAGGCAGCGAAGGAAAAGAAAGCATAACAAAAGTTCCTGGCAAATAAGTCAACTTGTGCTCTTAGAGAATACAGAGACAAATGCAACAATGCTAAACACTGTAAAACTAGCTAAACAAAAGTCATGGGAGGACTTTGGCAAGAATATAGAAAATAAATATCAAAAAGGTGGCAAAATATTCTAGAGGTTGAAGAAGCTTAGGAATGGAGGAAAGAGTGCTGTTAAAGCAGTTAGAGATGATAAAAGTGAACATGAAAATGGGAGAAAAATATATCCTTGAAGTATGGAGTAATTACTTTGAAAAACTGCTAAATGAAACAAGCAGTGATGACAGCACAGAGGTAAAAAAACACTGACCAGGCATGCAGTCAGGAATACATATCCATACTTGAAGTAGAAAAAGCCATCAAAGGCTTGAAATGTGGAAAGGCAGCAGGAGTAGATGATATTCGACCAGAAATGCTGAAGTATGGTGGTATAAAAGTCTTACAGTGGCTGCACTGCACAGTTCAGAAAGCCTGGACAGAGGGTCGAATTCCCGATTGAAGTGGAGCTCTCATAGTATCCATATATTAAAAGGGAAATAAAACTGAATGTGAGAATTACAGAGGTATTTCCCTACTGAGTTTTCCTAGCAAGATATATGCAAGTATACTTGAGAAATGATTGAGAAGAATTGTGGGAAAAAAGCTGGATTCAGGCCAAATAGAGGCTGTCAGGATCAGATCGTCACTTTAAGACAAATAGTCGAGAAAGCATGGGAACATAACAAAGACTTTAAGTTTTGTCAATTTGGACAAGGCATATGACAAGGTGCCAAGAGAGAAGCTATTCAATACCTACAGTTATATGGTGTCAATGGGGCATTATATCAAGCAATACTTAGTCTTTATTTGAGTTGTAAGTCAGCAGTTAGAATTGAAGTACAGGAAGATGGTTTAATGTTAAATATGGTGTGAGACAAGGATGTACATTATCCCCTCTGTTATTCATTATCTATATGGATCACATTATGAAAGAAAGTAGTATTAAACCTGATATCAAAATTGTCAACTCTTTGCTTTATGCAGATGTTATACTTCTAAATAAATCCGGTACAAGTCTGCAAGATTCTCTGAATAAATTGAATAACTGTTGTAATAAATATGGTATGAAGGTCAACAATAAAAAGACAAAGACAATGAAAATAGGCAGAATCATTGAAAATGTCAACTGTGTTGTGAATGGAGAACCTGTGGAACAAGTAAAACATTTCAGCTACTTAGGCATGATTTTTACTGAAGATGGTAAATTAAATATAGAAATAGACAACAGAATCAGCAAAGCTTGTATGGTGGGAAGTCAAATGAATAAATTCATATGGAATAAGAGAGAAATTAGTCAGAACACTAAATTAGCTGTATACAAGACAGTGTTCAAACCAGTTTTAACTTATGGATCTGAGAGCTGGGTCAGAAGTAAAACACTTGACCAAAGACTAGAGACTGCAGATATGAGTCCTGAGAAAGATTATAGGAGTGAACAGATGGCATCAATGGCAATATCATATTAAAAATGAGGATATTAGGAAAGAACTTGACATTGTCAGCATCCAGGAATGCATTAGCAGAGCTAATCTCAGGTGGTATGGTCACTTAAACAGAATAGGCGAAGAAAGATTAGCAAAACAAGTGTTCTCTGCCAGGTTGGCAGCAAAACGACCCAGAGGAAGACCAAGATATAGGTGGATTGATAGTACAAAGTGCCTCAGACGATAGAAATATAAGATCTGATAATGTTGGAGTCTTGACAAGTAACAGACTGATTTGGAGGAAAATTGTAGATAGGAAGTTAGTAATGATGTAATTTTTTTCATGTAGTACTATCATATCCTGTACACCCCTTGAGGATACATGGCAGGAATTTGATGATTACGTATATATAAAGGGTGTCCCAAAATTCACGCAAGATTTAAATTTAGCGCCATTTGTGCGGTAAAGTGTTGCCAATGAGAAAAAAAAGACAGAGTGACAGCTGACAGTTCAGGGTTATTAAAAATGGAGCTACACGAAAGAACAACGCATTTTCATTGTTGAGCAATATTTTAAAAATAAGGTTTGGCAGCTACAGTTCACAGCTACAGGTCGGAATAGTGATTTAACTTCATCAACTGTGAAAAGATTAATTAAAAAATTCAAGGAAACTGGATCAATTAGTGATCTTATACACTCTGGCTGTCCTTCAACAAGTCGTTCAACAGAAAATATCGAAGCAGTTCGTAAGAGTGCTGCTGATAGTCCAGGAACATCAATTCGGCACTGTGGTCTTGAATTGGGCATTTCGAGAAGCTCTCTACAGCGTATTCTCACGAAAGATTTGCATCTTTATGCTTACAAAGTTCAAATGACTCAAGAACTGAAGCTTACTGACCACACACAGTGAAGAGAGTACGTTGAATGGATTATGGAACAACAAATGGATGCTTATTTTTCGAACAAAATCATCTTCAGCGATGAGGCTCATTTTCATCTTGATGGCTTCGTTAATCGACAAAATTGTCGCATTTGGGGTTCAGAAAATCCACGAGTGATTGTTGAGAAACAAATGCATCCACAACGTGTCACTGTTTGGTGCGGATTTGAGCTGGAGGCATCATCGGTCCATTCTTCTTCGAAAATGCAGCTGGTAAGGCAATAACAGTTTATGGCGTTCGCTATCGCGACATGATAATCCAGTTTTTTGTGCCTAAATTGCAAGGCATGGATGTGGACGATGCCACATGCCATACAGCCCGAGAAACAATTCAATTACTGCATGAGTCATTTCCTGGTCGTGTAATTTCCCGTTTTGGTGATCAGAATTAGCCGCCCAGATCATGTGACTTACTGCCATTGGACTTTTTTTCTTTGGGGTTTTTTGAAGTCTAAGGTTTATGCCAACAAACCCATGACCACCCACGCCTTGAAGGAGGAAATTGAGCATTGTATCAACGAAATTCGGCAACATTTATGCAAAACGGTCATGGAAAATTTCGACAAAAGAGTGCGTATGTGCCAGCAAAGTCGTGAAGGCCATTTACCCAATATGCTATTCCATGCATAACCCTATACTGTATACTTTATGAATCAATAAGAAATTACAATTTTTAATTAAAAACCTGTGTGTTTTCTATCAAAATTACTTCTTGCGTGAATTTTGGGACACCTTGTATATATATTTGGCACAAGGCAATTCTGGTTTGAAATAAATTTCAAAAAATGCTTTGTAAGAAATTTTTGATCTTCATTTTATTAAAGTGCCATCTTATCTTTTGCATTATGATAAAAAATATGGAATGTTCACAGCTGTAATAATAATTATGTAGTTAATATATTCTAAGAACTATTATTATTATATATAAAATCAAAACATGGTTTCCTCGGTTTAACACCATTTGAAGTTTAAAAAATATCTCCATGACAGATGTGATAATGCACCATTATTACATCAAGAATAAATTAAAATGGTAGCAGAATAGAAAGCAAAATGTTACAGTAGTATTTAAGAAATTACCAAATAAAAAGTAATACTCAACTGAAATGTAAAATACTGTTACGCCTTTTCTCCACAATGCAAAGTGATTTATTAAAAAAATGCAAAAATGAAAAGTTTCTTAATATCAATGATAGTTTTGCAAACTAAAAAACCAGCTTAAAGAATTATCATTGCTTATTAAGTATTGAAGTAACAGACACAAACAAATCTGTACTATGCTACATAGTTTATTACATCAATTTACTTTCACAAATGTTAAAACATTTCTTGAAGATACACTTTGAAACAATGCGGTGTACAAGTGTTCCACATTTTTCTAATGAACATACACAATTACAAATATAGAACTATGCTACAAATTAAATGCATTATTCAAATACCAGCATAGTACTGAAAGTACAGAATAATTGATTACATCTCACAAATTAAGTGTGAAGAGTGTTTAGTATACATTTACTTAAACAGATGAAATCTAAGTTTATTAGTCAATGTCCTATATTATGTATTAAGCCATTTTTCAATATATTATGGAACACATACTACATAACAGCTCAATGTACAACAGTACCAATATATAATTAGGTGAAGCACTGACAACCACAGGTTTTACTGACTCTCACAGTTGTCAGTGTTTTGGTCCTTGACATCCAAGATTTGGACCAAAAAAAAAAAAAAACATGGGAGGAAGGAAGAAAGGCATAGAAACCCAATTATTCTTTTGATCCAATTTTCATACATAACAATTTTTGAACTAATATTTCAACACCGTGTTTCATACAGACCGCTTCTTCCAATATATCGTACCCATTTGATCACATCATGATCACTATAATTAAGTTTTGGCTCAAATACTTTTAAGTAACGAACCTTTAAGCCTGATGGTGCAAATGGTACTTCAAAGTTCATTGATATGGGAGGCCTGTTCCACTTCTTTTTTGTGTCTGTTTGTAAAAGTTCTATTTCAGCACTCAACTGAGTTTCCTTCATTCCAGCCATACGCTTTATTTTCCAAACAATTGCATTTTCACTGGCTTTATATTTAGCCTTTCCTTTCATGCAGATTAACTGAACACCACTAGTATTCAAAGGAGTTGGAATTCTTACTTCAATTTTTTGTCCAATCAAAGATGATTTGAAATTAGATTTCAAAACCACTTTAACTTCCATTTTGGTTCTGCCAACCTCTCTGACAAGGGGAATGATACGAAAAGGAAAACTAATATCTTTAGTAATACGATACCTCATCAGCTCAAATTCTCCATCTGGTGGAATAAAGCTGATACTATGTTCACTCTCAAACTTACTTAGCTTAACACACTGGTGGAACTGGCAGTCATCAATTGCAATTGATGTCTTTCCAGTGCTACGAGTAGGATCATCTAGCGAACTACTTTTACCTTTACTCTCCATCGTAATTTTATCATTAATTCCAAATTTACATTCTGGCATTCCTGATAAATAGGATTTCATTACAACTCTTCCAGCAACATGAGCACTTAAAACTTGACCTTGGGGTGACATTAAAAGATTTACATACTCCAATACATCTAAAAACAGCTCATTGCGACGATATTTTATTCCTTCACGTCTCCAGCCAATTTGTCCGGTAACTTGTGAAGTAATCTGACTCTGTTCCTCTTTCGTTTGTGACTTCACGCCTTGCTGGGTAATAAACGTTTTCAGGATACCAGTATCTGTATTTTGAGGATAACCAAAGTCAAGAATTTCATCAAGTAGTTCGTAAATTAAAACAAAATTATTTTTGACGTTTTCTTCGCTCACCTTACCAAAATAAGACTGCATTACCTCAACCATTTTCAAAAGAAACTCAAAGACCATTGATGCATTCACATTTTGTTTGGTGACTGCTGCCAACCAAACATTGCCTCTTTTAACATGAAAAAAACTAGTACGTGCAATATTAGTTACAGGACTCCTCACCTGCTGTCTGGCATGGATAACATTCACACGAAAGGCATCAACTGCGTTCCGTCCTATATCATCCCGGTAAACTCTTGACACTAAAACTTCACCTTTGTGATTATAAATGAACAGTCCTCCTATCATGATTACAGTTAAGAAAGTTCTGAAAATACAACGTACAACTTAGATAAAATTTAAATCAACAAAAATAAGCTAATAATAAAGACCAAATTTTCATTACTTTAATAAACCATCTAACTCAATAAACACTACTACTCCCACTTCTTCACCGCCCACTAAATAAATTTACTCTACCGGACGTCAAAGGACTAACTACTTCCGTTTATATGATGTTCCTATCTGGACACCAGGAGCGCTTCCATCAATTTTTACAATATTTTAAAATTCTACACCGTAGCTTAACATGCAAAAGGTGTAGACATAAACTAAACGGAAGTAAACAAAACTGTATATTTTCTGTTTTCGTGTAGTGTAATATGTCTACAACACAGTGTTCATTATACAAGACAACAAAAATTTATTTTTGTAAAAAGTATATATATATATATATATATATAAAATCGTATAATCGGAGATTTAAATGATGTATATCTAAAAATATCCTAGAAGAATTTTAATTTTGCCGAGCGCTGCAATGGAAATTAATTATTCAACAGTACTAATGTATAACATGGATCAGGTTATTATTATTATTATTTGACACCTCCAGGGAGTCCAAAGACTCATCGAGGGAGAGTGTGCCAACAGCATCGAACGATTGTACTCCTTCCAACTACTAACCGCGCTCAAACTTACTTAACTGAGCCATTAGTAGCAGAGGCTCTACCAATCGACCAACCTTTGCCGGCTTAAAATACAGAAGCTAGGAACTTCCTTGGAATAAACAAGAACATCAGTGACTGTAATCTACCGCTATAAATTGTCTGAATGCGGGCGGTTAGCTGGGAGTAGTCATAGGGACAGAGGGGATTTGGATTTATATAAAAATCCCCTGTCCCACTGGAACCTTGAATTATGTATCGTAATAATAATCTGAGATGAGAAAGGACATAGGTTACTGTCCGAGGAGAGACAGAATCCCTACTTTTACAACAGCATTCCCTTCTCCCAGTACAGTAGTAGACAGCCAATCTTTCCTGATCCTGCTCGTCTCTCTCTCTCTCTCTCTCTCTGATTCACTATTTCATTTAATAAAGGAGTGTAAAGCAGAAAAAAAAAATTACCTTCCTTGAAATTTTGATTGAGTCACATATCAATTAACTCGAAACTCAGCTGAAAAATACCAAGAGGACAATTGTAGGTTTAATGTTTAATTGTAGTCACCAATTAGAGTGTTTCTCTTGGCATTTTGGATAGTACAATTAATGATATTAATAATATTATTAATCAACTTATTAATAATAATATTAATCAACCTATTATTAATAATAAGTAAGAAATCTTGCTTATGGAATAATAACAATTATTATTTCACGAGGAATAATATTAATTATGATTATTATTCATCATATTGCCTTGTAGAAATAACGTTTGCACACCTAGAACTAGACATTATTGTACAATGAAACCTGTGAAAAATTCATGACTAAACAAACACACGCAATAACCATAGTAATAAGTTTTGATAAGTAAATATTTCATCCTAAGTATCATAGGATATCGTCAGTACAGTTAATTCAAAAAATACTAGGAATAACATACAATTAGGGCACATGATTACAATGGAATTCCAATATGCATGAAGTAGTTTGTTATAGAATTAAATTAAAATATATCTGGAGGGGAAAAAAGTAATATTAATCGACACAAAAATTCCTTAATTTGTTAAATCGATCTAAGAATAATACCAACAAATTATTGACCCAAAAATGGGTTGTCAACTTATCTAGCCATCCACTAACAGAAGATGAATTAAATGTTCTAGCAAGAGGTCATAAGTTTGCCATTTCACTTAAATACTTTCCATATTTAGATTTTATACACAACATTGAAAGAAACATCGGCCATCTTTCCAGTATTGAAGCCAATAGACTTCTTTTCGAAATAGCCAAAAAATTGCCAGCCTGGTTGGCCGAGTGATTAGCTATCCGCTCTTCAGCCAAAGGCCTGCGGGTTCGAATCCCACAGTGGGCATGGATGTTTGTGATTGTCGGTGGAAATAGTAGTGGTGGTGGTCGGCGGTAGATGCAGTCAGTTGGTGGATTGAGTGGCAGAGACAGAGTTGTAGAGCAGGCCGCCCTCCCTCGATGAGTCTTTGGACTCCATGGAGGTGTCAAATAATAATAATAATAATAATAATCTATGATGCCAAACATTCGAACTTGAATATTCCACCATCAGAATTGAAAGCTCTTACCTCCTTAAAACGTAATAAAAAAGAATCATCACTAGAGCCGACAAGGGATATACCACTGCAGTTCTAGATGCCATGTCATATGACCAAAAAATGAATTTACTACTCCGAGATCGAAATACACACGCCAAACTTGATTATGATTCTACAAAAAGACAGCTCAAGAAATTCAACAAATTACTTTATGAAACCACTTCCATAGATGAAGAAACAAATAAAAAAAAAAAACTCAGGACATACCATGCTAGCCCTCCTAGAATATACGGTTTACCTAAGCTTCACAAGAATAACGTTCCACTCAGACCCGTCGTGGATTCTATTAGTAGCCCGACTTACAAGTTATCAAGATTTTTATCTAACCTTCTCAGTCCTCGCATAAGCCACTCAACCTCATCAATTAAAAATTCAACAGAGTTTCAGGCAAAAATTAAAGACATTCAACTGTTGGAAACTGACATGCTAATTAGCTTCGACATTGTCGCCCTCTTCACTAATATTCCCCATAAGGAAACGGGGTAAACTTGTTAACTCAAAAATTTTCATCTGATATTGTTGAATTATTCAAATTTGTTATTATGTCCGGTTACTTCACTTGGAAAGAGAAAATTAACAAGCAAGAGGAAAGAACAGCAATGGGGTCTCCCTTATCACCAAACTTAGCCAACCTGTTTCTAGAATACCTTGAGTAAAAAATTTTCAGGTTTAAACCCAAACCAAAAATATGGCTATGATATGTTGATGATGCCTTTGCTGTCTGGAGTCATTCTGAAAGAACTACACCTGTTTCTAGATAAAATAAACCTTCGTCATTCTAGCATCAAATTCACGCTAGAAAAAGAATCTCCACAGGATATCTCCTTTCTGGATTTACACATCCAAAGAAAAGTAGATGGATCCATCTCTACTTCTGTCTATCGCAAGCCGACATCTTCAGGTCGCTTCATTCACAATTCTTCTCCTCATTATCCATCTCAAAAATTTGGCATCATTAAATCATTAGTAACCAGAGTACACAGATTCTGCTCCTCTGAAGAATCTCTAATAATAAAATCTCTAAATCAGGAATTGGAAATAATCAAAAATACAGCTTTTACTAAATGGATACAATCTTAAAACAACTCAAGAAAACCATCAATCACTTCACCACACATCAACCTAGAAAAGAACAAGCCTGAAGGATTCCCATATCTTATGTCAAAAGGCGTCTCAGAACGTCTTTCAAAAATCATGAAGAAATACAAACTTGCTACTACTTACAAGCCAATCAACCAGATCTATAACCGTTACCTTTTCCTAAAGACAAACTCTCACCGCTGATGCTGCCTGGCATGTATGAGATTCCATGCTCCTATAAATTGTCTTACTATGGACAGACAGGTAGATTTGTTCAAAAACGCATTTCGGAACATCAAGACCATATCCGTCTTATCAAACCGTATAAATCTGGCCTCGCACAACAAGGAGTTGAAAACCCAAACCATGGGATCCATTGGGAAAAGACCAAACTTCTACATAGATCTTTATATAAACACGAACGTTAATATAAAGAAAGTGCTGAAGCCCTACTTCACGGACCAAATTTAAACCGTAATGACGTTCTTGCTATTCCTAAAGTATGAGAAATTGTCATACAAAATTGTGTAAAATAATTTTTATATATGTTATCTTATTTTAATGTAATCTATTTGTTTATTATTATTTCATCCTGTGATACTTAGGATGAAATATTTACTTATTAAAACTTATTACTGTGGTTATTACGTGTGTTTGTTTAGTCATAAAACTAGAGAGTCAGAGTTAGTGGATCTCTCACACGGCTAGGGGGTTTTTGTCCTGAAGGCTTCAATTTTTAATCCCACAACTCAAGAAAATCGATCTGAGAATCCCACGATCTTCTAATTACTCATTGATTTCGTAACCTCTGTGAGTAGAGGAAAAGGTCGCGCGCCCTAAGCCTATAAGCATTCCTTTGTCTGTAAATTGTGTGTTCTACTGGTCAGTTTGTCTGGTGGTAGAACGAAAAACCAGATTTTCTGGGAAGAAAAATACTTTCACCTCCGTATGAGACCGGATACTCACCTTCAATTGAAAAACTTTGATACAGATGCATTGCATCTCCTATACGGGATTCAAATCTAGTTCTTTCTAAACAAAGGTCTATACCGATTGAGCTATACCTGCTCTCGAACCTACGATACATCAAATAATAATATATTGCGTTATTGTTAGGGAGAACGGGATGCTGGGCGTCGTCTGTTGTACTCTCCTCACCAGATGGCGTTTAAAATCATTGAGAGTTTGGGCCAATTATCTCTCACAAACCAAGGGTTGAGCTTGACTCTCCTCAGTCTTTAAAGACTAGACAGGATTAAAAGCAGCCTTTACTACTCCCTTTAAAGAATGAAAGGCGTTAATGGATTTACTTATTTTGTTATTATTTTATTATTTTTAAATATTAGTTTTTTTTCATCTGTTTCCAAAGTTAGTCAATCTTTAGAACTAAGTGATTTCTTTTTCACTCTAACTGAAGAAACTCGAGGTTGCAAGTGATTGCATAACACACACACACACACACACACACACACACACACACACACACACACACACACACACACACACACACACACACACACACACACACACACACACACACACACACACACACACACAGAGAGGAGACTGAAGATAGTATTAGTATATATCGTTAAATGAAATGTAATTGAGATTTTGGTGTTAAGGAGAGTCTCAATTAATGACCAATCTGAATTAAATAATTAGACTCTCTTACTATAAGTAAAGACTTTCTGTTGTAGAAATCTAATATTTTAGTTTACTGTGTTTTTCATTCTGCAGCTCAGGCGGATATCTGCCACAGATAAAAGATTTTTAATTTTATATTTTAAAAATTTTTTTAACACGAACTGCTATCTTCGCAATTTTGACATTGAATTCTCCACATTTCTGGGTTTAAATAAGCTGTAAATTATGGCTTTGATACATGATTATATCAGACAGAAATCGAAATCCTGAAAGAAAAAATAAAACGGATATTTAAGAATACATCTAATAAAATAAAAGCTTTTTCTATATTTATTCGTTTTCTGTTGAAGAAAAGTGGCTTCCTAATTAATCCTCTGGGTATGCATGAGGTAAAATAATAAGGTTGGTCGATTGGTAGAACCTCTGCTACTAATGGCTCACGCAAAAAGTTAAACAAGTTTGAGTGCAGTTAGTAGTTGGAAGTGGTTAATTGTTCGATGCTGTTGGCACATTTTCCCTCCATGAGTCTTTGGACTCCCTGGAGGTGTCACATAATAATAATAATAATATTATTAAGTTTTATAAAAAAATATCAAAATTAATCCACGTTATTAATACACTTAAGGTGTATTAATAACGTGAGTAATCTCCTTAGCCTTGTGGTATCGTTTTTTCATATCACTAGACTCAGAACCGGCGCTAGGGTCTTCTTTGTCGCCCGCATGCAATTGTTTAGTGCCCTTGAAACGATCCGGGCTTGTGTGGTTCTTTAACGATAATAAAAATTTAAATTATTTGAAATTTCTTAAATGAATTTTGACAGAACAGTCACACGTTGGTTCGCTAAATGTAATGAACCTGGGGTGTTGACTAGGCAGGATAATCGTTAAAAACCCGAATATTCAAAAAATTCTCAAAAGTTAAAGTAAATTTTAATAAAGCCACTTCACTTTAATCGTTGAATATATACAGGGATTACAGCCTTCTCACCGATCCGATCGCTAACAAAATTAACACGAATTTTAATTAAAGTTAAAATTTATTTGAACTAAAGTTTAAAAAATTCTTGCATTTTACAAGTTATTAAATTCTTAGTAACTTGTAAAAATTTGTTAATAATTTTTATAAGTGGAACTATCTTTTAGAAAATAAAAGAAACTCAAGATAGATGAGAAAATAAGAAAAGAATTCAGAAATAATTAGAACATTTAATGTATTCAAAAAATAACATCTTTACAGAATAACAGAAAATAAATTAAATTACATAAATATACTTGAAATTTTTTAAATTAAAATTTTAGGGTTTTTGATTTCATATTCACAAAAATAGAAATAATGGCCTTAACGTCTAATTCCGCACATATATCATTTTCAATAGCTATTAACGCCAGACTAACAAGCCTTTTTTGTGACATACTTGTTCTTAAGTAGGTTTTAATCAATTTCAACTTGGAAAATGAATGTTCACCACTCGCTACACTAACAGGTAAGGCTAATAGTATTCTTAAAGCAATTGAAAAGTTAGGGAAAGATAAATTATTGAACACAATAAAATTAAGAATATCAAAAGGGCTTTTGAATATTTAAATTATCCTTCCGAAAAATATCCCGGAAAGCACATAACTCGTCATATAGTTCTATTGCATTTACGTCTTTATTGTCGCCGTCCTTCAAGAGAATCGCTAAATCGTCACAATTTTTTCGTAAATCTTCGTTATTAATTTGTAGTAATCTATACAAGAAATTGAAATTATCATAATATGTTTTTAGTTGTTCAAAACGTTCTATCAACGAACACATTGCAACATCTAGAAGTGCATAACACACATTCACTCTAAATTTATCTTCTGGAGATTGTGGCATATCGTCATGATGCTTGTAGTCAAATTGCGTCTTCTGTTGTCGTCGAACTTCCGTACCAGTTTTAAATTCTTGTTCTTCATCAACCTCTTCACTTAGTTCTTTTGCCGTTTTTAGAACTTCTTTAATATTTGTATCTGATCGATACTCTTGTAAGAATATTTTTAAGTTTTCGATAGATTCTGAAGCAAGTGTAATGTTCATATTTTTGTCTTGAAGCATTTTTTTACTCACAGGGTTTATTCTGTTAAGTAAATCATGCCAAGTTATAAGAGAGCAAATAAATTCGTAGTCCTTTATTTTAGCACATAATGTTTGTGCTTCATGCTGAGTTTGTTTATTAAAATTTTCATTATTTATAATTTCAAAAAATGCATCGTAAATTTCTCCTATCTGATATCGTAGAGGGCGGATAGCATTAATTTTACTTTCCCATCGCGTTTCTGATGGCTGTTTCAATGTTAAATTTTTTACGAACTTTAAAAGGATTGCCCAACATTTGTAAGAGAATGAAAAGAAATTGTATATTTCTTGAATAATTGCAAAGAAACTAATTGTATGTGCATTCACTTTGGCTGCATTGTTAATGATTAAATTTAGAGTATGAGCAAATACATGGCACGTAAAAAACTCGAGGATTTTTGTTCGAAAGGTAACGAAGATTTACGAAAACATTGTGACGATTTAGAGATTCTCTTGAAGAACTGCGACAATAAAGACGTAAATGCAATAGAACTATATGACGAGTTATGTGCTTTCCGGGATATTTTTAGGAAGGATAATTTAAATATTCAAAAGCCCTTTTGATATTCTTAATTTTATTGTGTCCAATAATTTATCTTTCTCTAACTTTTCAATTGCTTTAAGAATACTATTAACTTTAACTGTTAGTGTAGCGAGCGGTGAATGTTCCTTTTCCAAGTTGAAATTGATTAAAACCTACTTAAGAACAAGTATGTCACAAAAAAGGCTTGTTAGTCTGGCGTTAATAGCTATTGAAAATGATATATGTGCGGAATTAGACTTTAAGACCATTATTTCTAATTTTGTGAATATGAAATCAAAAACCTTAAAATTTTAATTAAAAAAATGCAAGTATATTTATGTAATTTCATTTATTTTGTTATTCTGCAAAGATGCTATTTTTTGAATACTTATATTAAATGTTCTAATTATTTCTGAATTCTTTTCTTATTTTCTCATATATCTTGAGTTTCTTTTATTTTCCTAAAAGATAGTTATAAAAATTGTTAAAAAAATTTTGCAAGTTACTAAGAATTTAGTAACTTGTAATTTTTTAAACTTTAGTTCAAATAAATTTTAACTTTAATTAAAATTCATTTTAATTTTTTTAGCGATTCGGGTCGGTGAGAAGGCTACAATCCCTGTATCATTATATTCAACGATTAAAGAGTGGCTTTATCAAAATTTGCTTTAACTTTTGATAATTTTTTGAATATTCGAGTTTTCAACGATTATTCTGCCTAATCAACATCCCCGGTTCGTTACATTTAGCGAACCAACATGTGGCTGTTCTGACAAAATTTATTTAAGAAATTTCAAATAATTTAAATTTTTATTATCGTAAAAGAACCACACGCTCCCTGATCGTTACAGGGGCGCTTAGATAGAAATTGCATGCGGGCAACAAAAAAACCATAGCGCCGGCTCTGTTCTTATGGATATTGGTGTTAGATATCTGCAATACTTATATTTATCTAATAATATAAAATTTCCATTTACTTTTGCGGTTTTCGATGGAAGTGTCTAATGGCAAGTAATTTTCAAAAAATTTCGCCTCACGTGGGTAATTAAAAAAAATCAAATATTCAATTCTGATAGTTGTTTTAACATCTCAAATGATTTCATAGTATTTTTAAGACACCAATTTTTTAATGGAGTGGAAAAAGCAAAGACCACAGTATGTCATTTTTATAGAGAAAAAAAAAATACAGAACTTTCAGAAATTCCGAAATAAAAAAGACCTTTTCTAAGTGGATTAATAGTGATAATATCGTAAACCTATAATCGAACAGTTAATGTTCTATAGTAGGTCTGTATCTTGAGGTAACACTGAAGAAACATAAATGATGGCGGTTTGATAATGGCTAACTCTATGTCTAGAAAGTGGACTACTTGATTGACAGCTCTTCAGAAATTATCAAAAATTATTAAATTGAAGAGGAAGGCTTGATTTCCCACTGAAAACATGTCATTTCTCAAAAAACGCATGGGTCAATAAGAAAGAAAAGAGTTATATGAAAAATGAAACTCCTCTAAGACTTTATGTAACTTTAAAAAAATTAAATAGTAACACACACATACATACGTCTGTATGTGTGCTCGCATGTATTATGCGACTTTCATCTACGAAACGTTTTTGTAAACATATACTGTAGATCATGCCAGTAAGTGCCTGGACTCCTTGAACTTGCTGGCAGCATAAGTGGAAGTAGAATTATTAGCAAACTTTGTCGATGGTTTACCATCAGGATGGTTCCCGTGCTATCTAGTAGTTGGTCCGGAGAATTACTTTCTGCTCTACTCTCTCTCTCTCTCTCTCTCTCTGTGTGTCTGTCTGTCTGTCTTCATGTAAGAAGACAGAGAGAAGAGAAAATGTAAGAAGAGAGAGGGAAAAGAAATCGGTGACCATAGTGTGGAGAAGTAGAAGAAGCATGATGGAAAAGGTACTCAAATACCTATCGTGGAGGTAGGGGATGCGGGTATATGACATCCCGTTCAATAGGAAGGATATACCTTTTTTGGTCACACTACGGGAAGATAGAATTAGTTTAACAAAGAGAGATTATGAGGTGCACATAGTCTGGTCATAAAAGCATATATAATTTCTATCGAAGGATATGCTAGTTTATTGGTTTCGCCTAATTCTCCGCTTATCATTATTAGCTTTATGTCGTACATGTTCTGTAATATTTTCTTCCGATATATATATATATATATATATATATATATATATATATATATATATATATATATATATATATATATATATATATATATATATATATATATATATATATATATATATATATATATATATATATATATATATATTATCCCTATTATCCCTATTTCTAGCGAAGGAGTTATCCCTATTTCTAGCGAATGGAGATATTTTAAAGTTATGTATATTCTCTCATTGTATTGTCGAAAGTCAAGGAAGAGATGTAGCTTAAGTATTCGTTTTTCGCTTCAGACTATCCTATATTTAGCTTTCTGATTATTAGTAATAAGCCAATCTCTTTGACTTCCATCTCTCTCTCTCTCGGACTACTTAGTGGAAGACTACTTTAGTGGAAAACTAAGTAGTTAAACTTCTACCTACTATTGCAATGATATCTGTATATCTCAAATATTGAACAGCACGATTTAAGTTTGTTCCTGCCCTATTAACTTCTTTCTCCTGTCAGTGTATCATGCTGTTTAAAGAGCCTCAGGAGCGCTGTGGGAAGAAGTACGGTATATTGCGTCGTTCGATTGGAAAATATACAATTTCTATTCTCGTTGTGAAAAGTGTAATGTTTATATGGGCTTTTTCAATTGTATATGAGTTAGCCGACCTCACACGGGTGGGGGGTAGCAAGCTTTCTCTCGGAAACTCGAGTTTTTCATGCCGTATATAGGCAAATCAGCCAGGAGAACATATAAAATTACAAAAAAATATATATTATTGGTCGTGATGGGCGATAGATGGAGTTTTGTTGGTGATATTAGTAGTAACAAGTAGTTACTACTAATATGATTAAGCACAAGAAGGGAGGTGGTGAGTTGGAGTGGAGTAGTTTGCTCTCCCGCGATGATCCTTAGGTTTCTTCGAGGTGTCATCACTTAATAATAATAATAATAATAATAATAATAATAATAATAATAATAATAATAATAATAATAATAATAATAATAATAATAATAATAATAATGTTAGTCTGACTCCTCAGTTGACACCTGTCTGATAAGGGTGGCCCTGTTGGTAGCTATGCTACCACCAACATAGCTCTCAACACCACTGAAGCAAAGCACGCAAGCCCCACCACCATGACAAGGCAGTGTTCCTCAGGTCGACTATCCATTCCCCCCATCTTAATGGTGAAAAGCAAGAAGAAATCCATACCGGATCAGTTGACTCCCGGGTCATCAAGGACTGCTTCAAATGTTGGGGATCTAGGCATCAGACGACAAGAGGGCTATAAGACCCAGCTCTCCTTGCTAGGCAATCAAGGCAGGAAGATGAAAAGCGACTGGAAGAAACCAAACGTATAAAATTGACTGTAAAAGAAAACAAAGGAGTTGTGAAATGGTTTTACAGATCGACATCAGAAAAACAGAGTTTTAGAAAGCGTATGCATTTAATTTGGAAACAAAAATTCCCAGAATCTGCAATAACAGAACAAAGACTTATGGACCAAAAGAAGTTCATTTTCCATAAAAAATATTTACCGAACTTGAGTTGCAACAGTTACGTAATAAACCAACAACTCCAATAACAGCAAATCATCAGGAGGTAGCTATCTCAAACTTTGGAATTCAACCCGGTAAGCATCAAGCTGATGACATACCTCAGAATGTTTTGACAGAAGTACAGCGTTAGACTCCATAATATGAACATATGAACTCTATAAGTGACCGTATAAGACTACCACCATTAAAAGCTTTACATAAATATAAGTTTAAACAGCTCCTGTTAGATGCAAATGCTGTCATAAAAACCATCACAACCAACAGTATAAACGAAAAAAATCAGTTCCTATACAGCACAGCCTATATCACCAGAGTGAAGCTTGGTTGCAAATTGCAAGAGGAAAAGTCGAGGATGAAGCAATCTGCACCATAGAAAATCCTGTTGGAACGAAAAATCAACAATCTTCGAGCTGATCTGAACAACTTAAAGAGTTTTAAAGAAGGACGGTTGAAAAATGATAACATCAAAAACAAACTGATTAACTCATATAATTTGGCCAACAAAACAATTGCTGAAGTTTCCGAAGAGCTAAAACAAAGAATTATATCGACTGCACAGAAAATCAAAAGATATGAACTAAGAATAAAGAAGAAACACTCACATTTTTGAACTTAATCTGGAATATTATTATTGAACATAATAAAGATGCCTCATGGATTAAGGAAAGAGAATTAGAAATGAAACAAAAACAAATGCGAAACGTCACTATCACTAAAGAAATAGTGAGTGCACAAATTAGAAAATTAAAAATCTGGAGTGCACCTGGCAAAGGCGAACTACATGGATTTTGGTTAAACCAGTCTACGTGATCGAATGGCATGGCAGAACAATTTAATTATTTGTTGCAGTCAGACTAAGTGGAAGACTGGATGATATGTATGGCGTACTTTTCTCTTCATGGAAGATAAGAATAAGGGTGTAGACCCAACTAACTATCGTCCAATAACATGCCTACCAACTATGCTTAAGCTGTTCACTGCAATCATAGCAAATTCCATATACCACTACTTATCAGATAAACAGATTTATCCGATTGAACAAAAATGTAATTTTCAAAAATCTAGAAGAACAAAAGACCAGATCTTTATTAATAAAAGATTCTCAGAAATTCAAAAAGATGAAAAACTAACTTAAACATGCCATGGATAGACTATTAGAAAGTATTCGATTCCCTCCCACACTCCTGGATCCTAAAATCACTACAAATATTTGGAATTAGCAAAAACATGCGTTCTTTTCTGTCTGTTGTTATGAAATTATGGAAAACAACTTTAATAGTCAATAATGAACGATTCGGAGATATTAGCATTAAACGTGGAATTTTCCAAGGTGATCCCTTGTCACCATTGCTCTTCAACATTTTTTTGATACCTTTGTCTATGATTTTGAAGAAAACAAAACGAAATTCCTAAATATAATATTAAGTCTTCCATTGTGTATGGAAGACTTGAAATTATACGGAAAATCGGCATAGCAAATGGACTCTTTACTGAACACAGTTCGTATTTTCAGCCAGGACATCAAAATGGAATTAGGTTTAGATAAATGCGCAATTTTATTTATTAAACAAGGAAAAATCAATGACACTAGAAATTTTAATTTTGATCAAGAGAAATATATAAAAGCAATTTCAGCCGAAGAACACTATAAATACTTAGGAATGTTAGAAGCCAGCGATATTCTCCCCGCGAAAGTTAAACAACAGGCAGCAGCGAAATACATCAAAAAAGTTAGAAATATTCTGAAAAGAAACCTAAATGGATTGTACATAATTAAAGCAATGAACTCTTGGACTATACCAGTGATCCGATACAAAGCTGGTATAATAGATTGGAAAAAAAGAAGACCTGCACAAATTGGACCCCAAAACTAGAAAATTAATGACTATGCATCATGTATTACATCCACGAAGTGATGTTGAACGGTTGTACCTACCAAGTAGAATAGGTGGATGGGGTCTGCTGCAAGTGAGACAGACTGTGGAAGAAGAAGAAATTAGTTTAAAAAGTTACATCAACAATAGCTCTTAGCAAATGCTTCAAGCAATTACACAAGAGGGCCTTCTAAAAGCAACAGCAAACAAATCCGATTACAAAAAGGAACAGCAAAATAACCGATATGTGCGCTTGAAAAATAAACCCTTGCATGGCCAGTTTCTTCGAGATGAGAAAAAATTTGTGTGAAATAAAACGTGGCAATTGCTACAATATGGATATATTAAAAAAGAAACAGAAGGCTTTCCTACTTCAGATAACTAGTGGCAGCATAAAATAGAGAACAGTATTGGAAAACGAAACAACAAAAAATCTCTGGGACTTAAGAATACAAACTGATCGGCATTTGGAACACACTAGACCTGACATCACAATTATCGAACATCGACAGGTTTGGATTATTGATATTGCAGTACCCAGTGATAATAACATTGACAACAAAGAACTGGAAAAAAATTACTAAATATCGAGATCTGGCAATCGAAGTTAGCTGGCTGTGGCTTAAACACAGCGAAGTCATCTCAGTAGTTATTGGGGCACTTGGTGCAATTTCGGAGAAGTTATCCCACTATTTACAGCAATTAAACATAATCGAAGTGGCCCTATATTATTTACAAAAAAAAACAAAAAAAAACAGCATTACTTGGAACAGTCCATATTTTACGACTACCTGACAGACTATTCTTAGATTCTTGGGCGGAATCTGAACTGTTTTGTATCACCAGTCAAATTGCTGTTTAAATGATACTGTATCTTGTTTTGACTATGTATCAATTATGTGAATAAAGTAATAATAATAATAATAATAATAATAATAATAATAATAATAATAATAATAATAATAATAATAATAATAATAATAATAATAATAATAATAAAGCTCACAGTACTGATATAGAATTAATACTACTTTATAAAGTAGTTCTTAAAGTGAACATCTGATCTGTCATATATCGAACTTTACTGAATCCATTTTAGCATTCTCTCATGTAGCTTTCGAATACAGCAATAATCTTGTTTTATGTGCATTTGTGAATATTTTATATGAAAATTTATAGCAATATTCCATTTTAATTTTAGCACAATATCTTATCCCGCTTATTGTGAATATGTTTCGTACAACTTCCGAGATCATTTCTAATCATACAACTTTCCAAACTATGTCAATCTTACCAGGGGAGATTTTATAGTTATTACCGTCATCTTTCTGTCAGATAGAATAACTCCCAAAAGATTTTCGCTGTGATATTTTGTTTTGTTCTCTCGTGTAGCAATGTTTCGAAATAACTATCCATGTTATCAGTACCTTCATTTCCTTCTCCAATGAGTATTCCTTTTCTTTTTATCCTTGCAGAATTATATTCTTTATTAAATACCTCTTAATTTCTTTAGTTCTAAGGGAAAAGTGAATTTCTCCTCTTTTATTTCAAACACATCAACTAGTTCCATATGTTTTACGCCTGTAAATCTAATTTTCTTTCTCCTAGATGTTTCATTTATTTCTACTCTTTTCTACCCTGATCTTATTCATTCCTTGTGGCTCTTAATTACCACTTCAACGTTTTCGCACATTCAACAGTCATTTCTGCTATTGCGCTATGGTCTATATTCCATTTCCTAAAAAATATCCTGAAGTTACTAATATCATTATCACTATGAATCTTTTTAAACTACACACACACACCTTGTTATTCTTTGTTCTTTTTCGCCTCCTTTTCTTTTTTGTTCATTATTCAGTATTTTTTCTCCGATTCTTCCTATATTCACTTGCTCTTTCTTCTTTCAAATTTTCCTTTAGTTCCAATATTCTCTTTGAATAGCTGATTCTTTATATGCACATTATTCATACTATGAGTAGGTCGCTGAAAAGAAAGGTACTTCTGCAGCTTTTAACATCTAGAATTTCTGTAGATAAACGGTGAGACGATGATTCTGGTACAATGATAGGCCCTAGAAAAAGATAATTATAGGGTCTATACTAGCCATTAACTAGAGAATCTCTTTATACGCCATTTTATAGCTTGTCCCTGGAACAGTAGATATCTAGCAGAGAAAAATATTTATTTATTTTTCTTCTGAAAACTCGAGTTTCAATTTCGGCATCTCTGAAAAAAAAAGTCCGTAAAAATCGCACAGTTTCACACAACAGTTTAAATGTAAGTGTTTAAGAACGCGAAATAGCGATGGAGATCTGTTTTACTCTCGTCCAATGCCTTTCCCCTCCCTGTGGGACACCTGTTCGTGGTGGAGGAGACTTCCCAGTAATGGTATTGATCATTTTCATTCTTCCTCTTTTTCTTTACTTTGCTTACCGTATTCTTTGCTCTACTTCTCTTGAGTCTTTTTTTACTATTCCTTTCTTCTAGATCACTATCATTGCGATCAAACGTCTGGCCGCTGTTTATCGTGCGGTGCGACCCATGAACCTCCGGAAAAGGAGAAATCCTGGTAGTCTTATGCTACTTTGGTCTCTGCATAGGCAAGACGATCGTTCCTTGATGGCCTGGCCAGAATCAGTCGGATAGTGGACTTGCCTGCAATGGTCGACAGTATTGTAGTAAGTCTCTCATCTCATTTTCCAGGGATCCAAGGCTTGCTGTGGTGGTTGCATAGCACCTGGCGTTCCCCCCCCCCCTCTGAGTGCAGTCATTGCTTGCCCATCAGTGGGCTTCCACGTGTGAGTGGGAAGCTCTGGCGCCAAACCCAAAACCTTGAGAATGAATTCTTCATCCTCAAACATTTCAGTGGGCCAAAGTTCCAACCAACTACTGATACTAAAGATATAGCGTTTCGTAACAGAAGTAAGAAACAAAAGATATGTGCATATAAATGAACAAGCGTTTTTGATCATACATGTAACAGATGTAAAGCCAATAGGGAAAATATCACTCTTATCTATTCATAAGAGTTTAGAAGGACTGGCAGACTGGCAGAATCTCCCAAAACTGTTAAGAAATTACGTTTTGGTGATATCCTTGTTGAAACATTGTGTCAGCAACATTCCGAGAAACTACTGGGAGCAATATCAATGAATGGAATACCAATCACTGTAACACTTCATAACACACTCAACTCTTGTAGAGGAGTGATATCAGAATGGGATCTCCTTGATGTTCTTGATAAGGAGATATGTTCAAAGCTTAAAGATCAGGAAGTAACAGGTGTGAGGCGCATCCTATCAGGATGCGCCTCACAAATCACCTGGTTCCAACCAGGAACATCATTCCTTACTTTTGATACACGTAAGCCTCCTGTAAAAGTAGGGTATTTCAACTGTCCTGTTAGAGCGTACATAATAATAATAATAATAATAATAATAATAATAATAATATATTTTTTAAACATTTTATTATGTCTCAGTATAAATTACATACAATAATAATATTTACAATATTTACAATAAGGTTTATACAGAATTTTTGAATTTAGAATATAATAATAATAATAATAATAATAATAATTTTTTTTTTTTTTATAAACGATTTATTTGTTTTTACAATGAAAATGATAAGGTTTACTATCACACAGAGTATCTGCACACACACAATGAAAAACATATTATCTTTTCTGCACAGTACGAAAATTCGATATACAAAATGCAGAGTACATTTTATAAATATGAATATACATTTTTTTAAACTAGCTAAATATGGATTGGCACCAATGTGCACACAATTCACGATACAATGCAGTAATGCAGCATACACACACAATTCAATAATAATAATAATATTTTTTTTTTTTTACATTTTATTATGTTTCAGTATAAGTTACATACAATAATAATATTTACAGTATTTACAATAAGGATTATACAGAATTTTTTTTTTTTTATGTCTCAAATGAATTGCATACATAGTTGCTGTAGTAATTATATGTATATAATATTTATAACGCATTACAAGTGTGTATAACAGATACTTGCAAGTTAGTAATTTTCTTCCTCGAAGCTTAGCAGAGCTTATCTGAGGAAGATAATAGATGACAGAGGGTGGTGGTTTCATGGTTGTGTTCCTATAGTGGTCACAAGTCAGATGTTGATTTTGCTGTTTGTTGGTACGTGTTTGAAAGACTTTGACTGCTATTACAGTTTAACTTTTTTTTCTTTTTTTTTTGTGCAAATAGGGTTGGATTTAGACATGGTGTGTTTGTTTCTTTGTGTTCTTGTAGTGGTAGTTTTTTGAGAGGGGGGTTGTCGTGGTTTGTGTGTGTGTGTATGTGTGGTGGGGAAGAGAGAAACAGGAATTGCTCTAATTTTCATTCTCGCTATAATATTTATATAGTGCCTGTTTCAGCTCTTTGTATGTTCCTAGGTTTCTGTTGTCGAACGGCAGTTTGTTTATCATGTCAGGTACATAGAGGTTTCGGGTGGCTTTGCCGTAGTCATTGTTGTGCTTATATGTTATGTAGTTTGTTGACTGTGGTCTTGTTATTTGATATGTTGTTCTGGTTACTCTATATGTTGGGCTGTAGTAGTATTTTAACATGACTATGTAGTGGCCTAAGTGTTTCACCTTAAATATTTTGTGTTTTGTCCATGCTTCCTGCATAAGAGTGGGTTGTTCTCAGAATATCAGTTTTATCATTTTATCTTGCAACCATTGTAGCCTGTTAAGTCTGTAGTCTGCGCAGAATGCGTATGATGTGATTGCATATCTTAAAATGTTTTCACATAATGCTTTATAGATATAATAATAATAATAATAATAATAATAATAATAATAATAATAATAATAATAATAATAATAATAATAATAATAATAATAATAATAATAATAATAATAATTATTATTATTATTATTATTATTATTATTATTATTATTTGACACACCTCTAGGGAGTCCAAAGACTCATCGAGGGAGAGTGTGCCAACAGCATCGAACGATAGACCACTTCCAACTACTAACCGCGGTCAAACTTATTTAATTGAGCCATTAGTAGCAGAGGCTCTACCAATCGACCAACCTTTGCCGGCTCTCTAATCCATTAAGATGCTTCAAATGTCAGAAGTATGGACATGCCCAAACTTCGTGTCGTGGCTCTACCACCAGAGTTTGTGGTAGTAAAGAGCATGATTACAAATCTTGCTCTGCAAGAAAAGCGCTAAATGTGTCAACTGTCAGGAAAATTAT
The DNA here is from genome assembly GCF_054136105.1 of Typopeltis vanoorti. Classification (NCBI taxonomy): domain Eukaryota; kingdom Metazoa; phylum Arthropoda; class Arachnida; order Uropygi; family Thelyphonidae; genus Typopeltis; species Typopeltis vanoorti. The sequence continues at coordinate 81,810,837 of NC_143550.1, forward strand.
TCAGGTTACTCTCGTGCATGTCAGAAGAGGAAAGATGAAAAAGAAATAAAAAATTAAAACAGAACAAAATATATCATATCAGGATGCAAAGTGGAAGTTAACCACCTCTACACCTGTTTTGAGATCCTCTTATGCTCAGGAGGCAGCTAAGAATATGCTGCCAACAGTATCTGAAAGAGGTATGTCTATTCCACCATACATGAACTTTATGATCGCGTGTGCTTCTCTGTGACCGCATCAGTTGCACGACCTACAGTCTTACTCCAGACAGAAGTCCAAAAAATGGTTCCATTCGATGAGAACCCACTTTTCAAAAAAATTACAGCAAAGATGTCAGTTAAAGATAAACTACCAGACACCTTCACAGAAAAAAAAAATGGATACTTTGGTATCCAATGAAAGTAAATTAATCTTGCCGACTAACCCTGACACATTAGATGTATTGAATATTTTACTAGAGGAAGAGATAGACACTGGCCGTCCATACGTTCCCCAAATTATTGATAAATATAAACCTAACAAAGGTAAACTCTCAACCTCCAGAAAACCGCACAAGTCTATACAGCCAAAACAATAGGAATTTTTTTTACAATGGAACTGTCTTGGGTTTCTCAAGAATGGGGACGATATCAAGATTTTGTTGCAGAAACACAAGCCTTTCGGTTTCTAATACTCAGTGAGGACCCCTACCTTAAGAATTTCATTGTTATACTCAAGGACAGAAGGGGGGTCCTGCTCATGGAGGAGTAACTATTCTAATGAGCAGTCTTACTCCTTTTCATCATGTCCAACTTAATACTGCTCTTGAAGCAGTAACGATTAGCCTATCAATGGAATTTCTTATTACAATAGATATAGATATTGGCAATAGAATACTTGCAATGGAAGAGTTTCAAGAATCTTGGCTTAAGTCAGTTGTCATTGCTATCCTAAACAGTGGCGGCTCGTGGCTTGAAATCGTGGGGGTGCTGCAACTTTCGAAATATACATACACACTGTAAGTATAGTGTATACGTGTTTGGATAAAATATCAAAATTATGGTAAAAAAAAAATTAAACATGAAAAAAATATTGTTTATTATCGATGAAATTATACAGTTTGGTATAATTTAAAAATAAAATAAAAATAAAATCTGTTATCATAACCCCAATCATGTTCTAAAATAAAAACTATAACAAAATGTTATGTCTTTAATTGTAATATCCAAATATTTAAAGAGACGGAGTAAACACAATAAGCACTACGAACCCTCTACTACTTGTGCAAACTGCATATAAATAACAGTGGAACTGTGCGACGGACAGTGCCGCATTACGCTAATACTCGCATCTCACTATGACGTGCATATGCTTGCGCGCGTAGCAATATGACACTGTGGTAAACACAGTGCTGCTAGCGTCCTTCGCCCTCCTAAGTGTTACAAGATGGATTTTTATTATTTTTTATGCAAATAAGAGAATTGTATAGGATTGTTGATGATAAAATTAAATATTACAAGCAAATATAAATAAATTAATAAATATATTTATATATCGAGAAAAATTGAGGGTGCTGCAGTTCCGCAGTGCCTATGCACGAACCGCCCGTAATCCCAAAAGCAGGAAATGATGCAGCATAAGCAAATAATTATCGATCTATTGCTCTAACCAGCTGTCTTTGTAAGATTTTACAGAAAATGTTAATACCAGACTTCTCTTGTATTTAGAAAACAACGATCTTCTCTCCAATACACAATGTGGCTTTCGTAGATATCGTTCAACTTTAGACCAGTTAGTTTGTTAAGAAATTTGTATAGAAACTTAAGGTTTCTAATATGCAGAATGATGATCTCACATTTTTTTTTTTTTTTTTTTAATATCTGGTCCACACACGAAAGGCCACAAGACTTATAGCACACCAGTGCCATGAGTGGGCAAGAGGGACGGAAGAAAGGAGGAGTCTGTTCATATTTAGCTTGAACAGCTGAGGGTTGTATTCTTTGGGGAAGGCAGAGTGGGGGGGACTTAATAATGAAAATTATCTTGAACGTTTCGATCTTCATATTAAGATTATCTTCAATGAGACATACACATTTAAAATGGCAATAAACGCGAAAGCAGACCATATAATTTTAGGCTACATTATGTCTAATACTAATATTATAACCTGCTATCCTGATCTGCTGCGGTGAAAAAAAAAATCATAAATTCATTTTATCAGCCAATGAAAAATTTATATTTCTGACATCCATTTATTAAACTTCGTAATTAGTCCTGCTATTTTATATTACTACAATATTTCATAACTTTTGGGTCATACTGATTCTTTACTCGAAGTTCAGTTATTTAGTGTAATTAACGTACACCTAAAAACACGTAATCCTCGCTTTGACGTTTCATTATTGATTCAAATTTGTCAATGTTCAAGTTGCCTATAGATGATGCGATCATCATTTTTGTATGTCAAGTGGGATGAGTTTGAGGTGACTTTTATTGTGGTTTAGTATTCTAAGCAATCTGAGGGAGAGTGCTGCTGTCAGGGTCGGATGTATGTTGACCAAAGCTTAGAAATGTCGAAAGTCATCCATACCAAGAACCTGTGTAGCGCAGGTGAAGTGGCGATTGCTTCCTCAGCGTTAGGCTGCCGAAGAAAGAGATAAATTTAATTCTAGTTGCCAATTAGCGGAACTTTTTCTAAGTCTTTCTTCGACCGGTTCCCAAGGCAGTCGATCTCTGGCGGGGGGGGAGCAGGAGTTTTCTTCAGGAAACTCGAGATTTTTGTCACATTTTTACTCAAGAAATACGAAACATTGACGTATAAACAGTCAATATTTATTGACTGTGTTTCAGTCAATAAATATTGCGTTAGGGTTACGGACAACGATACGGCAGCTTTTGTTTGCCAGTCTCTTTACATGATGTCACTTCAAATCGGTGATAGTAGTCTTGGGCCAGCTATCTGTGATTGGCTATCAGTGGATGTTGAACCCGCCCACCCAGTCTCCTAAAGTTAGATAGGCTAAAATGAATATGGGAATAAAATGAGTTACATATTTTTTTTTTGATAAAAAGCAGTTTACTTTTTCTGTCGCACCATATTCATCATCATCATCATCATCATCATTTATTTCAAGGATTTAGGCCTAGCGTGGTCTGTTCCGGCCTTAGAAGTCATCGTTGAATCGTTTAAGAGGACGGCCTGGTTTTCTTTTTCCTAATGGCTTGTACTTTAAGGCTTGTTTTGGTAATCTTTGTGTTTTCATTCTTTGAACGTGTTCCATCCATTTATGTTTATATTTTTTAATTTTTTCTATTACTGGTTCTTGGTTTAATTCTTTCATAATTTCTTCATTTCTTTTGTGATCAAATAGGGTATATTTTGCAGTTTTTCTCATAAACTTCATTTCTGCTGTTGTTAATCTTTGTTTGTCTTTTTGTTTTATTGTTCAGATTTCGCTTCCATACATTCAGACTGGTAAGGATAATATATTGTATACTTTTAGTCTGGTTTGTTTTTGAACTAGGTTTGGTTTAAATATAGAGTTAATTACACCCTATTATTTTTAGAGTTAATTAAGAAATATAGAGTTAATTAAAATCTGTTATTATTAAATATTTTGCAATTTTTACGTTTATATATTTTTCATTTTTATATGTGATCATACATCCTAGGTAGTTAAATGAATTCACCTGTTCTAAGATCTTGTTATCCACTACTATCTTAGTTCTTGTTGGATCTTGTCCTTTAAAGGCCATAGTTTTTGATTTTTCTGTTGATATTATCATACCATAATCTTTGGCTATCTCATTTAGATCTTAAATAGCTTTCTGTAAGTTATCTTCGGAATTTGTAATTATTATTTGGTCGTCGGCAAAAAGGAGAGTGTTTAGGTTCACAGTAGGAGAAAGTTTAATACCTTGATGGAAATTTTTATTCCATTTTATTATTATTTCATTTAGGTAAATATTAAAAAGAGTTGATGAGAGGGGACATCCCTGTCGGACCTCTTGGTTTATCTCTCTCGTATATGATAGCTCATGATTTAATATTATTTGTATTTGATTATTTTCATACCTACTTATGATAGCTTTTAGGATATTATTTGGTATTTGTCTTTCGTTTAATATGTTAAATAAAATGCTTCTTTTAACTTTGTCAAATGCTTTTTCAAAGTCAATAAATGCAATATGTGTTTCTAAATTATATTCTCTTCTTTTCTCTATTATTAATTTTAGGCAAAAGGCTGGGTCTATACATGATCGTCCTTTTCTAAACCCATTCTGTACTTCTAGAATAAAGTTATCGGAATATTTCATTAGTTTGTTATCTAAAATTCTGCTACATATTTTGTAACAGGAATTTCGTATGCTTATACCTCTATAGTTTTTAGGGTCATCTCTATTACCTTTTTTTAAAGATAGGAATCACAATTGCTTTTTTCCATTCTATTGGGGGGAATACCAGTTGAATAAATTTTATTTAAAAATAATAAGAGTCTTCCTTTGAATCTTGTTCCTGCATACTTATATAGTTCTGAACCTAGCTTATCTTCTCCAGGTGATTTTGGTGATTTTCCGTTTCTTGTTTCTTTCAGGCTGATTTCTAATTCTTCTTCAGTTATTTCCTTTTCATTTTCATGAAATGTTCGCCAGTTGTCTTTTTTTAAAATATTTATCTGTCCACAATTCTGTGTAGAAATTTAGAAATTCTTCTAATTTCAATTTCGGTGTTTAATTTTATGTTTTCTTTGGTATCTGCATTTAGGTGTTTCAAAATCTTATATACATTGGGTCTTATTTTATATAAATCATGTTCTAAATTAGAAACAAATTTGTTCCATTATTCTCTATGTCTTTTTCTGACTTCTCTTTTAGCTATGGCTCTTATTCTTTTATATTCTATTTCATCTTCTAATCTTTTTCTGCTTAACCATTTATGATCGGCTTCTTTTTTCATTTTGATTATTTCTTTGGTTGTATCATCCCATTCTTCAGTTTTTTCCTGTTATTGAATTTTTTGGTCTTTCCTAAGCTTTCATTTGCTTCTGCATTTAGTATAGTTTTTATATTAAGCCAGTCTATTTATATTTCTTCATTTTGTTTTTTTTTTGTCTAGATATTAGTTAAGTCTTTGTTCATATAGCCATTGTACATTTGTGTCATTCAATAGTCTAGTTTTATAAACAAATGTTTCAATTTTTCTTTCTGTTCTTGTTACTTGTAGCCATTTAGGTGGTAATCTTAATTTTATTTTAACGAGGAAGTGGTCACTGCTTATTTCATATCCTCTGTGAACTTTAACATCTAACGAAAACTTTGATGTCTTTTCATTTAAGATAAAATAATCTAATATTGATTTCCATCCTCTTGCTGCCCAAGTATATTTATGTATGTCTTGATGTTTATAGAAAGAATTAATTATTTTTAGGTTATTATAAACTACAAAGTCAATCAATTTTTTACCATTCCTGTTTAGAGTAGGTTCTCCATATATTCCTATATTATTATTAATTTTCATGTTTCCAATTCTTTCATTTAAGTCTCCTGCTAAAATTACATAATCATTTTTATTTATTTTATTATATATATTTTGTCGCACCATATTCCTTCTGTAACATGGCGTTGGGTGTCTTTCGAAAATAGGAATTTCTGATTATCTGATGTAAACGAATACATGATTGTTAATATTTTTTTTCACCACAAAATGTCAGGCTAAGCAGTATAATTACTATTAAACATTATGCAATCTACAACAGTTACAGTGTAGTCACTTTTAGTGTAGTTCATAGATGTGTGTGTGTGTGTGTATTCCTGAAGATGACTATGATATTCAAAACATAGGAAACAATTTTAATGTTATTAAAATGATTTATTTATTTATCTGAAAACGGTAGTTGATTGCATAAATTTAATATAATGATTACTGTTTCAAGCGTCCAGTTGCACTTAAGAATGATTATAACCTAAATCCATTCACAACCGCAGCTAATAGGATATTGAGAAGAGATACTATCATCACGTCAGCCAAAAGCCTTTACCTAATCATACCATTAGCACCAAAACACTTATTTGTATATAGCTATTCGTGATTTACTATATATAGAAAAATAATGAATCATCATTATTCAAGGATAACGAACATGGAGATTATTCATATACTGTCAGAGAGCTCTTTTGACACTCAGCTCTTTGGGCTTACTGCTCACCAGATCGACAAATATGGTTTCACCCAGTAAAATGAAATAATTGCAATATTGAAACTTCTAACACATTTTCTTTCTCCATAATCGTAGGCCTACTTTTCCAAAGGCTTGTAAGCTCCTGGTCTTCTCGTTTTTCCATTGCAGCATCTCAGTACCTAGTTTTTTTGGTTTTTTTTTGGCATAACTTGAAAAAATTGACCATTGAACACACCCACTTTCAAGCACGTAATATTAGCCAGGATTACAAATACGAGGTGGTGGAATTGTCTCGAATATTACCTTACCTTTTTGCTTAGCATGGGTATACATGACACACAGCCAGGGGCGCACCAGTAGTGTCCGGCGACTGTGTGCAAAACTTTAGTTGACACCCCTATATCCCTCTCCCCATAAAAAAAAAAAAACACTCTATAAAAACGTCATTTTTAATATTTGATGCCAATAAATGAAGTATTTCATTTTGAATTTTATCTCCTAAATAGGAGGGCATATTTTTAAACTTATCATACACGTCGCGTGTCTTCCGATATAAAAGGATCAAACTTTTCTAACATCTCAATGTATTTTAAAAAGTTGCCATTGTTGCGATCGTAAAGTAATCAGGGCTCACCAGATCGACATATCTCGGGGGTGCAGTGGGTGCAATGCACCCGGGCCCCACGATCGAATGGACACAGTCGGTACACATTTCCGGAAACGTATTATATTTCGAATGTTTTGTTTTGTTTTGTTTGTTTTTTTGTTTTCCTGTGCCAAAATCATTTGCAGGTAAGAGGTTTTACAATACGTTTATTTCGAATCCTTTAATTTTTACCTCTGAAAAATATTTTAGGGCCCCAAAAGGTTTTTTACACCCGGGCCCCTTTATAGAGAAGGTCAACTCTGAAAGTAATATTTTTATAACTTCATACCAACGTTTCCTTTCATTATCTAAAACTGTTTGTTGCAAATGATCAACACAAGTTTTATTTTTTAAGGATGTAATTAATTCTGTCCATTTTTTGTAATTTGAACAATTGTTCAAATAATTTAAATTTTTTTCATGACGATTCAGGTACGTTGCAAGATGTTGCTTATATTCTGCTGTTATCAGCAGAATATAGAATAAAGTTAAAAACTGCAGCAGATTTTCTTATATATGTTTAGAGCAAATGCGAGTGTGAACAAGATTAAACAAATTCAAACGCGTCATCCTGTGATCAGTAAACTCATGCAGTTCAAGTTTTTACTTGTTTATGCTAAACTACTTGTTAGAACTAGTATCAGAATAAAATAAGATCTTAAGGAATAATAATAAATAAGTGATTATAAATAATTTGTTTAAGACAAATCTATAAAATATAATTAAAATTTAAACAAAAATGTAATTTATTTTGATATAATTAATCAATAATATATTTTTTAAGTATTTCCTCCTCGCCTGAAATCTTTGGGGCCTTTACTATCCTGGCACCTGTGTGCGTTGCACATATTGCTGGCGCGCCCTTGCACACAGCTGTCATAATGATAAAACGAAGAGATTGGAAAGTTTCTGATTTTCAACAAGACAGATTCAGAGGGCTTTATCTACTCCTTTCAGAAATGACCAAATAAAAAAAATCACCTAACGCCTTTTTATTCCCGTATAGAGAGTAGGCGAGGCCGTTTTAGCCCTATCTAACTTTTGGAGACTGAGTGGGCAGTTCAATCTCCACTGGTAGCCAATCAGAGATAGCTAGCCCAAGACTATCAATAATTAAGCGGCACGCAGCAAAGAGGCGGCTCAACAAGTGCCGCCATCTCGTGGTCCCTGACCCTAACACAATTTATTTAATGTCTGAAATAGTTCTAGGAGGAAAATATGATCGAACCTTGGAGAATCGATTAACATCAACCCTTGTCCGTTTCTATACTTTGTCATAATCTTCGATAGTGTAGCTCGTGATACTCCCACGACTTCTGCCGTTTAGGTTACGGCAGCTCCTACAAGCTGCAATCCAATGTCCATACCTTTAGGAGGGCACTGTGGTCTGACATTTTGCACACTAACTGCGCAACAACTAATTCAATGTGATTGCCGATATCATAAAAAACCGCACTCCGAGTGCAGCTTGCAGGAATGGTCATGACAAAATCCGCAGAAATAGTAGATGTACGAGCCAAAGTATCGAAGATTATGACAAGGTATGGAAACAGTCAAGTTGTTGTCTCCAATCGATTCCACAAGGTTTGATCAATTTTCCACCTGCAACATCACTATCACAGTTGAGACATATTTTGCATGAAAAATTTTCCCAAATTCCATTATCTTATGTACATGACTTGCATCAGTCTATTCCATATCAAATTCATGTTGTTTTAACAGGTGGGCCCGCAGCTTATGAATGAAAGCTTCTCGAAAAAAATTTTAGGTGTTTTGATTATTTTGATATCTCTCAGTATGTGTTTGTGCAATGCTGAAGAAATGGCACTTGCTTCCACAGCACTAGCTGCCAGAAGAAAGACCATTGGAATGTAGATTCTAAATAACATCCGAGAAACTTTTTTTACATATTTTTTCAGTTGGTTCGCTAGTTATTCTGTTTTTGGCCTAGGCAAAGTCTAATGTTTTTTTTTTTTCTGATAATTCGAGATTGTGAGACAGGAAATTTGACTAAGACTATCAATCATTTACAGTATTCAGGTAGAGAGTCTGGACGGACAGACACTGTTACCATTCTCTCCTTCTCGAATGTTTGTGAAAATCATTGATTGCCTGGATCAGATCTCAGTCTTACGTTTGTTAGGGATAAATGGTCTCGCCTATTCCAACTTAAACAAATAAAAAAAATAAAATAAAAAAAGAAATATAAGGCATCAGGTTTTATTTTATTCATTTTTTTTTTGAATTATAAATAACAATAATGAAATTGAAAAAAAAAAAAATATATATATATATAACTATAGTAATTAAGTCATAGTTTCACCCCGAGATGCCAAAAATAATTATTATTCCTATAAAAATTTAATTAAATATATGTGAACGCTGCATGGTCTTGCAAGAAAAGGAAATGTAGTAACAACTGTCATATCTCCAGCACAGAAATATGCTAAAACACCAAGTAGTGATATAATAATAAATAGCGGTTCTTGTTCAAAAATGAAAAAATAAAATAAATTCTCTAACGTCTCTTATTCCTCAAAGAGAGTAAGCGAGGCTATTGAACTCAAGCTAACTTTTGAAGACTATTGCACAGCTGGCCTTCACCCTACCAATCCCAAAAGAGCTGACCCTTGACAATCAGCGAAAAATCAGTTGTCAGTCGGGGACAAGAGTGTGGCAGAAAGTGTCACCGTCTTCTGTTCCCAAATCATAATAGTATGCTGTATAATATTGTCTAAAATAATGTGAACTCTATGTTCAACGTTTATGAAGTTTACAGGATGGAAACCCAAGTCTCTGCTTGCCCTTGCCAGACTTCGAATAACAAGGGAACAGGTTAAACAAAACCTTAGAAAACAGTCCTCTAGTCTGTACTAGAATCGAACTTAAATAGTCTTTTTTTTTTTTTTTTGATCGGTGTAGCACTATGGATGCAAACATATTTCCACAGAGGTAAACAGGCCTTTCTTGCAAGTTTTATTATTATTATTATTATATTTATTATATAATATTCTTTAATAGCACGGTATATCAACAAAATATATAAATAGTACAAAATAGTGAAACTGAATACTTTGAGGGAAAGGTGAATACTTAAAAAAATGAAACAAAAAATATAGAACAACACAGAGAAATCCATTTAAGGACGCTCAAATGGGTAAATAGATGTTCAACATCCATCTCAGCATCTCTGGAATGTGATCTGAACTGACGTATTCGATAAGAGCGTGTGCACATTAACCTTTACGCATTGCTCATTTAGAAACAAAATTAATATTTCACAAATCGATTACGAGTCAAATCACAAACAATTTGATTATTAAAGCATTGGTTGCGAAGATAGGATGATTCAAATTTGAGGCTGTCATATGGTTGAAAGGTATGAAAATACAGAAATATTCCATGTTTGAGAGAGTGAGTAGAACATAAAAAAAAATACGATTCGGACATTTTTTTAAGTTAAGTTTATTTCCTTTCTTTATGAACACATTATTTTTTACGAAATATGCCATAATTTTCCTTCTTTATTATTCTCTTTCCACATTATTGTTTCGCAGCATTTCGATATACCTTTTCAAGGAAAAAGTGAACAAAGCAAAAAAATATTTAATCATAGTACCTATTTTTTTCTTCTTTATTTCACACAATTTACAGATAAAAACATTGTTGGCGGTAGGTAGTGATGTGTGTTGACGGTGGTTGTTTGGTGGAAACTGTAAGTTGTGTGGGGTGCCCTTCCGTGACGAGACCTTGAACACCTTAGTGGTATAACGTAATAATAATAATAATTTATTATTATAGAGAAATAATCAGTCTTAACCCGTCATTTACCTAATTAGTTGTTCATTTTGATCGGAATTTGAATCAAAGAGTTCATACTTTCCTTTAAAGACTGGCAAACAATACAAGAAGGAAGGTGAATTTGCTGTATTCTATATCATAGAATGTACTAGATGAACTAGACGGCAGCTAAACTCAACCCTTGCTACCAGGGAGTAAAGAATAGAAAGCAACTAGCATCTTGTTGTCCGTAATTCTGACACTATATTTTATTTTATTATTATTATTTGACACCTCCAGGGAGTCCAAGGACTCATGGAGGGAGGGTACCTGCTATACAACTCTATCTCCACTAGTCATTCCACCAATTGACCGCAACTACACTAAAGCCATCTGCCGCCGACCACCACCACCACCACTAGATTTTTCACAGAAAATATAAACATCCATGCTCACGGCGGGATTCGAACCCGCAGCCTTTTGGCTGGAGAGCGGATACGCTAATCATTCGACCGGGTGTGTGAGTTAAAATAGTGTGAGTTCGAAATAGTTTAGTCAGTTTTCTTTTGTTGACTTTTTGGAAGAAAAACGGTAATTGCTTGTGTCACATATTGACTAACTCTGAAGACAGATCAAGATAGGTCATTAAAAGTCCCTCTAGTCGGCGACTTAAATCGAACTTATAACAGTCTCCTTTCGGGCCGCTAAGCGCTATGGGTGCAACCGCCATTTTCAAAGAACCACATAGGACTATATTATCATTTATCTCTATTAATTACTATAAATTAAAAAAAATATCATTGCTACTGTCATCCTTACATGATTTTTTTAATGTTAGCTTGACAAACATGCATGCTTTCAAACATCAGAACTGATCATCACTTCCATGCGAAATCAGTACTCAAGGAGAGCTAAGAATTAGAAATCATAGGTGGTTTTATTTTGTTTCACTTCATGTCTCCATTAAGCTAGTGAATGATGTCAGACTCAAACTGGATAATGAAAATCATCACTCGTTTATTTCAATGAATGGGTCTCCTTTATTATCAAAATGATAACTCTATTTAAAAGGTTGACAAATTACCAAAAACAAAGCACTCAGGGAATTAGGAGTAGGAAGTTTTAGGCATACTTTGATTTTTTGGAGATAAAGACTATGATATATTAGAGAGTATGGTTAGATTTATGGTTGTTGTCACTGGGAGCAGCGGAGCAAACAAAAATGGAGGGATGGGAAGATTGGACGTGTTTGTCAGTTGATTCCGTTTCATATTATGGCATTTTTCTATAATGCATGAATGACAGTTAGCCAATAACTGAATCTGATTAGAGAACTTTAGTCATTTTTTGGGACTGTTTTAATCGGTTTGTATTTTATGAATATAGTCACAGCCTGTAATTTTATGTTATATCTGTTATTTTGTGCTTGTTTTACGAGATATGGAATTCATGGTAGCAATTTTTTTTGTTGCTCAGAATAGATTTATTGCCTTGGATTATAGCAAATTTAATATAATATTATATGAATGGTTGTTTGAAGAATCATATTTATAGTTTTTGATTGTAGTATTCAAGAACCACATTTTTTATGACACACGGGGAATCGATAAGCTCATGGCATGTTTTCAGAACTCAAAAAATAAAGATACACATACAACTCATATTTATCTCGCATCTAGGATGCGAGAAAAATAAGAGTTGGTACCTTGACTAGCAGGTATTAATGAAACAGGTTTGCTACTTTTTTTTATTAACAAAAGTTCTGAATCTTTCCGTGCACATGTTATTGCAAAGGGATGACACACCTGGATAAGAAATTTGTCTACTGCGTGACATTACAAATATTTATGACACACTGGAATACAAACTCGAAGCCCATCAATTGGATAGAGGATATTCTACCCACTTTGTCAACTAGGACTGCCAGCGTCACATGAGAATCATACACGCAGTTATCTATCCATGTCCTGGCAAATTCATTGTCGTTTGGACCACTAATCACTAGTACACAGCAAGTTTTCTTTATTGTTGTTCCACTGTAGCATAATTTCCTTTTTCTTTCTTTCTTTTTTTTTTTTTGCATTTGAAATCAAGAAATTTTTATCAACTTTGAGCGTCTTGAATGGTTCGTAAACGATTTCATGAATTTCGCCGAATTTTCGTCAGGCCTCGTACGGTGTATTTTGGATCCCCTGTTCCCTCATCAGTTGATCTGTGATTGACTTCGCTCCATAGTTGGATAATGAAAATGTCATGAGTTTGCTTGTCATGCATCCTTACTATTTTTTTTAAAATTTCTTCTACACCTTTTTCATACTGTTTTTATTATTTCTTCTAGTTTTTTCTTCACTGTATCCATTGGTTCCACAGTTTATGTTATTTCAATCTAATACCGTTTGTCAGCACTATTATCAAATTCCATATCGAATGTAATATCATTATCTTCATATTTAAAAAAAATCTAGGTATGTTTAAAATTTTATACCCCTAATATACAGTATTTAATAAAAATTCATGACTATACCGTTGTTTTGTTAATTTATGTTTATTATTAGCTTGTTTTAAACGGAGCCTGCCATATCTATAAACGGGAGCTCCTTTCCATTTATATAAGCTTTGATATGAAAATTTTCATTATTTATTCAGTTACTTTAATTTCTTGTATAATTCTAAATATAGCATGTCTGACATTTCATGTCATTTCCCCCTTATGTCTCTACGTGGATAACATTATTTGCAATATTAGTATTTGAGTTATCTAAAGGTTAATGTAAGAATACTACTTGATTTCCGTTTTGGTAAACGTTAATATAAATATTTTCCTAATTGTTGGCAGATAATTTTCCCATAGACAAACTCAAAGATATCTCTCATGAAATCCTCAATAAGTAAGACCTAACCAAGTCATAGAGCAGGGGTCGGAAACCGTTTTGAACCAAAGAGCCATTCCACCAAAAAAATTAATTAAAACAAAATTAGGGAGTCGCAACTTCAATTCGATATTTCCTGGTGACTCAAAGTTGCAGTTAGTTCAAACTTAGGTAAATTTGTTTTTAATTCAGTACTTCCGGTTATCAAATACCACTTTTATGTTTGCATATAAATTTTTTATGTTCAATGAATAAAACAACATTAGGTTTTTAATCACAAAACATGTTTAAGTAGGCATAATATTGCAAAAAAAGTCAGAATTTGTATTGCAAAAAGAATTTCAGAACAAAAATACAATATTATGTATTTTAATAGATATTTGATTGTTTTTATTTAAAATTCACTAATGAGACTTTTGATTTTGCATATTCTCAGCCAATTTACTAAATCTGGATTGTATGTCGTACACTTTAATAGTAATTCTGCTTTCAAACTTTCATCAGTCAATTTATTCCTATGCTTATTTTTGATGTAATTCATTGAAGAGAAAAATTGTTCGCAATTGTACGTTGAATACAAATGCGAGCAACTGACATACATACATAGATCATGGCAAAAACATGATGTTAAAAAAGAGAATCATGATGTCATTATATATTAACAGAATTGAAGAATTTAAAATATTTTAAGTTAAAACTTTGAAGGAAACCACAGATCTAATCCAAGAAGTTGGAAAATTAAAATGAGTTAAAAGTAAAAGTCTTAATATGTTATAATAAGGAAAAGAAACATATACATCATTATACATTCAGATCTAAGTTCGTAATCCAGGTTACAACTTCAGGAGCAGCTTGTAAAAAGTCATTCCAGTCATTCTGATAAGCACGGAAGATGCATTCTGTTACAATATGTTGCATAGTCTGTCGTGGAGCACCACAGTTACATTCTGGAGATGTTTGTCTGTTCCATTTATAGAGAGTATCTCCACATAGGCCATGATTTGTCCGAATTCTATTTAGTACCGTCCATGTTTTGCGAGGTAGATCTGATCCTGTGATGATTTGATCACCTTTAAAGATGTTATGAAAATGTTCTTTCGTACTTTCCTTCCATGTTTCTTCCCACTTTGATAAAGGATTAAAATTATTTAGCACTAGTTCTTCTGCTGCTCGTAGTGACGGATGGCGAGATTTCAATCTATTGACGTTAAGAGTTGGGAGATCCTGATGAATAGGTAGGTTCGGATTACCAGCAATTTTTTGGAATTCACTGACTAAAGAATTTAATCTACGTAGTTCTGTAGGAATAATGCCTGCTAAAAGAGGTAACCAATATGTTGGGGTCGATCTAATAGAGCCTGTAATTAATCTTAAGGTATTGTTCAATTGAGAATTGATAATCCTTGTGTGAGGGCTATTTAGCCACACAGGAGCACAATATTCAGCACTTGAGAATACCAAAGCAAGGGCTGTTGTCCGAAGAGTAGAGGCTCTAGCGTCCCAGGTAGTGCCATAGAGTCTCTATAGGATATTATTACTTGTCCTTAGTTTATATGCCAAGTTTGAAAGATGTTGCCTGAAAGTGAGAGAACGGTCAAGTGTGACTCCCAAGTACTTAGGGAATGTATTATATGGAAGTATAGTGTTGTTCAATTCAATTTTTAGTTTCACATTTGCCAAGTTATTATTTAGATGAAAACAAGATATTACCGTTTTGCTCCTATTTAAACAGAGTCTCAATCTTTTAAAATATTCATCCAGAATTGTTAAGTCAGCTTTTAGAATTTCTTCTGTGCGACTTATGCATTTATGCTGTGTAGTTATTGCTATATCGTCGGCATAACAAAATTTCCTTGACGTAGTAGTGACGGGAAGATCAGATATATACAGATTGAATAATAACGGAGATAAAACAGATCCCTGTGGTAGTCCATTATTTAACTTCCTTTCGCTGCTAGTTTTATTACCTATAGTCACTATAAATCTTCTATCTTTTAGCATATTGTTAATAAATCTTCTATCTCTTAGCATATTGTTAATAATATGGACTATTGCTTTACATGGGATAATTTTATATAATTTATATAGAAGGCCTTGTCTCCAAATGGTGTCGAAGGCTGTTGAGAAATCAATAAATGCTGCTGATGTTTTTAAACCTTTTTGAAAACCAGCTTCTATGTGAGTTACCAAAGAGAGAACCTGGTCACAACACCCACGATTTGGTCTGAAGCCAGCTTGTTCTATTGGGACATTTTTAAAAATTGTGGAGCTTATTCTATTATAAATAAGTCTTTCAAAGAGTTTATAACAACAGCTGAGGAGAGTAATAGGTCGGTAACTTTCCGTTTTATGATTAGGCTTACCAGGATTTAAAATTGAAAGTACTTTTGCTTTTTTAAAAATAGTGGGAAGTTTACCAGTTGTAAGAATGTCAGTATAGAACTTTGTTAACCATAATCTTGCATTTCTTCCCAGATTAATCAAAAATTCTGGATGAATGTTATTAAAACCAGGAGCCTTACCAGCCTTTAATTCCTTTAAGGCTGCTTCAACTTCTTGCTTCGTAAAAAAAAAAAAAAAAAAAAAAAAATCAGCTAACGCCTTTTTATTCCCGTATACGGGGAGTAGGCGAGGCCATTTAACCCTATCTAACTTTTTGGAGACTGAGTGGGCAGTTCAATCTCCACTGGTACCAATCAGAGATAGATGGCCCAAGGCTATCACTAATTAAGCAGTACGCAGTGAACAGAGACGGCTCAAATGTGCCGCCATCTCGTGGTCCCTAACCCTAACACAATATATTTAATGTCTGAAATAATGTGGGTTCTACGGTCGATTTTCTTGAGTTTACAGGACGAAAAACCCGAGTTTCCGGGAGGAAAAACCTGCTTGCCCGTGCCAGAGATCGACTAACTCGGGAACCGGTCGAAAAAAGGCTTAGAAAAATTTCCTCTAGTCGTCGACTAGACTCGAAACCAAGTCTTCCTTCGTGCGGCCAAGCGCCGTGGTAGGCAAACGCCACATCCACTGAGCTACACAGGCTCCTGCTGCATAAAAGGGTGTGCAAAATTTGAAGTTATAGTTGAAGACTTGCTAAATTGTTTTAATTTTCTCTTTATATATCTTGTATGCTTTTTATTGTTTGGGATACGTAATATATTAACAATATGTATAGCTAGTTGATCTGGGGTGATTCTTGGTTGTTCTTTAATCAAAGGAGCACTACCACCTAGTTTCCTAAGAAGGCTCCAAGCTTTACGGCTGGAATGAGTAAAGTCTATATCTTCAACTGTATTTACCCATTTTTTTTTCCCCTTCGGAATATATCTAAGTTTTCTAGGAGTTCGTCTGCTGTTTTTGGGTCATTGTTTATCTGATATTCATTATAAAGTAATTCACATTCTTCGCTCCAACCATGTATATAGTTATGTCTAATACCTCTAGGAATACTTTTCTTGGCAGCAAGCAGGACTACACCTATAAATCGATGAAAATTATTACTTATTGGAGATATCCAGCGAATACATTTGTCAAGTTCATTTGCGTATTTATTCCAGTCAGCCTTTTTAAAATTCCAGCGTGGAATAGGCTTTGATCTTACAAATGGAATGGAAATGCCAATGTCAATTAATACCGGTCTATGTTGACTATGAGGAAAGTCAGTTAAGACCCTTCTCAGATTTTGCATAGGGTGACCTGAATTATTTTTGCTCACAAGACATAAATCAGGGTTATAGTCCCTTTTCGAGGCCGCAGATCTAAAAGTTCCTTTGTCTTTGGCATCAAAGACTAAGTGAAGATTATTTAGTTCGATCCAATCGTTGTACGTTGAACTGAAAAGAGTCAAAACCCCAAAAGCAAGTCGCCTGGTATTTGAATAATTAGTTAGGAAAGAATTCCAACATTTAAATATAATTTCCTATGGTGTTTCTTACATAGTTTACTCATTTTTCTTCAATTTTTGCTACCATTTCCTGAAGTTTTTGTACCCAAATGCTTTTATTCTGAATTTCCAGAAGCTCCATTTGTAATTCTGCAATTGATATTCCAGGAAAAGCTTCAATATCTATTAATTTTAAATTGCAGTTTAACGGATGTAATATAAATTTCATCACCCCCTGATGTTTTTTAAAATCCTGCAATCTGCTTGTAAATGAATCTAAAATTACAGTAATCATTTCAATGAATATTTTACAATCAACTTTTTCTTGATTTAAATTCAATCTATAATTTTTTAGATTTTCAAAATATATAAATTTTTCTTCAGTAACATATTCGAAAAACACTATTATTTTCTGTTCAAAGGTAAGGACTTCCTCTAGTAATTGTAAGCTGTGTTTCCTTCCCTTGCAACTTCAAATTTAACTTATTAAAATGTTCTATCATATCAATTTTGTATCCATTCGGAATTATTGAGAAGTTCCACATGATTTATGTTATAATTTTTAGTAGTTAAGAAAACTGTTACTTCTTTTAAGCACTGAAAAAAAATGTTTTAATGCTTTTCCTCTTGATAACCATTGTACAGATGTAAATGTCACTAAATCTTTATGTTGACTACCTAGTTCCTCTAAAAAATGTGTCAAAAAGTCTGTGATTCAACGCCTGAAATCGGATGAAATTGATCATTGGCACAACAACATCCATCACTCTTTTTAGTTGTGGTAATAATTCCAAGGAATTTGCAACTAAAGCTTCTTGATGCAAACTGCAATGAAATGAAATAACTCCATGTGGAATATGAGTGGAGAATAATTTAACAAATCCATTATTTTTCACAATCATAGAAGGAGCGCCATCGGTCACAATACATGCTATATTTATATTTTTATTCTGTAAACTTGTTAGAAGTTTTTCTGAAATATCTTGACCTGTAGTGTGTCCTTTAAGTGTTAGCAGATCAAGAAGTTCTTCTCGAATACCGGAAGATGTGATATATTTAACCATCACGCAGCATTGTACCATATCGAAAATATCATTTGATTCATCAACCGCAATAGATATAAAATCGGTAGAATTAATATCCATAATTTGCATATATATTTGAAACTTCTGCAGAAATTGTTGCAATCCGCTCCTCGACAGTTAGTTCTAGCCGAAAGAAATAAATCTTTAATTTTTTTACGTATCTCGTCCTTATTTTTCATATCCTTAAATAGAATTTCAGACATAATACATGCAATTTTTTTAGAAATTCACCATCGTTAAAAGGTTTTCCCACTTTTGCTATTTGAAGGGATAACAAAAAACTTGCTTCAGTAGTATTCGACGAAGATTTCGTCTAAGTTGACAAATTTCTTTGCTGAAGCAATGTTTTCTTTTGTAATTCTTCAATAGCTTTTTTTCTATTATCACCCTCAGAATATTTTTTACTGAAGTCTAAATGTTTTCCTCTTAAATGTCGTTTGACATTACTTGATTTGTTATTTTGAAGTCGTAGATGGCAAATTAAATATTGCGGATTTCCATTTACTTCTATAAATGCAAAATTCACTGTCCACATTTTATTGAATCCTCTGTTTTCTTTGATTATTTTTCTTTTTCTTGAACTCATATTAGGAGGGTTATTATCACAAATTTACCCCGGTAAAAACACAAATTCAATATAATAACATAATAAAAATTAATTTGTGCATAACATTACCTGACACTATTTTAAACACCAGTTTAGTACCACAATAAATAAGTTAACTAACAGAATATTTATTTTGACAGTTAAAATCCGTATGTATCTAAAAACCGTGGTGTTTGACAAGACAGCCGATCAATTAGTTCAAATTTTCGACGTGGCGCTAGTTACCCTAGGCATGCGTAACAAATTTCATGCGTAACACACGTCACATGCATAGTATCTGGCGCCACGAACAGGCCGTTTCAAAAAACAATATTTAGTTGTTTGTATTAATTATGTATCTTTTAATTCAATATAAAAGAGCCGCACTTTGTTCAGCCAAGAGCCGCCGGTTCCCGACCCCTGTCATAGACTGACATTCTTAATAATATCAATAGAGTTATTTCATCTGATAACTTGTTAAATAGAATAAATGGACTAACATTTTTATTCCACAAGGAAAGTAGCCAGGTCGTTTAGATTTAATTTGTTTTTGAAGAATGGATTTTCAGTGAACATTTCTCATTTGACATGCAAATTGCTCCATAATCTGTTTATTATTTTTAGTTCATTATTTAATTTTTATCACGCGCAAAAGTTGTTTATATGGTTTAATAGCTTTAAGAATTCCCTATACTATAATGTACAGATCACTTTCATGAGTTACTAATTTATAAAATAATATTTGCACTGATTTATTAATATAGCCCTGTGTTGTTTGTACAGTGCTGCCGGAGATTTTGACGTGGTAACGTCCGTAACTAGTACTGTGCCATGCGGCTTCCACTAGGTGGTTTTATGTCGGACCATAACAGCCAACGGGTTACAGAGGTCGTCATGACGTCACGAACGTTCGTCGCTGACGGAAAAAAGGCCCAATTGTGATCAAAATGGCGACTACAGGCTATAGTTCGTCAATAAACGAAGGCCAGCCATGGGGTATGTGGGCTGAAAGCAGTGAACACAAAACTATAGAAAGTGAGTAGTGCCATTCGTCTCGATATATTTCATTCATAATTACAATCAAGTTACATTTAATTCATATAAAAGTTCAAAACACGTTGTCTTGCTATTTAACAAGCTTATTAACCTGATGTTAACCATCAACTGAACTCGGAAGTACTCAACGTCTCGACCGAGTCAAGTAACATCTGAATAAACAACTGGCATGGTGGAAGCCCATTAGCTGATATTCATTATTATTAAATTAAATATTTCGCTATATTTTTAATAGTGGGCTATTCTTAAAAAATGTTAATTTTTGTATAGGTGAAGAAGAAGAAGAAACAGAACTACAGAAAAAGAAACAAGAAAGTGACGCGATGAAACTTCGGAAAGAAGGTGGGTGAAACGTCATCTGTATGAAATACATGTGATTATATAAATGATATTAAATGTTGTATGGCATTTTAATCGGCTATTTAATAAAACATGAAAAGTCATTTGCAGTCTTTTCCGATATTAAATGTTAAGTTGTTACTTGGAGGCGTTTGCTTGGATAATTTTACATTACCGTTCACGTTGCTATCAACTACCGTGACGACAGAGCATTTTAAATTGCTATATATATATCTGTATAAATTTATTTTGTAAAAGAGTAATTGGATCTAGCACGGATGATCCATTGCATTTTAAAACAAATGTATGTCAGCAAGGAATGGTGTATGAATAAATCCAAGTTAACTCGAATGAAACTGTATTACATTAATAAATGAAGAATCCGGTTATGTTGAGCACTGGATAACAAAATGCAGACTACTGTCATAGTGAATGTATTAATTATTAGCCAGATGAGAAATGATTAATTAAGAGAAATCTTTCATTTTTGTTTTATTATGGTTACTTTTTTAAGTTATTTATAGGAAGTCAAAATCTAATTTCTGATAACAAACGGTCTACTGCATGAATTAAATGAACAGCTTTTAGTAAACAGTAAAACCACATGTAGTTTCTTTCTAGCATTTAATTTTTGTTGTATAAAAAAGAGAAAAGTTTCTGATAATTTAATACCCTTATGGGAATTTTGTTTTTTTTATAAAAGTTTTTTCTTTTATTTATATAAATTTTAATAAATAACTTTATATATATATATATATATATATATAATGACTAAGATTAAGAGAACATTAAAACATGATACTTGTCTGCTCATTAGCAGTTTATTAATCATCTTGTTATTAAAAACCAACTGATCATACTGATGGACTTGCAACTGGGAGATTAGCTTGCCATCAGGGGGTGATTGATTACAGGATGACTGGTTTGGAATATGAGTGAGCCAATTTGCTGATGAGCAAATATTGCATGATTTACTGTACTCTAAAATTTTTTTGCATTGCATAAGAGTGAATTTAATATATCTAGCATTAATTGAAACATTTACTATAAGGACAGTAGACGTTCCTCTGCAGTAGGAAAATTTCTCTTAAAAAAAGCTGCCTAAAATTAATAATACTAGTAATAAGAAACATGAAAATGTATTTGCCTTCCTATACTTCAATGATATTGATCTACAAATGAATCTTTATATTTAATACCCCCCTCCCCCAAAAGACATATACAATGGTATCTCGCTAATCCGAACCTCTTCAGTCCGAACCCTCCAGTAATCCGAACTGCAGTTTGAAAGAAAAAAGTTTTATTTATTACGTATTATTATTTTGTGTACTATTATTTTTATTTAATAATTATTTTAACTATTATTCATTTTATTATTACTACATTACAGTATTTTTTTTTCATACTGTCAATTATACGGTTATACTGGAGGCCTATTTTGATGTATTGTGTGTTCACGTTTGCTTTTTTTTTATTTTTTTATACTGTACAGTACGTACTGTATTGTCGGCATGAATCGCAAATATACACAAAAAGAGGAAATTCAAAACGTGCATAATTTGGTTAAAAATATAAATCCAGATGTTGAAATTTCACAAACAGATGTTACGGAAATTAAGTTATACTGAACTATGCAATTTTATTAAATCAGAATCCTCAATACAGTACAGGTACGTGCAAATTAAATTTTTTACTTAAATAAACTTGTGTACTATATTATTTTTTGTTTTACATTACAGTACAGTAGCTTTTATTCTATCAGTTACTTCATTTATTTACAGAATTAAATTGATGTACCATTAGAATATAATTATTTTTGTCTTAAACGCTAGTTATTGTTGTCTCTTGGAGGAAAATTCGCTAATCCGAACGAGCACAGTTTTTATTAGTTCGGATTAGAGAGATACCACTGTACTTGAAATATGTAGGAAAAACTCAGAATTTTGCCCTTGACATTTAAATTTGATTTGACTCACTTATAAAAGTGTTTTGTTTTGGCTTCAGGTAGTCACGTTTATCTTTGGCCACTTACTGCATGTTATGGAGTGATTGTTTTTTATTCTTAAATTTCATGATCATGCCAAAGATTGTCAAGGTTTTGTCTTTACTCTTTTCTGCTAACTAATTTCTGGTAATACCTGCTTGGAATTTTTCTGGGCTGGTTGGCTGAGTTGCTAGTGTATCCAATCTCCAACCTATAGACTACAGATTCATCCCACTAGGCATGGATGTATAGTATTGTTTTTAGTGGAAGACGAATTTCATTCCACTGGTGTGATAACACTGTGCTGCTTATTAGAGGCCCAAAGTGGCTTGAAAGAGTTCCATGTATGGTTTCTAGGTTTTTCAGACCAGGTAAGAAATGAATGAAAAATACAGAAAACTATGAAAATCAATAAAAAACAAAAAAAAAAACCTTAGCTCATCCACAGTACAAATGTACTATAGGTTTAAATTGGTCATGGTAAACCTTACGTCCTTTTTTTTATAATTATGTGGGTAGATGTGGCAGAATTTGGATCTGTGTTATCAGTACTGTCGTGATATGGTGAGTTTCATTGTGTAAAGTCAAACTTTTTGGTACCTAATGCAGTCTTAAACTCATTCACTATCTGTGCTTTTACTGTGCCATGAATTTTACCACTCTACAAAAATGTCTCTTTCGTAACCTGCAGGAATAGCTTCTTTGATACCTTTTTTAAATAACATCTTCAGTAGTATCCATTTGCAGATATCTCTTAATAGGTTATATACCTCAGTGACATTTTCAGATTACGTGTGCACTTTCCTCGTGGTGAATATTTAACTGCTCAGTATCATTTTCATTAACCATGTTTGTACTCTCCCTCAAGTTTCTTTATCTTCAAATCCACATGACCAGATCTGACTATAGTAGTTCATATGTAGCCTTATCAGATCCTTACACAATGGGAGACCACTATAACTCCATACTTTACTACCTTGCTATTGCAGCAATCGCAAGAAAACACAATCTTGTAGATTGTGTTTTCCTACATTGCATTGTGTTCATCTGAACTTTGTCTATCTTTTCAAGGTCACCTACTGCCTTTATTTCTTTAGTATAGTCTCTCAGTAATACTTAGCTTCCATCTGTGGATCCTTGAAGCATCTCTCCTGTGCACTTTGTAGCCTCTCTGAATAGGCTGAAAATGAAAAGTAGCGTTCTATGGGGGGGGGAGCACCTGGAAGAAGAGCTGCTGCTGCTTCCCTTTTTCTTTGCTAGGTGCACTTGGTGGGAGTTTTAGTACTGGTATATGCAAAGCACTACTGAGACAATAATCTGCAAAAGATGTTAATGAAATTCTTCTGCATAGCTTAGTAAAGCATTCATTAGTATATGTTGTGTGTTTCTCCCTGTTTTATTTCAACAACTACCATGAAAACTCTATCAAAGAAAAATATATTATAGAAAAGGCAAATCTTAACAAACCTTCTATGTATAATTCACAAATATATGTGCTCTTAGTTCCAATCTTAGTGATGGGCAGCTTAAGAGTTATATCACGTTATATATGAGGATGCTCTAGAGATCCACTTTAGGCTGCTAACATGCAGGATGATGATCTTGCACCAGGTGGTGAAATTCATCTACTACCTTAGAAATTCCTGCAGTGAGGTTTAAGATCATAATTACAAGCTAGTAGAGAATGAGTATATATCTGCTTGGTCAACCAGGTTAGCATTTTATTTGTTTTCTCGTAAAGAAGCCACCAGCCATTCTGAACTTTTTGTTTGATTTCCTTTGTTTTAAATGTTGATTTTCTCCAGTCCGGCTTTACTGATAGTGAAGCATCCTCTTTTGTAGTATTAACACAATTCTAGCCAACTTTCCTTTTTTAACTGTTCTCGTCCAGCAGGTAGGGATATCAAGGCATTTGCTATTAGTAATAATCTTATATACATCTAACAGATAACTTTACCCACTGTAGAGCGCTTCCTCATTAGTGACTTTTTTAAGTATGATGTAGATTTTTTTGTCTTTTAATTCGGAGCCCCTGTTACTCGATCAGTATTGATGATACTATTTGATTGGGAAGCCTTTATAAAGGTTCTTCAAATCCCATCTAGGATTCGAAGAGCCTTTATAAGGGTTTCTTGCTTATATTGCCCACCTTTGCACAGATGTCATGGAAAAGTTTGTGAAATCTCAAACGGTTACTCTTCATATTTCTAAGGCATATGTTGTTATGTTTCTGTCATATATATATACACTGAGTGGCCACTTTATTAGAAACACCTCTCCTTTTAGGAAAATAGGAAGGTGTACTTATTAAAGTGGCCACTCAGTGTATATGGTCTGATTTCTGCTACTGGATTTGCAAATTTCTTCTTTGGCTACATGTGATGTGTGAATGACTCTTTATTCTCAAACTTTGCAACTTTTCACCTACTCTTTCTTCTTCCGTATATCAGCAACCTTCTCTAGTTGACTGCAATCCCATCCACAGGTTTTGCTGATCACATTTACACTATACTCTTTGACATATCTTGCATTACATAAATCAACAAAATTTTTATATCACCTTCTATGAACCTAAATTCTTATCTTCAAACTGTTGTTCTGTTGAAAGTTGTGATAAGCTTATTAATATCAATGCCAGTTAAATTGAATCCTGTTTTAATTCTAATAAAAAAAAATTCATTTTCTTCCATCTCAGATCTCTGGACCTTCTACTTTTCTTGGCACAAACATATTATTAATATTGCCTTTCTATTATCTAAGACAAGTTTTCTTCCCCCCCCCCCCCTTCACTATTTTCTTTCTGAACAGCTATTAAATCATAAATCTGTCTCACCATTGAATTCTGCTCTCATAGTTGGGATGCTGCCCTTAAGAACTTAAAAATATTTGACTCAGTACAAAATAAGAATAACAAGGTTGAATAATGATCTGTCTCTCAAGAATTTATTCCACTCTTTCACACATTCACTTTCTGCTTGTATTTTCTGCATATTTCTGTAAGAATACAATCATCATTTTTTCTATCTCTCTTCAAAAATACGTGTCAGGAATTTCATTACGACTTTCTAGAATTGTTGTTTTTTCCCATCTCTTCTCTATCTGCCAAAGCACATGTAGTGACTATTCAGCACTCCTTCACAGTTCAAATCCAGACTTGCAGAATAAATTTTTCTTCATTCATTCATTCAACCACTGTCTTTTGAAACAATGTTAAAATGTTTTTTTCTTTTTAACTTTCTACCCATCCATGGCACTAATACAGTATTGCACATCATTGCTTTGATGGTTTAATTCATTATCAAAACACAATAAATAAAAGAAATAAGCACTTTTTACTAGTATATTTACCACACTTTACTACCATTATTACCAATGCACAAAGATGTTCACAAAGGCAATGGAATAAAAATCTTCATTGCCTTTGATCACCTTTTAGAAAATCTCAGTAACTGAAGGCAGAATATTAATAATAAAGTGCTGTTTTCTTTAACCAGTTGTGCATGTTGTAATCCATTAAACTATCAAGTAGTATTATATTTACTGTACTCTTTCAGCAGGATTTACATTCTGTCACCCCCCCCCCCCTCCCACAGCATTACTAAAACAAATTAAGAGTAATTAAAACTGCCATCTTTTCTAATGATGGAGAAATTTTTTACATATTTGCAGTGATACATTGTAAAATAAAAAAAATAAAGAGTGCAGAAACTTATAAATATCAAATGTGACATTTGTTTTATTGATAGATTATGGTAAGACATCTTATTAAGTTTGTTTCAGAATGCCATCATACCTAGATCTCTCATATTGATTACCTTGATGGATCTGTAATTTAAGTCAGGATTTCTTCATAACTGCAGGTCATAAAGAGTCCAGCTATTCCTGTCTTGAGCCTTTCTTTTCCATTTTCTTCCAAATGGGGGGGGGGGACCTCACCCCTACCAAGCATGTCCCTAAGGTGATGGATGAGGGATGTCCAAGTGGGCCGCTCTGAATAATGAATAAGGAGCTGTGGACCAAAGGTGCACTTCAGAACCATGGTTAGAAGTGCTGTAGACCACTGTAAAGATGCCAGCAAGAGCAGAAGAAGAAAAAGCCCCCCCAAGTTCTGCACGGCTCTTTGCAATCCCACCAAGGTGATGGCGAGTAATCTGCAAGAGCAGGGGATGCTGAGAATCTTTCAGAGGAAGGTAGACCATCATCTGGAAATTCTCATATGATTACCGGATTATAAATAAATAAAAAGGTGATAAATAAAACAGAAAAGGGAATTTTGCTACACAGTAGCCAAGCCGTTAGTACTTGCTTGTAACACATTGTGTACTGATTTATTAAAGATATTCAACCTGATGTGTTGTAGCACCACAAGCTTTCAGAACAACTAAATTTCAGGACTCAAATATAATAAATTTGTACAATGTCATCAAATTTGCTTGTAGTGGATCTAAAAATGTTCAGTGAGATGTGGTGACTGAAGGAGGGGAAGGAAAGGAACAATGAATTAAAGTAAAATCACTACATTCTGTAACTGTTCCTTGATTAGACCAGACTATCCACATGATATCATGTTGGAAGTGTACATTATATGCAGAGTTAGATGGTCAGCATAAATATTTAGGCCTAGTCTGCAAGGAGGTTTAGATATGCTGTTCCATTCAGGTCTTTTACTGGTATCAGAATGCATAAGGAAAGAATGTATGGGACGATATTCAAAACCCCTTGTTAGATTGTGTGATGGGTGTATATAGCTTTGTGTTGTTTTTGTTGCACTGTTCTTTTATCCACCAAAAGCACATCCATATTGCAATTGGAAGAACGATAGTACATTGCGAGAAGGTGGCAAAATATTCTGGAGGTTGTTGAAGAAGCTTAGGAATGGAGGAAAGAGTGCTGTAAAAGGAGTTAAGAGATGATAAAGGGACATGAAAACGGGAGAAAAGGATATCCTTGAAGTATGGAGTAATTACTTTGAAAAACTGCTAAATGAAACAAGCAGTGATGATAGCACAGTGGTAAAAAAACACTGACCAGGCATGCAGTCAGGAATACATCTCCATACTTGAAGTAGAAAAAGCCATCAAAGGCTGGAAATGTGGAAAGGCAGCAGGAGTAGATGATATTCGACCAGAAATGCTGAAGTATGGTGGTAAAGATTCTTACAGTGGCTGCACTGCATAGTTCAGAAAGCCTGGACAGAGAGACGAATTCCCGATGATTGGAGTAGAGCTCATAGTACCCATATATAAAAAGGGAAATTAAACTGAATGTGAGAATTACAGAGGTATTTCCCTACTGAGTGTTCCTGGCAAGATCTATGCAAGTATACTTGAGAAACGGTTGAGAAGAATTGTGGGAGAAAAGCTTGGTGAAGAACAAGCTGGATTCAGGCCAAATAGAGGCTGTCAGGATCAGATCTTTACTTTACGACAATAGTCGAGAAAGCATGGGAATATAACAAAGATCTGTATTTAAGTTTTGTTGATTTGGAAAAGGCATATAACAAGGTGCCAAGAGAGAAGCTATTCAATACGCTGCAGTTATATGGTGTCAATGGGGATTATATCAAGCAATACTTAGTCTTTATTTGAGTTGTAAGTCAGCAGTTAGAATTGAAGGAAGTACAGGAAGATGGTTTAATGTTAAATCTGGTGTGAGACAAGGATGTACATTATCCCCTCTGTTATTTATTATCTATATGGATCACATTATGAAGGAAAGTGGTATTAAACATGATATCAAAATTGGAGATATTAATGTCAGCTCTTTGCTTTATGCGGATGATGTTATACTTCTAAATAAATCCGCTACAAGTCTGCAAGATTCTCTAATTAAATTGAATAGCTGTTGTAATAGATATGGTATGGAGGTCAGCAATAAAAAGACAAAGACAATGAAAATAGGCAGAATCATTGAAAATGTCAACTGTGTTGTGAATGGAGAACCTGTGGAACAAGTAAAACATTTCAGCTACTTAGGCATGATTTTTACTGAAGATGGTAAATTAAATATAGAAATAGACAACAGAATCAGCAAAGCTGGTACGGTGGGAAGTTAATTGAATAAATTCATATGGAATAAGAGAGAAATTAGTCGGAACACTAAATTAGTTATATACAAGACAGTGTTCAAACCAGTTTTAACTTATGGATCTGAGAGCTGGGTCAGAAGTAAAACACTTGACCAAAGACTAGAGACTGCAGATATGAGAGTCCTGAGAAAGATTATAGGTGTGAACAGATGGCATCAATGGCAATATCATATTAAAAACGAGGATATTAGGAAAGAACTTGACATTGTCAGCATCCAGGAATGCGTTAGCAGAGCTAATCTCAGGTGGTATGGTCACTTAAACAGAATAGGCGAGGAAAGATTTGCAAAACAAGTGTTCTCTGCCAGGTTGGCAGCAAAATGACCCAAAGGAAGACCAAGATATAGGTTAATTGATACGGTACGAAGTGGCTTAGACGATAGAAATATAAGATCTGATAATGTTGGAGTCTTGACAAGTAACAGACTGATTTGGAGGAAAATTGTAGATAGGAAGTTAGTAATGATGTAATTTTTTTCATGTAGTACTATCATATCCTGTACACCCCCTTGAGGATACATGGCAGGAATTTGATGATGATGATAGTACATTGCACCCTTCGATTGGAAAAGGCCTAAGATTGATTCTTGTTGTGACGGGAGGAATCTTTATATGGATTTTTTCAATTGAAGGTGAGTTAGCCAATCTCGTACAAAGGTAGGAGGGTTTTTTCTCCAAGAAACTCAGGTTTTTCATCCCACATACAGACAAGGCCCTTCAGAACATGCAATTTACAGACAAAAAATACTAATTGTGATTGTGAGCAGTAGATAGCATTTATGTAGATGATGATGGTAGTAGAGGTTTGATATAGTGGTGGAGACAGAGTTGTAGAGTAGCTGTCCTCCCTCGATGAGTCTTCAGACTCTGCTTGGAAGTGTCACGAAACAATAATACTAAATAACATATGGAGAAAAGAACAAACGCTTTATTTTTATTCTTTGAGTATGGTAGCTTTAAATGGCCATCTGATGTGATACCCATTCAAGAGGACAGTCTTGCAGTCCTTAGTGTACCACACAGTCATTTGTTCAATGATTGTATTTTATCATTGAACAAATCACTGTGTGGTTTGTTCAATCATTTGTCCTTTATCTGCTTTTTTGCCACACATCCAGTGTAATGTGATGTTTCTATTTATAACTGGAACACTTAAATTAAAGGTGCCAAGAAATTATATTCTTGGTTTAATCCTTTATCCAAATGTAAGCAAACAAAGTTTGTGCATGAAGTATATTCATGACTGGGCTACTTGTATGTAGAGGCTAATGACTTCACGTTGATTGCCTTAGTATCCCATAATGCAAAGCACCCCCCCCTCCTTTGGACATCTATAATGCTATGCATTGTACGAAGGGCCACCACCCAGATCACTTTCAATCTTCATTCATAAGTGGGAACCACAGCCAGAAAAGATACCAACGTTGAAGTAATGCAGAAGTCACATATTTCCCATTAAATTACCGATACAAAGACCGATGTATCCAACTATCGACCAATTAGTATCTCAAGATTGGTGGTGAAGATTTTGGAAAAATTGGTTAGGATTCGCATTCAGAAATGGATTGACAGTGAATCTTTACTTTGCAATGAGCAACATGAGTTTACTAAGGGAAGGTCCTGTTTTAGCAACTTGCTCACATTCTATAACAATGTTACCATTGAACTGGACAACAGGAATGGATACACCACGATACTTTTGGATTTTGCTAAGGCTTTTGACAGAATATAGCATGGTAGACTGTTGCATAAATTGGAGAATATGAGTTTGGATTATAGAATATTGGCATGGATAAGAGGATGGCTGCCTGACATATCAAAAAGTGGTATATGGGGGGAAGTGAGTCTAAAAGATTTAAGGTAACCATTGGTGTCCTTTTCTTTTCATTTTAGAAATTATGGACTTTACAACCATGTCATAAATAACTTTTAATTTCCCAACATTTTGATCTTCATATTAAGATCATCATCTGGAGTATATACAAGGACAAGCTGAGTTACATTACACACAGTAAGCTAAAACAATGATTTGATCACCGGTTATTCAACTGGCATGACCTCTAGTGGAAAAAAAAAACATTGGCGTACCACAAGGATCAGTGCTTGATCCACTGTTATTCAATCTATACATTAATGATATCGGGAAGGATTTGACAAGTGACATACAGCTATTTGCTGATGATGGAAAGATAGGTATGATTATCAGGAATGCTGATGATATGCAGTATACTTGCAGAATGATTTGAATAGGCTGGAATTGTGAAAATGGATGTCAGTAAATGTAAAGTCATGCACTTTGGCATGATTAGATATCCATTGTCATATTATATTGTTGGGATTATGCTTGAAGAAACTGATGAGGCTAGGGATCTTGGAGTGTTAGTAGATAGGAAGTTGAAGTTCAGGGCCATGTAGCAAAGATTGCAAATACAACTCAAAAGATAATTGCAATGCTGAAATGAACGTTCACATGTAAAGATAAGGATGTCATTTTGCCTCTTTAAGGCATTGATAAGATCTCACTTGGACTGTTGTACTCAAGTCAGGTCTCCTGATTTCCGTTGTGATTCTGATATATTGGAGAGAGTGTTAAAAATGATATCAAGATTATGGAATACTAATTATGAAGACAGATTGAGAATTTGTAGACTGCAGGTACTAGCAAACAGTAAAAAGAGGAGTGATATGGCTGAGACTTACAAACTTCTGAAAGGGTCATACAGGATTGCAGTTGATGGAATTTTTCAATTTATGGAGGGTGGGGAAAGGACAAGAGATTCATTCTCAGATTCCAAGGCATCCTTGTAATCTGAGAATGAATGCCGCTAAGATGGGGTGGGGACTATATTTTTCTCTCATAGGATGGTGTGTGATTGGAATGGATTGCCATTGGATGTTGAGAGTGCAAGAAAAGTATGAATGAATTCAAGAAGAATAAGTATGATAGCTGATGCGTGTAGTATGTGGCCTCACTTGGTGAGTCTCTGACTCCCTGGAGTTCTCTCTTAATAATAATAATAATTACAAACAGTTAGGAAAACCAGGATGTACACTAAAGAGATTGAATGATGACTTCTAAGACTGGAACAGTCCACTCTAGGCCTAAATCCTTGAAAAATGTGATGATGATGCATTTCCCGTATACAAGTAAGGAAAAGGTGTATTAAAATACTCTGGAAAGGTGTATGTGGTTTGCATTATAGGATGCTAAGGCAATTAATCTAACAGACAAGCTTAGGTGTTGAACGTTATTCATAACTTATTTTAATGGTATTAACCCTTTAACATACAAAGACGTCTGTGACACGTCTTTTGTTTATTGCACCAAAATTGATTTTGACGTATCGCAGATGTTACAAAGTTCGCGTCAATTTCAAATGAATTTCATACAAAGACGTCTGTGACACATCTTTTGTTTATTGCACCAAAATTGATTTTGACATATCGCAGACGTTACGAAGTTCGCGTCAATTTCAAACGAATTTAGAGTTTAAAAATAATTTATATGTCAAAGGGTTAACAACACCAAACGAACTGTTTTAATAATAAAAGCATTTATTAAATGTCCTATATTTTGCTGAATTTCAAATCAGCATCTTCAGAGCACAGAGCAGCATGTTATAGTTTATACGTGACAGTGAGTAAATGAAGCAATTCAAATTGTAATGGATAAAAGGTCTAAATTTCTAATTTGGCACCCTCTAATGTTCTAACAAAAGAAGTATTACAGCTGTATGGGATTTGCTAAATATTTGATAGACTGTTATCTTAAGATTGACTCCTACATGCGATGTGAAGTCATTGATAGAAATAGCCCAATCATGAAGATACTTCCTGTGCAAACTTTGCTTGCCTCACTTGGATAAATGATTAAAACCAAGAATATAATTTTTTGGCATCTTCAATTTATAGTATAACTAAGTGAATAAATGTTCAAACAGTTAATTACAAACAGTTAGGAAAAGGAAAACCAGGATGTACTCTAAAGAGAGATTCAATGATGACTTCTAAGATGTTGTACCCCAGGTACAACATCAAGGAACACTGTTATGTGTCTGCCATAGCAAAATAGTCATTTTCAAGATATTCTTAATGGACTCAGGCTCCCACTGTTATTTCTTCCTTGTTTGAAGTTGCTCTGATTACAACTTTTTCCCATTATCACATATTTGAATGCAGATGCTGTCCATTGGAGGCAGTCTTCTGCCTCCAAGAGGCATATTGTTGTATTCTGTGTAGTCTATAATATGCTTTAGCCACTGTGCATGCGCACATATGAGGTCTAGTAGAAAAGTAATGAGATGCAGTTTATATAAAATCTTGTATTCTATTACTTGTCTGATACATTGTCTTCTGCCTCCAAGAGGCATATTGTTGTATTCTGTGTAGTCTATAATATGTTTTAGCCACTGTGTATGCGCACATATGAGGTCTAGCAGAAAAGTAATGAGATGCAGTTTATATAAAATCTTGTATTCTGTTACTTGTCTGATACATTGTGGTTGTCACCTTCAAATTGACAGCACAGAATGAGAAGGTGCATGGTCGCAATGCAAAATCCAGCCATTCACAATCTCTGGATATAGTCGTAAGACACATTTTTGCAACCATTCTAGTATTTCTTTGTATTATGGGCAATTGCTCCAGGAGGTACAAATTCAGTGGAACACACCATGGCTATCGAAAAAGATGGCAATCATGGATTTTGTTTTGGTCTTGGACAATTTTTTTGTGTACCACTCTGAACTTGGGCGTTTCATATTAGGATTGTACTAAAAAAAAAACTCCACTATATTTTATTGAACATTTTGGTTGTACTCTGATTCAATTTAATACAAAATTTAATCACACAACATTGTTCAATATTTCTCTTCTCCATTTTCGAGACAAACACCAGACACATGCTAACTTAAATAACACACTAACATAAACACAATAACTGGCCACATCTGCCAATTGTTGTGATAAAAAAAAAAATCTTATTTGTTTTATTCTATATCTCATATATATGTATTAATATATTCAGCTCTCAAAGTTTATGTGTGAGTGTGAGCATGCTGATCATTTTGCAGATATCATAATATTACATCAAGTAAATCAGTAGTTAGCTTGATTCTTTAAAGATAAGAAGAATCTTTAATACGATGTCCCCCCCCCCTCCCCAAAAAAAGTGGGGAAACTAATAGTATAAAATCTAGGGAAATTGGAGGAGGGGCTTCTACATGGATCTGCCCAGACCCAATCTGCCAGTCATTTTTCTCATGTAATGTTTAACATTACATGAGAGAAATTGATTGGTAGAAACTAAGTATAAAATTATTTTATGGAATAAGGAAATTTACTTGCAAGATTTCTTGCCTAATGGAATAGCAGTTGTAATAAATTTGGTATGAAAATCAGCAATAAAAAGATCAAGACAATGAAAATATATAGAAACATTGGAAACATCAACTGTATCCTGAATAGAGAACTTATAGAACAAGTAAAGCATTTCAGCTACATAGGCATCATTTTTAGTAAAGATGGTAAATTAAATGTGGAAATAGACAACAGAATTAGTAAAGCTTATATGGTAGGAAGTCAGCTGAATAAATTTATATGAAATAAGAAAGAGATTAGTCAAAACACTAAATTAGCTGTATACAAGCTAATTTAGTGTTTTGGAGACCAGTCTGCATGGTTAGCCAAGTGGTTACGCGCTCTGCAACCATATGCCTGGGAAAGGAGTGTCCTGCGTTCAATTCTCGTCACTGACGTGAGGAGCTAAAGATCTTTCTCAGACATAGCCAAGTTAGCTGTGCGTGGACTGCAGGGTTTTTCTCTCCAGTTTATCTGGGGTTTTTCCTCCCGCAAAGCAGGCAAACTGGTCTTAAGAACACAACGCTTCATAGACATTACACATGGTTAAGCATGGGGGTAACGACTCCAACTAGTAGCGAGTTATGAAACCCAAAAATGGGAGGCCAAGGCTCTACATGGGGCTGTAGTGCCAAAGGAGGAGGACTGGAGACCATACATATTAGAGTTCTGAGAAAGATTAAGTGACTGAACAGATGGCATCAATGTTGGTATCATATTCAAAATATGATATTAGGAAAGAACTTGCCATTGTTAGCATTCAGGAATGTTAGCAGAGTTAATCTTAGATGGTATGGTCACTTAAACAGAATAGGAGAGGAAAGATTAGCATAACGCGTTCTTTGCCAGGTTGGCAGGAAAAAGATCCAGTGAAGACTAAGATGTAGATAGATTAATACAGCAAAAAGTTCTTTCATCGAGACAGAAGTATAAGATCTGATAATGTTGGAGTTTTGACAGATAACAGATTAAGTTGGAGGAAAATTGTCGAACAAAAGTTAGTAATGTCGTACCTTTTTCATGTAGTATTATCACAATATCCTGTACACCTCCTGTAGGTACATATCAGGAATTTGATGATGATGAAATTTAGTTATTTCTTAGTTTTGACATTTGTTATCATTGTCCTCAGGAGCATGTACAGTACATACAAAATGCTAATAACATGTAGCAGTGGTAAGCTGCAGTATTCTAATAATTCACTTAACTTTTACAATGTCTGCCCTATAGCACTAGGGTAAAAACTGTACATTAAACATTAAGATTAAAAAAATTTCATATATATGTAAAAGGGAAGTGGACTACTGTATTGTTTCGTATAAATAAGTAGTTTTAATTCTGTAGCATTGTTAGCCTCCTGAATTGATAGAAATAAGATATTGCATTATGAAAAATATTCTTAAGCATGACAACAGATAGTAATACCTGATACAGGTAAACTAACTTAGTCCTCTAAGATTTTGGCCAATTTTATAAGGAATCATATCTGGAATATGCTAGGTACAACAAGAATGCCTTTTTCTTTTTTTTTTTTGCATTCATATAGCCCATTCTTTGGAATTTGCTGTATATTTTGTTCAGAGGATTTCAGATCCTTACATTAACTATTCCCAACTGGCATCAATAAAAGTTCTTGTCTTCTGATCTTGCCATAACTCCATAGGGGCAGAACTTAATTGGTTTCTTGCGGTGTAACAGCTTTGCATACCTGCAAACTCTCAATTTAGATAGGTCAGAAATTAAGTTACTTATTGAAAGTTTATTTTTCACTTGGTCAGACTATAATAAATTTAGTTTAATCCTTTATCAAAGTGTGTGCAAACAAAGTCTGCACCTGAAAGTATCTTCAGGACTGGGGTAAAGTAGTACAACACCGGGCAACTCCTTGCAAAGGTGGAGCAAGCCACCAACACTCCCATCTCAGTATCTCCCATAATGCAAAACACATCTCCTTGCGGATATGTATAATGTTATGCATTAAGGGAAGGGCCACTACCCAGACTAGTTTCAACCTTTATTGAGGTCTCTTCAGTGGGAGCCAGGCCCAAGTGGAGATACCAGGCAGAAGCATTAGCAGGGTCGTCTCCTCCTATAGGAGCTGCCAAACGGTGTGCCACTTTTTTATTAAATTACTCTGGATTTAGAGAGAAAAAGATGTTGAAAGTTTATTTTTCACTTGGTCAGACTATAATAAATTTAGTTTAATCCTTTATCCAAGTGTGTGCAAACAAAGTTTGCACCTGAAAGTATCTTCAGGACTGGGGTAAAGTGGTACACCGGGCAACTCCTTGAAAAGATGTAGCAAGCTACCAACACTTGTTTGGCAGCTCCTATAGGAGGAGATGACCCTGCTAATGCTTCTGCCTGGTATCTCCACTTGGGCCTGGCTCCCACTGAAGAGACCTCAATAAAGGTCGAAACTAGTCTGGGTAGTGGCCCTTCCCTTAATGCATAACATTATACATATCCGCAAGGAGATGTGTTTTGCATTATGGGAGATACTGAGATAGGAGTGTTGGTAGTTGCTCCACCTTTGTGGGATATATGTGTCAACCAAGCTTATTCAATATGAGGCAAAAAGGTTTGCAAAAGAAATGAACATTGTTGATTTCACAGGGGAGGCAAAATGATGCTTCAACTTCATGAGGAGAGAAGGGTTGGCCATGAGAACACAAACCAAGTTAGCCCAGAAAATGACACCAGCTTATGAGGATAAAATCTAACAGTTTTACTCCTATGTCATAAAACTTGGAAAAAATAAAAAAATAAACTTTTTAACCAAGTCAGATTGCAAACGTGGATTAGGTGCCTCTCAATTTTGATGTGCCTTCCAAAAGAACTGTTGATATGAAAGGGGTCAAAACAATGGCAATCAAAACAAGTGGTCATGAAAAGACACACTATAATGCTGTCCTTTCATGCTGTGCAAATGGTACCAAACTGCCTCCTATGCTTAAAACGTATCCTAAAGAGACCATACAACCTGGTGTTCTTGTCCAAGTTCATGAGAATGGCTGGATGAATGAAGAGATCATGGCCATTTGGTTTGCAAAGATTTAATCCAGAAGACCTGGAGGGCTCTTGAAGAGGTCAGCCCTGCTCCTGTTTGATCGGTTTCGAGCACATTTAACAGAAAAGACAAAACGGGTTGCAGCGGATTTGCGAACACAGCTAGCAGTTATTCGTGGTGGACTTACAGGTCAGCTACAGCCACTAGATATTTCTATCAACAAGCCCTTCAAAGCTCTGATGAAAGAAGAATGGAATAAATGGATGCAAAAAGCAGGTAATAACTTGACACTGACAGGAAGAGTGAAAAAACCAACCATTACTGAAGTATGCAAACAGGCCCTAAACTTATGGAATGGAGTCAAGAAAGAGGTGGTTGTTGAAATTCTTCAAGAAATGTGGAATCACCAATGCCATGGATGGAACTGAGTATGATCTCATATATATTCTGAGACAATGACTCAGAAGACAGCAGTGATGCAGTACAGGTTGAAGAAAGTGATATGTCTGGAACTAATAGTGATGAAGAAAGTGATATGCCCGGAACTGAGAGTGATGCATGATTTCTTAGTATGTATCTTAAAAATATTACCTAATTACTAAATATACTTGGAATATTTAAAAAAATATCAATGTGTTCTGTTTTATGTTTAAAATATTGATGTCTTAATTTTAGGTTTGTCTTATACATGGAAAAATGCAGTAATTATCACTGAGAAAAGACAGGAGATGACTGTTAAATGCTACACTTATGGCATATAGAGCCAGAGTTGTCTAACATTTGGCATGTCCATGGTACTAATGTACCATTTTAATATGCCAGCCTTTTGTCTAGCATAGTCATTGAAACAAAAAAAAAGTATAACAAGAATTGCCATTTAAATAATAAAATAGTATATAATAGACCAGGAAGGTCATAATCTAATTCCTGACATGCACCCTCAGAGGATGTATATGATATGATAATAATGTATGAAAATGTTGCATCATTATGAAAATAATGATGCAACATTTTCATTCAGATTAATCTGTCAAGACTAAAGTATTATCAGATCTTATTTCTCTGCCTTCTAAGGCACTTTTTACTCTTTCAATCCACCTAGATCTTGGTCTTCTGGGTCATTTCCTACCATCCTAGCAAAGAACACTTGTTTTGCTAACTTCCCCTTTCCCATTCTGTTTAAGTGATCATACCACCTGAGATTAGTTCTGCTAACACATTCCTGAATGCTAATGTCATGTTTTTTTCTAACATCCTCTTTTTTAATATGATAATTAATTACTGCCAGCCTGGCTGGCCTATCTGCTCTCCAGCCGAAAGGCTGCAGGTTCGAATCCTGCTGTGGTCATGGATGTCTGTGAAAATACTAATGGTGGGTGGTAGATGGCATTCGCTCAGATGATGATGGTAGTTGTTGGTGGATTGAGTGGTGGAGACGGAGAGTTGTAGAGTAGGTGCCCTCCCTCAATGAGTCTTTGAACTCCCTGGAGGTGTCATGTAATAATAATAATAATAATGCCACCTGCCCACTCTCCTAATCTTTTTTAGAACTCTCACATCTGTGGTCTCCAGTCTTTTATCAAGTGTTTTATTTCTAAAACTCAACTCTCATATCCATAAGTTAAAATTGGTTTGAACACTGTCTTGTATATAGCTAGTTTAGAGTTTTAACTAATTTTTCTATTATTCCATATAAATTGTATGCATATCAGCATCGTTAATTCGTTGTCTATTTCCATATGTAATTTGTCATCATCATCATCACTAAAAATGTAGCTGAAATGTTTTACTTGTTCTATAGGTTCTCCATTCAGGATAGAGTTGATGTTTTTGTTTCTGCTTACTTTCATTGTCTCTTATCTTTTTATGCTGATTTTCATGCCAAATTTATTATTACAGCTATTCAATTTAGTTAGGGAATCTTGCAGACTTGTACTGGATTTATTTAGAAGTATAATATCATTTGCATAAAGGGCTAATATTAGCATCACCAATTTTGATATCAGATTTAATACCACTTTTCTTCATACTGTTTTCCATATAGCTGATGAATAACAGTGGAGATACTGTGCACCCTTGTCTCACCCCTGATTTAACATCAAACAATTTACCTTCTTCAGTTCTAACTGCAGACTTAGAACCCAAATATAGACTATGTATTGCTTATTATAATCTTCCAATTATGTCATATAACTTGAACATTTTGAACAGCTTGTTTCTTGGCACCTTGTCATATGCCTTTTCCAGATCTACAAAACTTAAATGCAAATCCTTGTTATACTCTCAAGAATTCTCAACTATTTATCTTGAAGTGAAAAACTGATCTCGACATTCTGTGTTTGGCCTGAACCTAACTTGCTCTTCTTGAAGCTTCATTTCCATAATTTTTCTTAGCCTTCTTTCAAGTATACTTGCATAAATCTTGCCAGGAACACTGAGTATGAAAAATTTATCTTTAATTCTGTCACATTGTTTTATTTTCTTTTTTCATAAATGGATACGATGAGAACTCTACATCTGGGATTCAACCCTCTGCATTCTGAATTATTTGAGCATTTCTGTTTGAGTATCATCATCTCCAGTTGTCTTTCCACATTTCAGGTTTTAAATGGCTTCCCCCCCCCCTTCAAGTGTAGATATGCATTCTCAATTGCATTTCTGTTGAGTGTTTTCTGCCACCATGCTGGCACAGTTTGGTTTTATAGGATTGATGCAGGAGAAATGTTTCATCACTTAACTAGAGGGTGTAGAACAAACTTGAGTAAAGACATGATTAGTAGGGATGTGAGGACTAAATTTTTTGCTTGGAGGGTTGTGAATAGAAGGAATGGGTTGCCAGCTTCAGTTGTGAGTACTTTGTCTCTTAATGGGTTTAAGGAGAGGTATGATAGATTTTGTGAATAGTTTTGGTCTTTCATGATGAGTCTTTGGACTTCATGGAGGTCTCTGTAAAATAATAATAATAATAAAAATGATGATTAAGGTATTAGGGTTGCTTAAGGGACAAAAATAACTTAGAAGAAATCTCCACTAGGTTTTATAGAATGCAGAGAATCTTTTGAGCTCATATCCTGTCCTCACTTTCACATAGTGCGCTCTATTATTGGTGTCCATTTGAATTATAAATGAATGTGGATAGTTTAGCAAATTGGAAGTTAGCTTACCAAATCATTAGTTTAAACCAAAATCAAAATGATGTACAACACTTTGAAATGTTATGCCAGCTGGAAGAATCCCCAGCTTGAAAAGGTGGGAATAAACTCATACTTTGCAGAATTGAAGACAGGCACTATCCACATAAGAAGAATCAGGCCAGGAAAAGAAGGCTTTTTATTTGGTGAGATAATAAATAATAAGATGGTGCTAAATAATAAATATAAGATGCTAGATTTAGGCACTTATTGAAGAACTAAAATGGTTTGAAAAATTTCTTTGGTTTCTGATTATGTAAAAATAAAACTCACATACACAAATAACACTGGCCAACACAATTTTTGTTGACTTTTATATGAGACTTGTTTTTTACTAATTTGGGTTCGCTGATTTCAAATATCAAACCCATTTTTCTCTATCACGTCAGGTTTTTCCTCTATGGCATTTTCTTTTTGCTAATTTGTAAGTTTTTGATAGTTTTTAGGAGGCAGTACTATTTAGAGGATCAAAAAAATCGATTTTTTAATATTATTTTCTGAAAGTATGTACTTTTAAAAATCTGTTCCTAACTTTTTATCAAGAAATTCGAAAAATTCCCGAAGATATAGCCTATTATTAAAAGCGGTGCACAGATCGGAATCGGAGTGCTCACCGCTCTCGCTTGTTAGTAAATGTCTTTTATAAATTGGCATGGCTATTTCATTGGAACGAGCAACTGGCTGAATTGCTGAGTCGAGATTTGGATACACAATTTTTTTCTTATTCTTCTTATTATAACCAGAAGTCTGAACTAAACAAAAATTGCAATCATCTACGTGATTTTTCGGTTCACGCCAAATCATTGGAATGCCAAAAGCTAATTTTTGGTGTTTTCCCTTGCTCCACTGTCGTAAATTTTCTACACATGACTTACACACTTTATTTGGAGGCCATGACTTGTCCTGATCTGCACTTTTAACGTCAAAGTATGCAAAGTACACTTTCTTAACGAAATCAGTGATATTTGTCCTTTGACTGGGAACAGTAAAGCTGCCACAAATGTAGCAGAAGGAATCTACACTATTGACACAATTTCGAGTAGTAGACATGATGTATTTTCTTCACTGCCGACTAACATGCAATTAACAAGACAAAAAAAACCATAGACTTCATTGAAACGTTATAAGTGCTCATCATACTTTCACGATCGATTAACGATTGACTGATTTCGATCGTTCTTTGTCTGCTATGACGCATATAGCATTCATTTGTTTTAGGCAGTTGTCATTGCCTACTTTTCATCACCTAAATGTATTAGGTCGGTTATCGGCCTCTCTCGCATTCAAAGCGCCAGTACGTGCCGTTGCAGGTTCTTACGCATTTATTCATCTACTAACAAGCGAGAGCGGTGAGCGCTCTGATTCTGATCTTCACACCACTTTGAATAATAGGCTATATCTTCAGGAATTTTTCGAATTGATAAAAAGTTAGGAACAGATTTTTAAAAGTACATACTTTCAGAAAATAATATTAAAAAATCATTACTTAAATTAAGGGGATATTAAATCCCACATAGTTTTAAAACCGAATAAGAAACTCAAAGATTGGAATCAGAGAGTTTCTTGCCGAATATAGTAAACTATAAAGTATTGGCGACACTAGCGTTAGCCAATGCAAGTGATCCTAGTACGTAGTGCGATACCGGGGCAACTCGTTGCAAAGGTGGAGGAAGTTCAGATCGCTATTCTTAGGTATTTTCCATAATGTAAAAACACATTTCCTAGGAAATGTATGCTGTTATTACATTATGGAGGGAGGTCACTACCCAGACCGGTTTCAGCCTTTTTTGAGGCTTCATCAGTGAGTAGCTAGACCTAATACCAAAGTGTATAGCGAAAAGAACTTATGTACTCTGCGAACGAGTTTTCCAAACAGGTGCAACCATTAAGTTACTTAAGTATAAAGAGCTAATAAGCTTCATTTCGGCAATGAAAACATTACTTAAATTAAGGGGATATTAAATCCCACATAGTTTTAAAACCGAATAAGAAACTCAAAGATTGGAATCAGAGAGTTTCTTGCCGAATATAGTAAACTATAAAGTATCGGCTACACTAGCGTTAGCCTCAAAAAAGGTTTCAGCCTCAAAAAAGGCTGAAACCGGTCTGGGTAGTGACCTCCCTCCATAATGTAATAACAGCATACATTTCCTAGGAAATGTGTTTTTACATTATGGAAAATACCTAAGAATAACGATCTGAGCTTCCTCCACCTTTGCAACGAGTTGCCCCGGAATTGCACTACGTACTAGGATCACTTGCATTGGCTAATGCTAGTGTCGCCGATACTTTATAGTTTACTATATTCGGCAAGAAACTCTCTGATTCCAATCTTTGAGTTTCTTATTCGGTTTTAAAACTGTGGGATTTAATATCCCCTTAATTTAAGTAATGTTTTCATTGCCGAAATGAAGCTTATTAGCTCTTTATACTTAATTAAAAAACCAATTTTTTTTATCCTCTAAATAGTACTGCCTCCTTAAAACTATCAAAAACTTACAAATTAGCAAAAAGAAAATGCCATAGAGGAAAAACCTGACATGATAGAGAAAAATGGGTTTGATATTTGAAATCAGCACACCTAAATTGGTAAAAAACAAGTATCAGATCATAATCAGCAGAAAAAAATTTTTTTTGTTGTTGGCCAGTGTAATCATCATCAATTTCCTGATATATACCCTCAAGGGTTTGTTCAGGTTACTGTGACTGAACTACATGATGAAGTTTACATAATTATTAATCTCCTATCAACAGTTTTTCCTCCAAATCAATTGGTTACTTGTGAGCACTCCAATATTGTCATATGTAACATTTTGTGCTTCTAAGGCACTTTTGACTGAATCAATACACCTAGATCTTGGTCTTCTTCTGGTTCTCTTTCCTGCCATCTTAGCATCAAACACCTCTTTTGTTAACCTTTCCTCACTCATTCTATTTAAGTGGCTATACCATCTTAGGTTAGCTCTGCTGACACATTCTTGAATGCTAATAATGTCAAGTTGCTTTCTAATATCTTCATTTTTAATATGATTGTCCCATTGATGCAATTGATTCACTCCCCTAATTTTTTCAGAACCCTCATATCTGTGGTCTCTAGTCTTTGATCAAGTGCTTTATTTCTAACCCAACTCGCAGATCCATAAGTTAAAACTGGTTTAACACTCTTGTATATTTCTAGTTTGGTGTTTGGCTAATTTCTCTCTTATCCCACATACATTTATTCAGCTGATAACCCACTATACCAGCTTTGCTTTTCTGTTGTCTATTTTCAGATTTAACTTGCCATATTTATTTAAAGCTGTGCCTAAATAGCTGAAATATTTTACTTGTTTCATAGGATCTCCATTCAGAATGTAGCTGAAGTTTTGTTTTATCCTGTTTTTTCATAGTTTTGGTATTTTTATTGCTAATTTTCATGCTAATTTGTTACATCTGTTATTCAGTTTAGTTAGAGAATCCTGGGGACTTGCACTAGATGTGTTTAGGAGTACAACATCTGCATAAAGCAAAGAGCTAAGTTTGACATCTCCAGTTCTAATATGAGGCCTAATGCCACTTTCTTTTATAATGTGATCCATATAGACAATGAATCCCTGATTTTACATCAAAACATCTTCTTGTATTTCCTTCCATTCTAACTGCTGACTTGCCAAGAGAGAAGCTATTCAATACACTACAGTTATATGGTGTCAATGGGGCATTATATCAAGCAATATTTAGTCTTTATTTGAGTTGCAAGTCAGCAGTTAGAATTGAAGGAAGTACAAGAAGATAGTTTAATGTTAAATCTGGTGTGAGATAAGGATGTACATTATCCCCTCTGTTATTCATTATCTATATGGATCACATTATGAAGGAAAGTGGTATTAAACATGATATCAAAATTGGAGATGTTAATGTAAGCTCTTTGCTTTATGCGAACAATGTTATACTTATCAATAAATCTGCTACGAGTCTGCAAGATTCCTTGACTAAATTGAATAACTGTTGTAATAGATATGGTATGAAGGTCAGCAATAAAAAGACAAAGACAATGAAAATAGGCATAATCATTGAAAATGTCAACTGTGTTGTGAATGGAGAACCTGTGGAACAAGTAAAACATTTCACCTACTTAGGCATTTTTAGCGAAGATGGTAAATTAAATATGGAAATAGACAACAGAATCAATAAAGCTGGTATAGTAGGAAGTCAATTGAATAAATTCATATGTAATAAGAGAGAAAT
The DNA here is from genome assembly GCF_054136105.1 of Typopeltis vanoorti. Taxonomy (NCBI): domain Eukaryota; kingdom Metazoa; phylum Arthropoda; class Arachnida; order Uropygi; family Thelyphonidae; genus Typopeltis; species Typopeltis vanoorti. The sequence continues at coordinate 81,855,098 of NC_143550.1, forward strand.
TAGTCGGAACACTAAATTAGCTGTATACAAGACTGTGTTCAAACCAGTTTTAATTTATGGATCTGAGAGCTGGGTCAGAAGTAAATCACTTCACCGAAGACTAGAGACCGCAGATATGAGAATCCTGAGAAAGATTAGTGGCGTGAACAGATGGCATCAATGGCAATATCATATTAAAAACGAGGATATTAGGAAAGAACTTGACATTGTCGGCATCCAGGAATGCATTAGCAGAGCTAATCTCAGGTGGTATGGTCACTTAAACAGAATGGGCGAGGAAAGATTGGCAAAACAAGTATTCTCTGTGAGTTTGGCTGGAAAACGACCCAGAGGAAGGCCAAGATATAGGTGGATTGATATGGTACAAAGTGCCTTAGACGACAGAAATATAAGATCTGATAATATTGGAGTCTTGACAAGTAAGACTGATCTGGAGGAAAATTATAGATAGGAAGTTAGTAATGATGTAAATTTTTCATGTAGTACTATCATATCCTGTACACCCTTTGAGGGTACATGGCAGGAATTGGATGATGATGATGACTTGCAACTTATATATAGACTATGTGTTGCTCTGTATAATGTTCCATTTACCCCATATAATTGTTGGTGTTTTGAAAAGCTCTTCTCTGGGCACCTTGTCATATGCCTTTTCCAGATCTATAAAACTTAAGTACAGATCCTTGTCATATTCCCATGATATTTCAACTAGTCACTTTAAAGTGAAAATCTGATTTTGACAACTTCTGTTTGGCCCATATTGTTCTTTTCCAGCTTCTCTTCCACATTCTTTCTCAACCTCTTTTCAGGTATGATGCTTGCATAAATCTTACCTGGAAAACTTAGTAGAGAAATTCCACTGTGATTCTTGCATTCAGTTTTATTCCCTTTTTTTTATAGATGAAAAGCTGAGAGCTCTATTCCAATCATCGGGAATTCTACCTTCTGATCAGGCCCTCTGATTTATGTATCTAGGATATCCTTATCTTATTCAATTATGATATTTGATTCCTTTTACAATACTCTTTCCTCTATTTCTAAGTTTATTCAATAGCTTCCAGAAGATTTTGCCACCTTCCTGATATTTATTTTCCATACTCTTACCAAAGTCTTCCCATGACATTTTTTAATCTACTTTTACACATAGTTTATCTTTCTTACATTTTTCTCTGTATTCTTTTAGGACATCTGCTGACTTATTTGATAGTAACTTTTGGTATGCATTCTTCTTCTTTTCCAGGACTGCTTCTTTAACTTCTTGTGTTCATCACAGTGTTCTTATTTTTTTATCCATGCAGACAACTTTACAATATACCTCTCTAGCTGAATCAACGAAACTGTCTTTTTGAGTTTGCCATTGAGACTACAAGGTTTGGTTCTTGTTTCAATTTTTTTAATTTTTTCTTCAGTAATGTTTTTATAGTCAAGTCAGAATTTTTTGAATCAGAGAAACATAGGAAATTGTAGTCTTTGTTGGAGAGAGTAGAAACTATTTTGAGAAAAGGCCAAAGCTAATAATAATAACAGTAATAACTGCTGGATTTCCGTTCAGGAAATGGACCTGTTATCAAAATACCATGTTCCAATATAAATTGATATCAAAATACCATGTTCCAATGTACACAAATTCACCAAAACAGAAGACAGGCACAAGAATAAGTCTTATTGATTTTGCTGTTAGTGAAAGTGATATTTTTACACTGGTTCATGATTTAAAAAAATATAAAAAAAAAGTATATATGAGATTTGAGGCAGGAGGTGATCACCATTTAGTTTTGACCAGGATAAAAATTAATATTATTAAAAAAAAAAACATATATATATAAAAGTTGAGCAGCTTTCAGATATGAACTATAAAATTTGGTAAGAATATGGAAGATCAATATCATGAAGATGGCAGAATGTTCTAGAGGCTGTGAAAAAAAGCTTAGAAGTGGAAAGCATGCTTTAAAAAAGAATCAGAGACGATAAAGGTGATTTAAAAATGAGGATAAGGATATTCTGCAAGTCTGGATTAATTACTTTGAAAAATTATTGAATGAGGTAAGCAGTGTGAGAAAGTCATGATGAACATGGAAAGGAAGCTGGAGTAGGTGATATTCTACCAGAAATGCTAAGAATTGGAGGTATGACACTTATAGTGTTCTGTACTACATCATGCAGAAGGTTGAATTCTTAATGACTTTGATACTTGAGTAGAGCTTTTGTAGTACTCATCTGTAAAAAGTAAAATTAAACAATGTGCAAATTAAAGAAAAATTTCCCCTACTGAGCATATCAGGTAAGATTTATGCATGCATACTCAAGAAGCTAAGAAAATTTGTGGAGAAACAACTTGGAAAGAACAAGCTGGGTTCAGGCCAAAGAGGGGGGGGTTAGGATCCGTTTCCACTTTATGACAGAGTTGAGAAATTGTGGGAATATAACACAAATCTGTAATTAAGTTTTGTTATATCTGTGAAAAGCATATTACAAGATGCAAAGAGAAAAGCTTGACAGCTTTACAATTATCTAGGGTAAAAGAGGTATTATACAGAAAAATACATGCCTGTATTTAAGTTTTATGCCGGCAATTAAAATTGGAGGTACAGGCATTCCCCTCACTGTTCCTTTTTGCAACTATGTTGGTCACATGAAGAAAAGTAACCTTAAACCTGATATTTGGAGATAGTAGAAATGAACTTGGAGATATTCAATATTTCTCTTTACTTCATACAAATGATGTTATACTGGTGTATAAATTCAGTACAGGCATTTAAGATTGTTTAGGTTAAATTGAATACCTGTAATAAATTTGCCATGCAAATCAGAAGTAAAAAAGAAGAAAATATATGCAAGTAGTAGCATGGAATACCAGCCACATTCTGAACAGAGAACTATTAGAACAAGTAAAATATCTTGGCTATTTATGTAAAATTTTCAGTTAAGATGGCAAATTAAATATGAAAATAGCCAACAGAATAAGCAGCATAGATATTGTGAAGGAATTAGTTGAATAAATTTATATGGAGTAAGAGAAATTATCTAAAGACTAAACAAAGACCACTATATAGAATATAGTGATCAGACCTATTAAGTTTTGGATCTGACAGTTTTGTTATAAACAAAACAGATGATTAAAGACTAGAGATCACAGATATTGATAGTTTTTAAATAATTAAGGAGTGAAAAGATGTGATATCAGTAGTAGAATCCTAAGAAAAATGAAAATATCAGAACTTGACATTATTAGCATTCAAGATTGTGAGCAGAGATAATTTAAGATGATATGACTTAGATAGAATGGGAGAGGAAAGATTAGCAAAACAGGTGTTTGCTAGTATGTTAGTAAAGTGACCCGAAGGAAGACAAGTGAAAAAATTTTCTACAACTCTCTTTTTCTACAACTATAACAATCCAGAGTATTTTCATAATATGTTGATACACCGTTTTACTACTTGTATATGGAAAATGACTTCTGCATTGATTTAACTTGTATCTTTTTGGCACTAGCTTCCACTGATGAGATCTCAATAAAGGTTTTGACCTTTATTGAGATCTCATCAAATTGAGCCTGGGCAGTGACAGTAGTGCATAGCAATGTGCATATCTGAAAGGAAGTGTGCTTTGTATTATTGAGTGCTAAGGTAATTGATGTGAACTTAACATTTTATATAGAAGTAGCCTACTCGTGAAGATACTTCATGTGCAAACTTTGTTTGCTTACACTTAGTATAAGAATTAAAACAAGAATATAGTTTTTCTGTTATAATTGAATCAATTGATGTGGCATGAGAGAAAAATAACAGTATATAAGCCAGTATTGAAACCAATTGAAATTATGGATGTGAGTTGAATTAGAAATAGTTGATCAAAGACTACAGATCTCAGATAAAGATCTGAGTAAAATTAAGGAATTGAATGAATAGATGGCATTTGTGGCAGAATCATATTAAAATGAATATATCAGAAATGGACTAGACATTATGCATTCAAGAATGCTTAGTAAAGATGATCTTATATGTTACTGTCATGTAAATAAGTGTAATGTGGCGATACAAATTGATTCTTGTATGGCAAAATGTCTGGAAGATGAACAAGATCTAGAATGATTGAGTGGATATTACAGTTTTTTAATTTTAATACACTACTTAACCAAGAGGTTAATTAGTGCCTTAGAAGATTGAAATGTAATATCTGCTAATATAGGAGACCTGAAAAATAATAGGTTAATTAGCCAGAAAACACCTGATAGGAATCGAGTAATAATTCAAACATCATTATGTTACTATCATAGTATTCTCTACTTTTTGATTACTTATCAAAAATGATGAAATTATTAATTTAAATACAGCTTTCTTCATAATTAAATGTTTTAAGATCATAATGAATTGCAAAAAAAAAAAAAAAAAAAAATCATCAAATAAATTTGATATATAATAAATAAATTCTGATCTCCATTCTTGTCTTCTGAACCTAATAAGGCTTAGTTCGGCCTATGACTGGGTGAATCCCATGAAGATGACTTAGCCAATTTTATATGGCAGTAGCAGGGTTTTTCGTTCCTGTAGAGGAATCTATAATTGCCATTTCAGTGGGCTGCCACCCATGACCGCATTAAGAATTTTTAGGGAACTATTTGGTGCACCATCTCAAATGTGAGCATGGTATTTTAATGTTGGGTAAAATTTTTAATTTGTACAGAGTTTTTTCAACTGGAATGGTAAAAAATAATATTTTAAGAAGTAATCCAACTCTAAGAAGCTAAAGAGTTGTTTTGACACTGAATAGGCTAATGCTAAAAGTAAATGGTAGCCCAAGAAGAGAGAGATGATTTTATATGAAAAACTAAGCATTACTGACAGGGAAATGAGTTCAAATTTATTTCTGTTTTTATCTTATTTTATTTCTTTGTAAGAAACAAGATAGAACTTTCTGTATTTTGGAAGTATTGAAAGAAGTACATATAGCATCATTTCCCTATTAAACATAGTGGTCATTTTTTAATTAAGGCATTGATTTTAAAAAATCTTGAATTTTGGGAGTACAGTTTGAGTACTGTAAGGTTTGTCCAATGAGCAAGGGGAATGGAGCTGGCTCTCATCAGTAAAACTAAAGATAAGGTTTGTGATCAGTGAGGAAAAGTTGTTTATATAAGAGAGAAACATTGGATACTCTTGCATTTCTGGAGAGTCAAGAGCTGTTTACCATGACATGCAGTGAATATCTAAAGAGGAAACTGATTATCCAGTTGCAGAGGACAGGATAACATTTTGTTGAGTTGACTTCTATCCCAGACTCGATCATGTGCCCTGGAAACGTTAAGAGTGATTACACAGGTTTCATCAAATCACTCCATTGACCATGTATAGTGGTGGATGGAGATGGATTGTACTGAAGATCTGCTATTCATTTTGAATGACAGATTCTATACTGATGGTCATTAATAAACTGATATGCCTTTAGCAAGTGAAGAAGTTGGTTGTTAATAACTGTAGCATTTTTATCTTGAACAAAGGACCAGTTAATGACCTTTTACATTATTTTAGAGAAGGCTGAGGTAAAGGAAATGGGTAAGTAGTTTGATAGATTTTTGTTCTCCCTCCATTGGGTTGAATATAGTTCCATGCTGTTAGGATAAAGAGGTTATTATAGAATGGGTATTGTTCCAGAGCCTAAATTTAAGTGCAAAGTTGGAAAGATACCATTGGAATTTTTGCATTATATCTAGATTTAAGATGCTTTTGATGTCTCTTTCTGATGAAACAGTACAGGAGGCATTCAGTGCAATGTATTTAGTGATTTATAATGATGATATTATTTTATATCAGCCCCCCCCCCCCCCCCCCCCACTAATGTCCCAAAACCTATGGTTGGGAGTTCAGTGTGTATCTGGACAAGTGGTTGAAAAAGAAGGGATTTGTTGATGTTTCTTGAAGACCTGAGAGTTGTAATAATTGGGAAAGACTATTCCAAAGAGCAAAGTTGTATAGAATGAAGAAAGATGAGAAGTTGGTTCAATAAGTTTGGAGCTGAACTGTATATGGATATTGACTAGCAGATGCTCATGTTTGTGCATGATAAGAGGAAAGTAGAGGAATGGTTGTGGCTAGTTCATTCAACCAGCACCCATGGAAAGACAATGTGACAACAGAGCTTCTATGGGAAAGTGACCCAAGGGAGGCAGTGAGGGAGGGGGTCATCACTTAAGTTAATTGCTCTCCTCTGAATACAACCAAGCATTTTGCGGGAGCTCTTAGGTAGTACCACCCCTAATTGTGAGAGCAGTATATTCTACAATCAGGTGAATTTGAGCTTTATAAAGTGTCAGGAGATGAATAGGGGAGAAGTACTGTTTGGAACAAAAAGGATATCAAGCATTTTGGAGGCTGAAGAGGCTATGGACCTGATTTACTTGTTCCAGAAAATTAAAATTCACCAGGTTATCTTCATTCCACTTGAGAATGGAAAGGCGATCAGTGTTTAAAGCATTAGTTACAGAAGATCTTGAAGTGGGAATTATCTGAGCACTACAAGGTTTTGAAAATGAATTGGAAAGGAATGGAGAGTACTGTCATCAGCAAATCGATGAATAGGATTGGATTCTCTCTCTCTCTCTGAGATCACCGATCTTCTCAGAGTGAGATGAAAGGAATGAAAGGGAAACCACCCACCATGATTTGTAATGAATGATCAGGAATGAAGCTGACAATCCATTTAAAAAGGGAAGAAGTCACATAATAAGATGGTAGTTTGGTAAGAAGGCCGTGATGATGCCAAACTTGATCAAATGCTTTGGAAATATCTAGAGTGACTACTTGAGTTTCTTACTTTTTTGTGACCTGTATCTGATTGGTGAGTTTGGTTAGGAGATCTGCTGTGGAACAAGAATGGCAGTATTCATGTGGTTGATCACTGAGTGTTTGCTAATCAAGTAGTAATTAACAGAAAACAAATCAAATCTCCAATATCAGCTTGCAAAATTACAAGGAACCTGCAGAAATTATAATATGATTATGAATTCAAGTAAAACAAAGATAATCAAACTTTGAAGACATCCAGAAAATATATATATAACACTTTATCAGGAAACCATGAACAAGGTAGAAGATTTTTAATTACCTAGGAGCATATTTGACTTCAAATTTAAATGACGTAGCAATGGCGAAACACACTCTCCTATAGCATGGTCAATGATGAATAAACTTAATAAAATCTGGAAAAACAACAAAATTCCTACAACTCTAAAAATAAAATTTTATGAAAGTATAATACTACCAGCAGCTCTCTATGAGGCAGAATGGACCTTAAAAAAAAGAAGCAGAGAGGAAAGTGTTGGCTTTTGAAATGCTTCAGGAAAATCAATAACTCATTGGACAGAACATAGACAAGTGCTGCAAGATTTGAATATCTCTAACTCAACAATTCTTAACACAGTTAAAAATCATCAGCTCTGTTGGTTTGGTCACATTGTGCAAATTGAACTAGACAGACTTCCTTGCCTGGTATTTGAGGGCACTATGGAGAGTACAAGACCCAGGGAAAGACCAAGCTTATGGCATAGAACTGCACGACTTTCAAAGCTGTTGGCATGTGAAACAGCTTACTTTGGACAAACAGCAGTAGAAGGCTCTTATCCACATGGGAGTCAACCATCTTGAGGATGAAAGAGAAGAAGAAGAAAGTAATTTGTAAGCAATATTTTTTTTATTGTATTGAAGTCAGAGCAGTAGGATAATAGTTTGATCACTGACTTTTATTTTCCCTTTTTTGGGAACAAGCTAGATAAAAGCTTGTTTCAAGGTTGTTGGATAGATGCCAGATGAATATGACAGCTTGAAGAGATGATACAGGATGGGTGCAAGTTCTGGAGCATAGGTTTTTAGTACAACTGGAGGAATACTATCAGAGCCAGGAGACTTATTGGTATTAGTGCTGCTGAGTATTTTTCTGATGCGCTTCTAGCAAATTTTGGAGGAGGTATATTGTAGATAGTTTGTAAAATAGTGGGAGGAGATTTACCTTGAGTTGGTTGTGGAAAACTGATGCCAAGAGGGCCTGCCTTATCTTTAGGAGATGTTACCATTATACCAACAGGATGTGAGAGAAGTTGAATCCCCCACATCCTTGGTGTGGGATTCAACTTCTCTCCTACATGTTTCCACTTCTCTCACATTCTGATAGTATAGTGGTCTTTACAAACTCTGCTTTTATTTTTATTTATTTATTTATTTATTTTTTTTTTTTTGCAGCTGTTGCTAGTTGTATGGTAAGCTCAGTGAAAGGCTGGAGGTTTTGGCTTGAGCTGTTGGTCATGTCCTGGAATTTTGGCTTAGATTGTTTTAGCACAATTGTGGGAGAGCCAGGATTTAGATAAGGGTTGAGGGTTTTGATTGGAGTGAGGAATAAACATTATATCAGCAAGAATAATTTTTGTCATTAGATCAGAGTAGGTGCTAGGATCAGAAGTGCAGCAGCAATAATATTATTATTATTTGACACCTCCAGGGAGTCTAAAGACTCATCGAGGGAAAGTGTGCCAACAGCACCGACAACTGGCTCTACCAATCGTCCAACCGTTGCTTTAATGAGATCATGAAAATGAGGCATAGAAATCCTGAAGGTCATTCCAATTGACACCATTATAGTGCCACAGGTTATGAAGCTGAGAATGACTGGATGATTTGTAGAAAAGGAAACATGAACAAGGTTATGGTCAGGCTTACCAGGAGGAGAGCTAACATCAGCAATATATTTAGAGGAAGAGCTGGGTAAGATAAGGGTCCAGGTTGTTTAGGAGAATAATGAGGATTATCTGGAATTCCTGTGGGTTGATAATTTGTGTTAAATCATTACTAACAGCAAACAGTTTGGCTTCTCTTCTAGCTTGGTCTGTGACACTGGAGAAGGGAAGCCAGTTTGAATCATGGATATTGAAATCACCAAGGGAGGTTATCTCACTGTTAGGGTAATTAGACTGTATGTGATTGACTTTCAGAGATAAATAGTCCAATCTGTTGCTGAAGTCATTAGGATGTTAAGAGAATGACAGGGCAACAACTGAAGTCAACAAATTGAGATAAAGGAAGTTTTGAGATAAAGCAGATCATATAAAGGGGATTCTAGGTCCGATAACTTTTGGCATGGGATTTCAGACCTGACAGATGCACAAGTTCTGCCCTTATAAAATGCATCATGCAAGATGCAGTGAGAGAAATTATTATTATTACAGGCTACTCCATGGAATCCTTAGACTCATCGAGGCAGCCCTAAACATCATGCCAAGCACTATCATACTTTGCTTTGAACTCATTCACAGTCATGGTGTGCACAACAGACTCTGCAACCTCTTCCACTCATTCATCACTCTCCAACTTAAAATCTAATTCTAATACCCTTGCTAACTACACTCTTGCTCAATTTCCAAGGATGGCTCTAGTTATCCCACCACCAGATTTGTTCTGAAAAATTTCCTCAGTATTAATCTTGTCAAAACCTTTCAGTAATTTGTATGTCTCAATCACATCACCCCTTTTCCATCTGTGAACCAATTTCTGTAACCCACAAATATTCAACCTGTTCTTGTAAAGTTCATTCTGCACACCTGTTATCATCTTGGTCACTTGCCTGTGGATCCTCTCCACCTCATCTTCATTTCCAAGACACTCAGGTGACTAGTCTTATCAAGGCTTTATAAAAAGGAATAATAATCTGCTTGTTTCTAATCATCAAAATATTCTTCAGTAGCTAAGTAATCTGATGAGCTGCTTTAGCCACTTTTGTTTTGTGTCCTTTAAACTTTAACTCCCTATCCACTAACACTCACAAATCTCTTGCTTCATTAATTTCCTGGAGTACAGTTCCATCAATGTGGTATACAGCTGGTAATCTTTTCACTCCAAAATGAATAACCTTACACTTTGCCACATTAAACTGACATCCATTCTCCAATGCTCAGACTATCAGTCTATCCAAATCATCCTGCAAAATTTTAATATCATCTGTATTAACTATTGCTCAACCCAGTTTTGCATTATTGGCAAACAACTGAACAGTTCTTTCCAGATCCTTTATATATCTTTAATCTACAAATTAAATAGTAGTGGCCCAAAAATAGAGGCCTATGGAACGGCGCTAGTCACAGGCCTTCTGCTGGAGACACTACTCCTGAGTAAAGTACTCTCTGATATCTCTCCAACAACCACCCTCTTATCTACTTTACCAACTTTATATCCATTCCCATGTGCTCCAGTTTATTGATTAGAATTCCATGTGATATCTGTCCAAAAGGCTTTTGTAAAGTCCAGCAGTATCTCTGTAAACCCATTACCTTGATTCAACTCAGCTATCACTGTATTATAAAACATGAGCAAGTTACGGAGGCATGACCTGTCCTTCACAAAACCCATGTTGTCCTCCTCATGGTATCCCATACCTATCCATTCTTGACTAACTTCTCCAGTTCCTTGACAACGAATCCTGATAGGCTGATCGGTTGGTAATTTGCTACATCAGTCTTGGAGTCTCCTTTATGCAATGGAACTATTTTCCTCTCTGCCTAAAACAGAGCAGAGACTTAGATTAAACAATGTGGTCAAAGGCACTGACAATTCCTTAGCTCCTTCATGTGAAACTCGAGCTGGTATAGCTATATTGACATCAAGATTCTGTAATATGCTAGGCACATCCATTTCATTTACCTCAGTTCCCATATAATTCTTTGTCTCTCTCGTTACTATAATAGCTCCACCTGGATGACATACTCTTGCAAGGTGTTCGCTTAGTAATTCTACTATTTCAACAGATTCAGTTCCCTCACTACCATCTGCATTCATTAAGATCATTCTGCCATAAATATTCTTCCTTTTGCTTGCAGCTTATCAAAACAATTGCTTGGAATTATTTTTCTTGCATTGCTAATTGCCTTTCATACTCTGCCTTTGCCTTTCTTACCAGACTGGTTAGTTACCTTTCTTGCCTGTGCTTTGTACTGCTCATGTCCCTGCTGGTTATCTTTCTCCTTGAATTCCTTCCATAATATATATATATATATATATATATCTTTTTTTTTGTAGCTTCAGCCTAATGATGATATTCATCACTTTAACTCTCACTTGATTTACTCTCCTGATTCTAAGTATATGCAGTCTACCATTACTTCCCTTAAACACTACTTACCACTTCCCATGAGATACATAGCATGAGAAACCCTTGCAGTTTCTCATGCTATGGCACTGATCCAAGCAATCTACTAAGCTTGTCATAATTTTCAACCCTGTAAATCCTCTTTTTATGTTGCTCCCACCCATGAAAGGTTATTTTGTAAACCTATAGTACATTTTGTACCGTCGGTGGGCTTAGGATTTTTTTTATCAATTTTTATATATATCTTTTGCATTTTTCATTTATTTTTTTTTTTTACACAGTCTGGAAACCCTGCTCTAGAGACCAAACATGGAACTTTTTCAAGCCTCTAATAAGCTGGGCAGTGGTCACACTCCAGACGATGACATTCATCTTCCATCCCAAGACAATCACAAAGATCCATGCGAACAGTGTGATTTGAGCTCGCAGCCTGTTGGTTGGAGAACAGGTACGCTACCCACTCAGCCAACCAGGCCAGCCTCTTAACTGAAAATTCCACACATTTAGTCACCTGCCAGGCCAAGACCATATGGTCACTCTCACCTGTTAGTGGCAATGTGGTCATATTGGTCATAGATAAATTATCTGATGCAGTTACTACATCTGGCACTTTCAAAACTTTTGGTATATTCCATCACATGTTGCCTCAGGTAATTATCCCTTAGAACTGCATAAATTCCATTTTCTTCCTCCCATGCATCCTCTTCTCCTTCCAATCTATGTTCCCATAGTTGAAATCCCCCATAATAATTACCCATCCTCCACTTATTTCCTGATGCATACTATCCCCATTATCCTTTACATCTCCTGGTCTATAGTAGCATCCAACTGTATATTTTGTTCTACTGGCCTCTATTTCGCACCAGATAGCTTCAAAGGTGCTATTTTCACTGGCCTGCAGTTGAACTGCTACTCTCTTGGTTGCAGCGCATCAGCTATCATCAATAACACTCCTCCTCCTCTGATTCTTTTCTCTCTATCCTCCCTGAACACACTATACCTTTCACATCTGTCAGCCATGTGTCTACTAATAACAATAACCTTTGGCCAGGATAAACTAACCAATGCCAAAAACTCCTCCCCCTTGTGAATGCTCCTTGCATTAGTGTACATAAAGTGCAAAAACCCCTTAGGCAAACTGCTATCCTGACACTTTATATGAACTATCCCATTCTGGTTTGTCATAAGTGGAACTTAGGCATTTTATGCACATTCTTATACTCAACTGTCTCAGTGTTATCTGCACACCAATTCAACACCTTTCCCTTCTAAAAGCTCTAGTTTCCATGATTTTACACATCTACTTTCACTTTATTCAACAACACTTTTTCTAATCTCTGAACACTAAATCCATTCAGATGCAAACCATCCTCCTTGTGTACGTCCTTCTGTCTGTCAGACTTACTCCACATATCCACAAGCTCCACATTATTCCTCCTGCATAACCTATGCATTGAGTCATTTGCTATTGTGGCCCTCCTCCTCATCTCAACTTTGTCACTCACCTCACTGTCTTAACTTTCTCACTCTTTTCTTTTGCTACTTCCAAGTAATTCTTTCATGCCCGCCCTCATGCCATTCTTTTTCTTCTTTCAAATTGATCGTTCCAGCCAAACAAAGTTCAAGTAAGATGTCACAGAGGATATCAGTTATGGTTCAGTGATGATTAACGCATTGTGTTTTGGTGTCTCTCGGTGGTAATGGTGCACATCACTGATATTAGAATTCAAGACCTCAGATGTCAGTGAAGTCCATGTGTTGAGGCTTAAGTGCTGTGAGGACATCATGTTGGAGGTTTAATGGAATATTTTCAGCACTTGGAAAGGATTAAAACTAATTTTCATGCTTCCAATATTTCATCTCAGTCACTGAAACCCTTCAGGGATTACAAATAACTTCTTACAAAAGTTATTTGTAATCCCTGAATACAATACAATACTAAGTGAAACATGTGGGTGACTCTAAAGTCCTATCTAGGTGGTGTGCCCACTATGGGCATTTGCAGGTGGCCTAGGATGTAACGTGGGTTCTCTAATAATTAATGTTTCCCATATTATGAGAAGTTTTATGCAAATGTATTTATTTAGATTCAGTTGATTTCTGAGTACTGCTGTGGATTCTAAAAACAATCTTTCTTTTTTGAATTTACTATAGTGGAGCATGGTGGTTTTTCTCCAGGAGATCCTGTGGGTTGTATCATATTGTCTGCAAGGCCAGATTGACCATAGTTGTGATTGCAGATGTATGATTTGTGTTGTTCTAAACGGATGGTTGCTGATATGCTCATCTGTCCGAAGTAAGCCAGCTTGCAGGAACAGGGTACTCTGTATACTTACTCCAGGCACTGAGAGAGAGAGAGAGGAGGGAGCTGATCTTTGATGGAATGTATAAGGGTAGTAAGTTCAGTGGGGCTTAAAAGCTGTGTGGGGGTTATACTTTTTTAAGAACCTAGCTATTTTTTCTGATGTGCCTCTGATGTAGGGTATGGCGATGGCATTTCTGAAGTCCTCCTGAAGAGATGGCCGGGTGAATGGGGGAGGAACTGATTATTTTTTTAATTCTGTAATTGCCTTTAGCCATTTGAAAGGAAGGTGTTGTGTATGTAGTTGAGTTCAGTTGAAAGGGAGGTTCCACTGGAAAAAAGCTTGTAGACTCTATTGGTTAGTTTTAATAATGCCATATTGTTGAGAGACGTAGTGGTGGCTATGGGTCCACCCCCTTTTCACCTCCTCTTGCTAATTTTTACATGGAAAAGTTTTGAAAAACGAGTCATAGACTCATCCCCTCTTAAACCTTCTATCTGGTTAAGATATGTAGATGATGTGTTCTCTATTTAGCCTCATCACCCAGACACATTAGACTCCTTCCTCAGTCACCTCAGTAGCCTACATCCAAGAATCCAGTTTACGATGGAAAAGGAAAATAACAATAGTTTACCCTTCCTTAGACAGCTCAGTAGTAACATGCCTCCCTGATGGTAACGTTTCCTTTTCTGTATATAGAAAACCTACTCACACAGGCAGATACATTCACAAACTTCCCCACCCCCCTCTCCCTCAACAATATGGCAATAATAGGATGCGCCACCTAGATAGGACTTTAGAGTCATCCGTATGTTTCACTTAGTATTGTATTATATTCAGGGATTACAAATAACTTTTGTAACAAAAGTTATTTTTAATCCCTGAAGATGTTTCACTGACTGAGACGAAATATTGGAAGCATTAAAAAAACTTTTGTTACAAAAGTTATTTGTAATCTCTGAATACAATACAATACTAAGGGAAAAACGTGGGTGACTCTAAAGTCCCATCTAGGTGGTGCATCCTATTATTGCCATATTGTTGAGAGGGGGAGAGAGAGAGTGTGTGTGAATGTATCTGCCTGTGTGAGTAGGTTTTCTATATACAGAAAAGAGTGCAATAATAGGATTCACCACCTAGATAGGACTTTAAAGTCAACCACATGTTTTACTTAGTATTGTATTGTATTCAGGAATTACAAATAACTTTTGTAACAAAAGTTATTTTTAATCTCTGAAGATGTCTCAGTGACTCAGACGAAATATTGGAAGCATTAAAATTAATTTTAATCTTTTCCTAGTGCTGAAAATATTATATTAAACATCCAACATGATGTCGGTGAAGTCAGTCTGAAAGTTGATTATTATGATTACATGGAATTTGTTCGATTTTGTGTGCGTGTATTAATTTTTTTTTCCCTGGTACTTTTTTGATATTTTTGGTGGTTTTTGTGGGCAGCGTTTTTTTATTTATTTTTTATTTTTTTATTTTTATACTGCCACAAATATTATTATTACATGCACGTTTCATTGGAGTGCAGTGTCTCACTTATTGTGAAAGGCCCACATTAGCTATTATTGAAGTAATGGATAACATTTCTCTTTAAAGTTGTTCACCAACAATGCTTTCATGACTGCCTCTAGTATCCATTCATATGCCACTCTCCAAGCAAAAGCAAAACATTTAGTCCTTATATCCTTGTTAACAACACTCTTACAGAACTTCAGGGTCCCCCCCCCCCCCTCTCCCAATTCTCTCTCTCTCTCTTGTGTTCAATCATATATTGGAAAATTTCTTTAGTATCTATCTCCAAAACTTTTAGTAACTTATTCTACAGTCACAATGTTATGGCTACCACCCAATAGGTCATAGGCTGCTAGCAGAATTGCTGCTATGCAGTTTTGTCATGGACTGCAAGAAGTATAGTGTATACCACATTGTCAAGATTCATTTTGGTAAATTTTGTAGAATGCTACTGTATTAAGAGTAATAAAGTTATAGGAAGTTTTTTTTCCACTTGGTTAGACTATAATAAATTTAATTTAATCCTTTATCCAAGTATAAGCAAACAAAGTTTGTGCCTGAAATATCTTCAGGACTGAGGCAACTCATGGTAAAGGTGGACTCTCATCACTCCCTGTCTTAATATCTCCCATAATGCAAAACACATCTCCTTGCAGATATGTATAATGCTTTTCCAATGTTTCCACCTTTACCACGAGTTGTCTCAGCCCTGAAGATACTTCAGGGCTGAGACAACTGTTTCAGGCGAAAACTTTGTTTGCTTACACTTGGATAAGCGATTAAACTAAATTTATTAGAGTCTAACCAAGTGGAGAAAAAAAACTTCCAACATCTTTCTCTAAATCCAGAGTAATTTAATAATAAGGTGACACACCTTTTGGCAACTCGTATAGGTAAATATGACTTCTCCATTGCTTCTGCTTTAGTATCACCACTTCTGGGTCTGGCTCCCACCGATGAGACCTCAATAAAGGTCGAAACTGGTCTGGGTAGTGGCCCTTCCCTTAATGCATAGCATTATACATCTCCACAAGGAGATGTGCTTTGCATTATGGGAGATATTAAGTCAAGGAGTGATGAGAGCTTGGTCCACCTTTACCACAAGTTGCCTCAGTCCTGAAGATACTTCAGGTGCAAACTTTGTTTGCTTACACTTGGATAAAGGATTATACTAAATTTATTATAATTAAGTTATAACTTTAATTTCCTGGCATTTTGACTTTCATATTAAGATCATAACCTGAAGCATGCACGCGCATAGAGAGAGTGGAGTGAGCGAAAAAACAAGTTACATTATAATTCTAATAGTATGCCAAAGTATCACTAATTTGGTCACTACATCAAAGCTACAGTTTTGTTTTACTTGGCCAGAAAACAAATTCTTGTTAACTTTTAATGATGAGGCATTAGGGATATCTAGGTCTGCACGGTTAGTATTGACGTTGCACTTTGCAACCATATGCCTGGGTTAGGAGTGGCCCGGGTTCGATTCCCGTCGTCGACGTGAGGAGCTTAAGGATCTTCCTCAGCCATAGCCAAGTTAGCCGGTCTTGGGCGTGGACAGCCGGGTTTTTTCCCCCAGTTTATCTGGGGTTTTTCATCCTGCAAACTGGCCCTGTGAACACACCGTCCCTATTGAAAGTACAGCCCACGGCTGTACCTTCTTTTTGTAGGTAAAAGCTATTTTGTCACACAAAATAACCAAAGCCTACTACATAGGCAGAGAGGGCCTGTGATATCAGACAAAAATTACTCCTGTAAAAGAAGAATTAGTATTAATTTATTAATAACAATTCTCAGCCCTTATTTCAAGTATTGATAAGGTCACCACTAATGCTGTATGATTAAAAGTTGATAAGAATTTCTCTAGCCATATAAAACAGGACTAGCATTTTCCCCACCAGTGGAGTGATGATTAGCCAAAGTGATACTTTGGCATACCATTTAAATTATAATATAACTTATTTGTCTCTGTCTCTCTCGTCTATGTGTGTGTGTTGGGGGATCTATACAGAGAGTGAAACATATATCTCTGATATGAAGGTCAAAATGTCAGAAAGTTCAAGTTATCACTCTTAACACAGGTCTCCATAATTTTACCAAAATGATCACCGTGTGATGCTAAAAGAAAGGACAGTGACCTGCGAGTATTTGGGATGGAGGATTCAAATGCCACATCTCTCAATCTGTATGATCCAAAATTCAAAGGAGTATATCCATTCACATAGCAGTGTTTCTAAGATTCTAAACATCCTAAGATTATGAGAAAACTTGTATAGATTCCCCAGAGCTTAGCTTTAATGGAACATGTGCACTAGACATTAAAGTAACTTTCACAGCTTATACATGTAACAAAAATTATAGAATTCATTCAAAAACTCCAATATATTTCATCCAATGTTACATGGACATCATTAGACCATTAACTACATTCAAAAGATGAATTAAAATGAGTCATAAATCGTGTATATTAGCTCATGCCTCAATCACAGCTGAAGTGTTAAAGCTGTATAACTGAGAGGAGACCTCCACATAGCCTTTAAAGGAATGCAGAGAACCGACCAGGGCTTCTGACCTAATGTCCAGTCCTCACCTTCTCGTGGTGCACCCTGTTGGGTATCTACTTGGATACTGAATGAACGAGGATGGGCTGGCAATTTGGGATTTCGCCGACCAAATTGTATTCTTATTGGTTAAACCAAAATACAACATGACAAAATTTCATGCCGGCTGGGGCGTTGCCAGTTAAACAAGACCACCCGTTGTTTTTGCCAGGGCAAACAGCAGAAAGTCAGCTACTGGAACAAATCTGAAAACACACTCCAGCTTAACATCACCAGAGTTCAAGATCGGTACTGTCAACATAAGAAGCCTGAATGGCAAAGAAATAGAGCTAGCTGAGGAATTAGATAAGTACCAGATCGACATAATAGGGGTGACTGAAACAAAAAAGACAAAAACTGGTGAGATCTTTCTGAGCAATAAATACAAAATGTTATATTCAGACAATGACAATCAAGGAAAAGAAGGAGTAACCATAGTATTCAACACTAAATACGAGGCTAATCTTCTTGAATGGCAGGCAGTCTCAAGTAGAGTGATGTGGGCAAATATCAGAATGGGGAACTGGACAATGAGACTTATTTGTGTCTATGGTCCCACAGGAGGTTCTTCTAAGGTAGAAGTGGAGGAGTTTTTTGAGGCTTTAGAGAAAGCAACTGACACAATGAAAAAGGAAAAGTTGGTCCTTGTTGGGGATCTAAATAGCAGAGTAGGAAGTGATTGTCAGACATACAAAAATATTTTGAGAAAATTTGGAGAAAAGAGCAAAGCTAATAATAATGGCAAATACTTGTTGGATTTCTGCTCAGGACATGGACTGGTTATTACTAACACCATGTTCCAACATAAAAATGTGCACAAATTCACATGGAGAGAAGAGGCAAGGAATAAGAAAAGTCTCATTGACTATGTTATTGTTGATAGTGATGTTTTTTCCCTGGTGCAGGACACCAGAGTATACAGAGGATTTGAAATTGGAAGTGATCACTGTTTAGTCTTGAGCAGGATAAAACTGAATTTCATATTGAAAAAAATGAGCAGCTCTCAGATGTGAACTGTAGACTAAAATACACAAAGATTATTGAAGAAAAAATGAAAGAGTTTGAGAACAGGAACCAAACCTTGCAGATTCAGTGGCAAGCCTTGAAGAAAACTCTGATTGATTCAGCCAGAGAGGCATGTGGTGAGGTTGTCTGCAAGGATAGAAAAATCAGAACTCCATGGTGGACACAGGAAGTTAAAGAGGCAGTGAAGGAAAAGAAGAAAGCATATCAAAAGTTCCTGGCAAATAAGTCTGCTTGTGCTCTTAGAGAATATAGAGACAAATGTAAGAAAGCTAAACACTGTGTAAAACTAGCTAAACAAAAGTCATGGGAGGACTTTGGCAGGAATATAGAAAATAAATATCAAGAAGTGTCAAAATATTCTGGAGGTTGTTGAAGAAACTTAGAAATGGAGGAGTTCTGTAAAAAGACTTAGAGATGATAAAGGTGATATGAAAATGGGAGAAAAAGATATTCTTGAAGTATGGAGTAATTACTTCGAAAAATTGCTAAATGAAACAAGCAGTGATAGCACAGTGGTAAAAAAACACTCAACAGGCATACAGTCAGGAATACATATCCATACTTGAAGCCATCAAAGGCTTGAAATGTGGAAAGCAGCAGGAATAGATGATATTCAACCAGAAATGCTGAAGTATGGTGGTTTAAAAGTCGTACAGTGGCTGCACTGCATAGTTCAGAAGTCCTGGACTGAGGGACGAATTCCCGATGATTGGAGTAGAGCCTGAGTGTGCCTGATAAGATTTATGCAAGTATACTTGAGAAACAGTTGAGAAGAATTGTGGAAGAAAAACTTGGTGAAGAACAAGCTGGTGCAGGCCAAATAGAGGCTGTCAGGATCAGATCTTCACTTAACGCAAATAGTTGAAAAATCATGGGAATGTAACAAAGATCTGTATTTAAGTTTTGTCGATCTAGAAAAAGAATATGCCTACTGATCACCTTTTTCCTTTACACACACCCACACACACTCACACTCTCTCTCCCCCCCCCCCCCCATAGCATTTTCTTCTTTTTCAGTTTCTGCTTAATGATGAAACTCATTCATTTAACTCGCACCTGATTTATCCTCTTAACCCTAGGGTGGTAATCTGATATTGCTTTGCTTAAATTGCACCATTCCCCATACATCACTATTATCCTTCCCCTGCAATTTTTTTTTTTAGCCATGGTACTTCTCCAAGCTGTCTTCTGAGTTTTTCATAATTACTAGTTTCATAGTTATACATGCCCCTTAACTGACAATTCCACTTGCTTAGTTGCCTATCATGTCAAGACTGTGCTAACTCTTCCCAATCATAGGCCAAGTCCATAAACTTAGGACAATTTACCATAGGTGTGTAATGTTGGCCAGCAATTCAGCTTTGTCTTTGGATGATGTTACAGAATATTATCTGATGAGAGAGATGTATAAATGGGCAGAAGTTGCACTACTGGTTTTTGCAAAAGGACCAGAAGGTATACGTATCATTTGTGCAGAATACGAATTTTCCTCATTTGACTTTGAAGTCTTATTTGGATTACTGAAGTTCTTCCTAGCTTCATTGTAGGCAGAGAAAAATTGTTGAAAGTTTTTCTGAATCTTGCCACGTTCTTTTGGAATTTTGAATGGTGTGGGGAATTGGAAGCCTTTGTTTTAATAAGAATAATTTCTTTAACTTGATTGGTATAGCTGTCTGTAACTTGGTCAGGACAGATCAGGGAGTGGACTAAAGAGGAAGTATAAGAGTCTAGAGATCTTCGTGCTTGGCCATTTTGGTAGAATGTTATCTGTTCACTTCCCTAACTTTTCTCAGACCTCTCATATTGTGGTCTCTAGTCTTTAACCAATGGTTTTATTTCTAATCCAGCACTCAAATCCATAAGTTAAAGTTGATTTGAAGACTGATTTGCATGCTGTTGCTTTATTATTTGACCATTCATGTTGGAGGTTTAATGGAATATTATCAGCACTGATAATATTCTGAGAAAGGATTAAAACTAATTTTAATGCTTCCAATATTTTGTCTCAGTCATAGAGACATCTTCTGGGATTACAAAAAACGTTTTGTGTAACAACACACACAAATACAATACGTCAGTGAGTGAAACTAAAGTCCTATCTAGGTGGTGCGTCCTCTATGGGCATTTGCAGGTGGCCTAGAATGTAAAGAGGGATCTCTGATAATTGCATAAAACTTCCCAAATTTTGGGAAGTTTTATGCAACTGTATTTGTTTAAATTAGGTTGATTCCTGAGTGCAGATGCAGATTCAAAGAACAGTCTTTCTTTTTTGAATTTACTATAGTGGAGCATGGTAGTTTTTGCAGGAGATCCTGTGAGTTGTATTCAAAACATGGTCTGCAAGGCCAGATTGACTATGATTGTGATTGCAAAGTCATATATCTGGAATTAGGAATTCCAATTCCTATTGTTTCAATCTGTCTCCAGTTATGTATCCATCCTTTGTTCACAGAAGTTCTCATATTGATGGACTGCTGTTCAGGTGATTACTTCATGATCACTTGAACTATTTGGAGGAAGATTGGAGGAAGTAGCTATATTCCAGAAAATCAAGAAACTAATTTTTCTTGCTCCTAAATATGTATTTTCATAATTAAAATTACCCATAATCGTTATCATTCTTTCATTTGCTGAACCAGCATGTCTAAATGCTTCATCCTCCTCCACACCTCCATCATTTCCAGTCTTATAATCATTTCCTGTCACATATTCTATGAAATATTTTGTCCTCCTACTTGTTCCTTTTGCTATACAGCCAACTACTGCCCCTGTTTTTCCCTCTGAACACATCCACCTTGCAGACACCATTCTTCTGCTTTTATTTACTGTATATATCCGTTTCCTATGACATCACCTATGGCAGTCTACTGTTGATTACCATAGTTGGTGTTTTGTTTGGCTGAGGTACGAAACTGTTCTACTACTAACCAAAACCTATGTAGAATTTTCAAACTCCTAGTTGGTTGTTTCCAGATTTTCACACTGACTTTCTGAGCACACTTAAATCCCTTGACATTAGCTTTTGGTTCTTCCTGTGCCCTTTTTTATTCTGACGCGACATTCTCACACACTGGGTCTGGGTTCTTCTCCACTGATAGCATCAGATGTACAAATAAGTCCAAGAGTAATACCTGTTTGTGTTATATAGTATTATAGGTAACATGATGACAGGAATATATATCTTAGTCTGTTTTATATTAAAAGATGGTGTTATGCAGTAATAGCGCTTGATGTAAGAGTATAGCAAGCACATAATGCCTATGAAATGTTCTGCAACTTTTAACATTAGTTTGGTTGGATTAAAAGTTGAGAAAAGAGAAGATGTATTAATATTTTATTTAAACAGTCGTCTCTGCTGATAAAATGGAAGGTGTTCCAAATAATAGCAGTGAAGAGATGAAGAGGAAGAAAAGTGGTTACGAACTTTTGAAGTAGGCCTGAAAATGGCCTACCCATGTGATATGCAATGTTTTGCTTCAAGTATGAAGCAGCATATTCATATCACATGGAGTATAATCATATATTGGTAATAATTATTACTTAGGTAACAAAAGTAATAAATAATCATTATTTAAAGAAGTATAGAACAAAAGGTTTCACTTTTGCATATTATAATTAGGGAATATTATGAATCCATATTTTATCACAGATAAACTTCAGTAAATGGCAGTACAATATGGATGGACGCATAATATCCTTCAGTTTTAATATAATAGTTATTACTACAGCTAGGGAAAAAAAAAAAAAAAAAAAAAAAAAAAATTCCCAATTACTTTTGAAAACACTACATGTAGGTGCTTGAAGTGTGTTTTTTGCCACTTACAAAATACAACTAATAATAGCATTTGTATTAAATCTTTCTATTTTTAATAATAGTAATTGGTATATAATGAGAACAGTAACTGATTTTAGTTAATTACTGTATCATAAAAATGCTACTTCTTGAAAATGTAGTAATTATTATTTCGTATTATAGTATAGATTTATTTTTTTATTTTATGGCTGTTGATTCTTAATATTCAGTGTTTGATCATTATATATACACATTTTGAAATATTATACAGAAAATTGTTTACTAGCAACTGTGATGTAAGGCTCCAAGATTAATTGAAGAATTTGCTACAAAGAACTAGCCTTGTGACCTCCTTTCAAGTAGGCTATTCTGACCTTACTAAGTGGTCTGTGTTTCACTCTTAACAAATAAGAAAAAGTGCAGTTTCATGTGGTAATGAAATTATTTTAGAATGAGGAAATTCATAAGTTTCTGTTAAATTTGGGTTATTTTTATAATTCCTTTACAAATTTTTATACTAGGTTTGTAACTCTTCAGTGCTTTATTTATTATCTGAGTGAACATATAACAACATATAACTAGGTCACAATGGTTAGGTTGATATGATTAAAACTTCAGTGATTATACTTCTTCACTTTGTCATTTATTTTAAGTTTAGCAACTCTTCTACATTCTGCTCATATAAACAGGAGTTTGTTGATATACCATTCCAAAACAAACACATGCAAAGTATTTTTTATTGTGTGGAATTGTTTGTTTTATTCACTGTTTAAAAAACTTTGTAATAAAAAGTCTAAAAGTATAAATAAAATTAGCATTGATTTTACACACACATATATATTATTATATATATATATATAATATATATTATTTTATTTTTTTTTAAATTACAGTTGTAATTTGCATAAAAGGGAAGTTAATTTTTGGTAGTTTGCATCCAGATATTGTTAAGTCATACTTTTTTGTAAGTTTTGCAGTAATAGAAAATTTAATTCTCATTACTTAATCACAAATGAATAATTTACTCTTTTGAATTATGTAGAAATGGAAGAAGCATGAATATCATCACTATTTTTGTTCACAATTAAAAATACTGCAAATGTTTGTGACATCCTTTTGCTTTTTTTTTTTTTTTTTTCTATTCATGAAAGAATAAAATTTATATGGGATTCATAAAAGGATTTTACGCTTTATATACATTGTTTGTTAAATATTAATAGATAAGAAATGGATATTAATGTAGTTCATAAAAAAATTAGTACATTTATATATTTAATGAATATAAATAGTAGAAGTGCCAGAAATCACAAGGTTATGTTTATGTGCTAACTCATTAGATATAACTTATTCTTCTCTTGCGTGCTCATGCATGCATGCACACACACCTTACTGTGTAATTGAGTGGAGACCAGAATATATTGATGAAATGATTATTTTCCTTTTCATTGGATTATTTACAGTGCTGTATACATTTTTATGGGTCATTAGAGTAAGTTACAGCTTAGTATAAGTTAGTTAGAAGCTCTTTTTCCTGGAAATAACAATGTTTCCAAGCCTGTTTCAATATGAAATATAATAAAGCCATGACAAAAGTAACACTGGCATTTGTTTGCAATGAAGGGGAGGAAAAAATTTCTCTTTACATTGATTCATTGGTTATTGTTTTTAAATTCAGTAATTTGTATAAAGAGCAGTTAATGTGAAATTTGAGATGTAAAACTTATTGGGGTTTCATTAGTCACAATTAAAATGTGTATGGAGATTGCAAGAATTGGAAGATGCATAAGACAAATGTAATCAAAAGGGGAATTATCTTTCCTTCAGTTTGAATAGTAAGAATAAGATGCATATTAATGAAAAGGAAAAGAAGGAAGCTGTTGTTATAAATGTGTTCAGTATGACTAGTAAATCTAATGAAGAAGAATGCACCTTATTGAATTCATGTTGTGATTTTTGTCATTACAACTAAACAAAAAAACAAGTTTATAACTTATGGGTGATATTTTGCTGGTGTCAAAAAAATATTTTTAGGCCACAAATTCAAATTGAGAAACTTATTTTTGTTTTTATTTTTATCTATTTGTGTGTAGAATGTTGAAAGCATGGCCTGTTAGATCATTAATAAATTGCAGTATCAAGCCACTCATCAGTAACTTCATTGATATCAAAATCAGTCCTATCTGATTTCTCAAAAGAGAGATCCTACTTCCCTTCCTCATACCTTTGATAATATCCAGATCTCTTGACATGATCTGATTTATCCCCTTGGGCTGATATACATATCTAAATATTCCTGGCATAACACATCTAAGAGGGCAGCCTGACTAATTGACACCTCCCCTTCCCAAGATTTACTCTAATCAGTTTCTGATAGACATTCTGTTTTTGCATTATACTGCTTCTATGCAAGTATTTTTTGGACATCTTTCTGCTACCATCATTCCTGCACTTTATTCTAAGACTGGAGAAGGTTGGGAGCACATATGGATAGAAATTCACCAAGAACTGTCTTTGCAAAATACTAGAAGGCATGATTTCTAATTATATGAAGAGCCAAAAGGCTTCAATTCGGCAACATGAACTTATTTAAGTTAAGGGATATTACATTCCGTATTGTTTCTTAGCCGAATAAGCTTAGCTCCTAGGAGCTGTATTACTGTTCTACATTATGAGAGAAGGTCACTACCCAGACCAGTTTCAACCTTTATTGAGGTCTCATCAGTGAGTAGGTAGACCAAGTTTGTAGCGAACAGAACTTACAACCCTTCTATGAGAATTGCCAAGAAGGTGTCCTAATATGAGTTGCCTCAGTTTGCACTACCAAATGGGTCAGGTGCTGCACTATCCAGGTATTTGCTTACGCTTGGAATCGCTGAACTTTGTATAGTTTCTATATTCGGCATGAAACTCTTTGAGTTTCTTATTCGGCTAAGAAACAATATGGGATGTAATATCCCCCTTAAATAAGTTCATTTCGCCAAATTGAAGCCTTTTGGCTCTTCATATAATTAGTAATTTATTAGGACACCTTCTTGGCAATTCTCATAGAAAGGATGTAAGTTCTGTTCGCTACAAACTTGGTATTAACTAGGTCTACCTACTCACTGATGAGACCTCAATAAAGGTTGAAACTGGTCTGGGTAGTGATGATGTAGAACAGTATATACAGCTCTTAGGAGCTAAGTTCACATTATGGCTAAATACCACGAATAGTGATCAGAGCTTGCTCCACCCTTACTATGAGTTGCCTCAGCTTGCACTACCAAATGGGTCGGATGCTGCACTATCCAGGTATTTGCTTATGCTTGGAATCACCGAACTTTATATAGTTTCTATATTTGGCATGAAACTCTTTTGAGTTTCTTATTCGGCTAAGAAACAATATGGGATGTAATATCCCTTAACTTAAAAAAAAGGCATGATTTCTGTTTCTGATAGAAGCAAGTTTTTTTTTTATTTAGCTCTTTCAGAGTCAGACTTAGTTTTATTGATGATTGTTATGTAGTTGTTGCAAGCTTTATTGTAGACTGCAAATGAAGCTGGTGTTTTCTCTCAAACCTTATATGCTTTTTTTATTTATTTTATTTTTTTAATTGCCTTGGTACACTTCTTGGAGAAACCATGGTTTCACTATTCTATTGGGTGGAGAATGGAGGCTCTCATTCCAACACAGATAATATCTGTAACAAGTTCACCGGTATCTGTATAATTGAAATGGTACTCTGGAAATAGGAAATAAAAATCTTGGGGACATGTTCCCACTTGGCATAGTTGTAGCATTAAAGGACACAGGTTGTGAATGGCCTAGGAGAGGACATTTAAGTATAGATGAAACCTAGATGATATTTTGATTGGAATTATCAAGAGGAGTGGTCACTTCAACAGTATACCTGAAAGAATTGGTTAAGAAAATGTCCAGAGTGTTGTGTGGGTGCAGTGGGCTGGTGGATATTTTGTTGATAGGTGAACAATTATTATTATTATTACACAACACATCCAGGGAGTCCAAAGACTCATCGAGGGAAGGCACCTACTACAACTCTCCGTTTCCACTACTCCACCAATCACGACTACCTTCATCATCCACACCAACGCCATCTACTGCCAACACTACCACTAGTACTTCACAGACAATCACAAACATCCATGCCCATGGCGGGATTCGAACCTGCAACCTTTTGGCTAGAGAGCGGATACGCTAACCACTCGGCCTTCCTGGTTAGCTGAGTGGTTATTGTACCTGGTTGGCCAGTTTGTTTTAGGTCATTGCCTATAGCAAGTGCCTCAGCTTCTCTTTTAGCTTGGTCAGTGGAATCAGGTAAAAGGGAGCCAGTTGGACAGCTGTGGACATCAAAGTCACAAAGGAAGACAGTTTAACTGTTAGGGCAGTTGGATTGCAGGAAATCAAGTTTAAGGCTAAGTATCAGAGATTAAATTATTTTCAGAATTGAGGGAGACTATATATCATCTGAGCTGTCATATCTTCTCTTAAACGTATTTACACTAGTGAAGTCACTACTACAAGAGACAAACTGTTCCACTCACTCGCTGATCTGTGAGAGAAAGTTTTTGAGTCTTTATCATATTACTCCTGTTTATATTGTTTGTAGTCCACATACTTTGTCTTTTCTCATAATTTATATTCCATAATCAATCAGTCATCTTTAATACTCTTCTTTGCACCTGCTCCACAACTTTGTCTCTTGGAATCAAGAAGACCAAATCTGCACACATTAGTCCACATACAGTTGTATTAAGGTCTTCTAAAGAGACAAAATGGGTTCCTTGTAGCAATATTCATTTCTCATTGCAATTAACCGCTGAGCTTTTTGTAATTTTTACTATAACCTTTGAACTTCAACTTCCTGTCATCGCAACTCCACAAGTATAATATGCTGTTGGAAATCTAATCACACCGAAGTGCATATCTTTTACACTTAGTGACATTGAAATTACAACCATTGTCATTTTCCCACAGTACTATCCTATTCAAGATGTTCTGTAAGTGCTACATGTTGGTAGCATTCCAAATTGTCTTGCATATCTTTGAACATCTTCTGTTAGGTCCTTCTAATATTATTAATATATAGATTGAACATCACTGGTCAGTCACCTGAAATTTGGCAGATTCATCTCCCCCCACAACACTCCCACCCCCTTTCTGATACGTATCTGTTTTCCACACAACTATTCAAGTTAATAGTTTATATTCCAATCCTAATCCTCCTGTTTATGCAATAATCTTTTATGTGGCATATCCTGTAAAATGGTTTAGCAAAATCCAACAGTATATTATAATGTATCCATTTTCTTTATCCAACTCAGCTATAACATTATTATAAAATATTAACAAATTGCTCATACATGACCTCCCTTTAGTAAACCCATGCTGTCCCTTGAAAGTATAGCTTGTCTGTCAGCTTGTTTTATATGAAAGTTATCAACTTCTCTAAAATCTTCATCACTACTTCAGAGACACTGATGGGCCAGCTGTTAGACACATCAGTTTTTGCACCATCCTTGTATGAAAGGACTATCATATGTTCTTTCCATTCCTTTGGGATCTTCCTTGCACTGAGACTCAAATTATACAGATATGCCTAACCAGTTTATCTGAATATTCTTGTTGATATTCCATCTGTCTCTATTACCAGATTTTAGTTCAGATTTTATGCAATAACTCTAGAACTCCTTCTCCTCCACCTCTATCTTGTCATCCAATGTAGTGGTAGCATTGTGTGCCATGTTGCATACTCCAGTCTGATAGATCTTAGTGAAATGAGCAGCCATTACTCGAACAGTCATCTACATCTGACACAAGCTTGCCACTGCATTCACTAAAATTATTCTTCCACATTCATTCTTTCTTTTACTTGTAGCATAATAAATTTTTTTGGATTGCTTTTGGCTTGCAGAGCCAATTTTTTTTCATACTCTGACATTTTCTCTGCAATACACTTAAGGTATTGCTCCTTATTTCATAACTCCTCTTATCCTTATTCCTTGTGATATTTCTTCTGCATCATTCTCTTCTTATGGATCACTTGCTTAATAAGGTTATATATTTATTTCACTCCCACTATTGGTTTTTCAAACTCTAGGTACACATTGAGATATTATATCTTTCAAAACTTCCCATGCACTGTGATATACCTTCCCATTCACTAACTGATATCATGGGACCAAACATAGTATTCTCTTGAGTTTGACATAATTTCCAGTTTGTAGTTCAGCATGCAACCTTTCCTAATTGGAACATCTACATGTTTAACTACCTTTCTGGTTAGTATTGTGTGATCACTGTCAACTGGAGGCAAAACAGTCACATCCTTAACTGAGATGCCTTGTGTGAATAGATCTAACCTTTCTTGACCATTACTTCTTTCACATGCTGCTTGAAAAAGTTCTATCTACACAACTCAAATATCTTTCATTCTTATAAGTTTTCTCTGCTACTCCATCAGTCTTCTGATAATTTTTCATTCATTAACCTGATAGGTACTAAGCAAGCACCTACCAGGTTAATTTGGCAATACATTTTATCAGCAACTGAACAGTCAGGTATATAGCAACACTCCACTATATACACTGCTTGGAAATATATCAAAGATCTCTATTTTATCAGAAACAGTTCCTTAATGGCTCAGAGGTATCATGATGAGATTTTGGGACCTATAGTTCATCCATTATACTGCTGCAATTGGCCAAGAATTCATTTTTATCGATGATAGTACTCGTTTACACCGTGCAAATTTGGTACAAGAGTGGTTTGAGGAAGAAGGTATTGAATGGATGGATTGGTCTGCCTGTTCGCCGGATTGTAATCCAATTGCAGTTCAATTGAATGCCTGGGATGCTTTAGGAAGTGCGTTTCTGCTCGATTGGTGCCACCATGATCGCTTCAAGAGCTCGAAACTGCTCTCACAGAAGAGTGGGGAAATATCCCACAAGAACTGTTTGATCATCTTATCTGGTTCATGTAATCAAGAACCACTGTTTTGGCTGTTAATGGAGACCATACGTCCTATTAAAATAATTAACAAAAGCTGTTTTAGCTATTCTTGTTAAAATTATTTCACTCTAAAATGTATAATTTGTTAAATTTGTAATAAATATCGATTATTTAAACAATATCTCATCAATTATATCCTATCCATAAGTAAGAAATATTTATTCATGTATAAAGTACTCAATAGTTATAATTATTTGCAGAAATTTATAATTATCTGACAGAAACTAAAATATCCCTTAATTGTTTTGAGCAGTGTATATATTTTACTTACGATTCCAGTTGTTGCATCTTATCTGACAGTCAGATTTCACTAATACCAACAATCTTAGGTTGCAGTATATTCAAAAGGTAACAAACTCGAGTTCTTTGTTTCTGATGCTGCCGGCATTTTTGTGTAAAGACATAACATGTGAACTGGTTTTTTCATATATTTACATCCAGCTTGGTCCAGTTGGGAACTTTTTCTTTCCTATCCCCACTCCAAACATCTGAACCAAATGTACATAGTCCATCCCCTTCATCAGATTCATAACCATAATCATTGGTATTTATATCATTATTATATTTGCATTCCTTAAGTGTATTTATATATATTCTCACCATTCCTTTCATGATAGTCTGGTTTTTTTTTTTTTTTTTCCTGACTTCTGCATTATGTCTCACCTCAATAATTTTTACAGGCTTCTAATGCCAAATCCATTCAAATGCAGGCCATCTGTATACAGGTCTTTTCTGCCATTATGCTTGCTTCACACATTCCAAAACCCACAACCATTTTTTCTGTGCATCCTGTGCACTGGTATCCAAAACCCAAGGATGAACACTATTTCTGAAGATTACAACTTCAAATTCAGATGAATCGGCTTATGACAATTTGTATAACTGACAATTTCGAGTAGAAAGTGGTACACATTCAAATTTTCGAATCCTACGCAAAGGAGTCGTGATAGCACTCAACCCAGATAAAAGGCAAAAAGCTGTGCTAAGTGAATTGTGTTTGAAGGAAGCTTGTTTTGTGAAGGAATAAAGTTGCAAACTTGGATGTCTTAAAGACATCATCTAGATGATTTCACATGGGGAAGAATAATTGGAAAGCTTTAAAGGCTGCATAATTACTGATATTGCAGAGAGTTTGGGATCTCACATAGCATTCTATCCAGGCTCTGAGCAGTGTTTCAATGGAATGTGTTCCAGATGTTTGCTAAGAGGTTATCCTCACTTTTCCGTGGAGCATGAAGACAGATTTTTGGTTATAACAGCAAAACATAATTGATACACCAAGGCAGATCAGCTTGCAAATCGGCTCCATGTCGAGATATCTGCATACCTGTGCAGATATCTCGACAAACTGTGGCAAGACATCTGTAACAAGTAAGGCTATATACCTGAACTCTTGTAGTGTGTGTCCCTTTATCTACAGTTTATTATAGATCATGTTTTCAATGGTGTTTTATCCATAAAAATTGGACAAGACGCCAGTGGGGTAATGTACTCTTTACAGATGAGTCATTGTAGCCTTTCCTCTGATTCTAGGTGATACTTGATCTGGCGTGAAATTAGTACTGCTTACCATTGTGAGAATGTTCTTGAAAGGAAAAGATATGGCAGTGCCGGGGTCATGGTGTGTTGAGGCATTATGCTTAATAGATTCAGAGAGCTACAAGTGCCAGAAAAAAGGACTATGACTGGCGAATGATATTGCAACAAAGTTCTTCAATGTCATGTTTGATTGTTCTATGATGCTGTAGACGAAGAATTCATTTTTATGGATGACAATGCCATACTGCATCGTATATAAGCAGTGGAGATACTTCTGGAGACTGAGGATATTAATTGAATTGAGTGACCAGCATGTTTCCCCAGATCTCAACCTCATAGAACACATTTGGAACACAATAAGGATATACATTGCTGCTCAAAATTCCTCTCCAGAAAACAAACAAGGCTTTATCCTTGATCTGCAGGAGAAGTGGGCTAGTTTCCTCAAGAACTCCTGAATCACTTGGTGCTAAGCATGGTACGATGTTGTGAGAGCTGCATTGCAGTTTGGGATGGACATTCCATAGTGAAATGCCTCTCTGCATTGTTTTCTGTAAGCACTGTACATTATTTTCTTAATTACATGCTTATGAACTTTGAAACATTTTGCCAAAAATGTATTGCGATTTAATTTGTACGAACTTTATAACACATTTTTTGTGTAATATGATTTACTAGTATGCTGGCAATAAATTTGTCTACATTTGGCTGTAATTAGAAAATTTTTTTATATACAGATAAAAATATAGTTCATACTTAGCTTTTAGACACAGGTGTGTGCATCAAATCATTTGCTATCATAGCCCTTCTTAACTCAGTACTATCTTATCTTGATACTAAACAGTTTCACTCGAACACTTTTTGACTTCTTCCAAGAGTCCTTTCTTATCCTTTCTCATACTGTTGTTAAATTCGGAATGAAAGAAGATTGAACCTATAAGCGCTTCATTCCGAGTTTAACACAAAATGTCATTCGCGGAGTCAGTATTGGTTTATCAGACTAAATAAGATGATGTTAACTTACCAACATAATTCCTTTTTCTTTGTGCATATTTCTAGTCATTTAATTGTTGATAATTCTTGTAAATCTCCTATTGTAACAACTGTGTGCTTTCTATAAATAATTGTGTAAGAGAGGGAGAATGAAGTAATCGGCTTATAAAAGGAAATGGCCTGAAGCAAAATACATGAGCAAGGCAGAGTAGCACGCGAGTTTCTCCAGGAAGCTCACCAGAGTACGGTATGGCGCTAGTTGCCAGAGAGGAGTAAGTGCCATGCACAGTGAAGAAAAAGAGTGATGTAGGAATAAAACCATAGGGTGCGCAATATAAAATCGGTTGCGGCGCCTACAGAGTTCTCTTGGTCCTTTTCTTCAACGGAGTGGTCAATGAAGTCAGGAGGTCGGAAGGCCACGTGGATGTGTCCAGGGGAGTTCGAGAGTCAATCTGTAGCCAAGCAGAGCAAAGTTCCCAATCCAGCAAGGAACCCATCGGAGAATAGAATGTCATGCTGAGCTGATTGACCTGAGAGTGGTGAACCTACACTGTCGCTTCCATGAAGATGTACCTTACCCGAGACCATTGCAGATTCGCATAGATGAAGTCTCGTAAGAATTAGGATGAGACCTAGGATGTGCTGCCTGGACACGTGTAGAAGGCCAAGTATCTCTTCATGCCTGGGTAAAGTAGACTTTTGATATGTTTTATAACTTTACTGAGAGAATCATGTGTTGCTAGTGTGTTGGATCATCAAATTGCTAAGACTTAATAGTGAAAGGACTTTGGTGTTCTCACTCAAGAAATTAGAGAAAGTGTTAGCTTTAAGCTGAAGAGCTGTGTAGAATTGCTTTAGAGATATTTTCACCTTGTCGAGTGCAAATCTCTTCCAGAAATGCTGTTTTGTGGAGTATAAGATTGTCCTGTAATTGAACTGTAATCCTTAATGTCTTAGAGAATTTGTAAACATTTAAAGTAATTAACAGAGTACTCTAGAGCTTTATTATTAAAATAATATGCTTGAAATGATTCATATCTGTATACTTTCATGAAATTGATGATTAAATGTTTTTTTGTTATGTTAATTTATTGACTTACCTGATTTTCTTCCTATTGAACCGCTCATAAAAATAGAACCAAGGCGGAGAGGGAATAAAAATGAAGAAGGCTACGACTGCAAAGCAAATCTTGATAGTTTAGATGATCTAAGTAATTAATAGTTTCGGTTAAGATAAACATTGTAGTGTGCTAAGCTGGAACTTAATTCCTTCATATTGCATTATTCAACTATCTAAGACATAGAGTGGCGCAGCTAAAAATAAATTTCTCTAAGTCTGAAAGGGAATTAGCACCAGTGCAGAACAAAGTATTTGGCGATAAGCCACGGCAGACCCTTGATGTGCTGATACATGTGCACTACTGATTGGACTGATTCATGGCCTAGACGAGCTATGAGACTGCATTGAAACTAACATAAACTGAATTTATAGTAAGTTACTTAAGAATGAAAAGACAGCATGTTAAAGAACCTCAGAGATAGAAAATTCAAGTAAGAGAGTATTAAGGGAACAACAGCGAATCTGACAAGGGCGCAGCCAAGCAAGAATTAGTTAATTATTAACAATGAGCATTAACGATATAAAAACAAAATTTTACACTGTATTTATCACTATTTTTAGTCATTTGTTCCTGTGAGTACTACTATTATGGGATTCTAATTCCCATAATAGTAAAAAATAATAAAATATCACTTGGTAAAAACTTCCCATAATTCTAATTAATTATGTTATTTTTTACTGTGGATACATGTTCTTCAAATTATGGACACCTCACACGTTTTTCTTGCATCATTGGATAGTTATTTAATGCATTGTGAAAGAAACCATAATTAGCTGTACTTTACAGCTTTCAAGAATGTGTAATTATTTTATTATTATTATTATAGCATTGTTTCTCAGAAAAGGAGATCTTTTTATAAGCAGTATGAAATGAATAATAGAAAATGCTGAATATTCATGTCTTAATAATCTTGAATGTCTCCTGGTTTATTCATTTTCATCTTTTAAGAAAATTAAAATATAAATACTTAATTCATTGTCATCTTATGTATATTACTTAATGCTTACTGATATTGGTTCACTGCCTCCAGAATCATATGCAGGATATATAATAATATATTCAATATTGTGAAACCATTCATATTACGTCACCGCTTTTATGCATGGTTTATTTTACAGTCAGTAAAGGTGTCTTTGTTAATGCTACAAAGCTACTGTTGGTTCTAGCAATGTTTATTATTTGAAATGAAGTAAAGGTATTGAATAATTTCTATATGTTCATAATGGACAAGGTTTGAGTTCTATAAAATATTTTATAATGTACACCAACTTCATAGGATTATATTATTACTAAATTAGGTAAATTGAATTTTAAAAAAGTGAAGACATTCACTTTAAGTAAAAGAAATCAACTGACTGTTTAAATTTCAAAGCTCTTAGCAAACTTTTTTAATTCACTATTGTGCACTCCAAAGTATTCCTATTAATTTATATTGCTTTTGTGCTTAATTTATGTTTCATTTTATGGTAAATTTTAAGTGTATACTGGGATAGATTTTTTAATTATTATAGAGGGTCATATTGCAGTTAAGGTATTTTAAATACATGTTTACCAAGGTTTGTATGATAGATCTAATTTGTTTTCTAAGCACTGTCAGATCAACTTTTAAGAAGTATTTAAAGTCCCTTACTACACGTGACCCTCTATAACAATCAAAACAATTATCCCCGTGTACATTTACCATAAAAATGAAACATAAATTAAGCACAGAAGCATTATAAATTAAAGAGAATACTTTAGATGGTACAATAGTGACTTATTTGAAAAGTTTGCTATGAGCTTTGAGTTTAATTAGTCATTCGAAATTACCATATATTTGGCATTGTGCATGACAAGTAAAAATGCTCACTTTATATACAACTAGATAGTAAGTTGGATATTTATTTCTGTAATTCATACTTTATTTTTTCTGTGTTACAGATATGCCTCTGTTTGGTTTTTGTCCTGCATGGGATGACTTCTTCCTTGTAGTGTGTGAATTTTGCAGTCATGTTGTCAAACCACAAGCACTGAGATCTCATATTGGTAATTCTTTAACTTTTATTTTGCTATCAAGAGGAGGGGAAAGAAATTTTAACATTTATATAATTTTATTTTTAAAAACTTGACTTTATTGTTCAAGAGGTAAAAGTATTCTTTTATTTCTTGAATTCTTATTAATGTAAGTAATCCAATTCTCTTACACAATTGTTGCAAAAAAAATAATAAAATAAAAAATAATAATCTTTAAATGGTAGATCATTTTTCTCCCCATTATCATAGTTTGATTACTGATTTTTAAATTAGGATACTTTTTTTATTGCTTCTTTTCTGATATTTGGAATCAAGTTTTGTTTAATTGTAATTTTCTTTGACATTGATCTTTATTGATCTTTCATAACTTTTATCTTCTAATTATAAGTTTGTATGATAATTATCTGATTCTTTATCATAATGATTTTGATACTCATGGTAAAGGGGACTGTTACATTTGGTCATGATAGAAGGATAAGAAAATACATTGGTGATATGTCAAAAACATATTTCCATCCTATTTTCCTTTTCTTGTTAGGTTAGGCTCAGTGGGCTGCCACAAACAAGTAACTTGGCATCTTATAAACTTAATTACTGTTTATGAAATCCTATCAGCATTTTCTTCTGGGATTCTTCTGGTTAGTTTGCCTGTTCTGTGGGATGAAAAAACCTGAGCTTGCAAGAGGAAAATCCTTTCCACCTCCATATGAGGCTGCTAACTCACCTTTCTTGAAAAGCCTTGATAATTGTTCTTTGCATCAGTGATACTAGATTGAGCTATGGAGGCTCTAAAAATGTAATATTTTCACCTGCAAGAAGTATTGTTGCATGATAGTGAAGAAGAGTGGTGATATAACTAAAATATGTGTATGTATCAGTACTTTTTTTTTTTTTTTTTAATGGAGAAAAGTAGCAAAAATAATGGTTGAGAAAAATGAGAAGTCAACACTCATTCATATAAATTTTATAAGTAAATTCTATAAATTCTTCTATAAATTTGAAGAATATTGAGCAGCACAAGAAAAAAAAAATCTTGGATGTACTGCTTTTTATGTAATTGTTTATTCACCTGACTAAGGGTCAGTTACGATTTTTTCATATTTTTTTTTCTTTATATAGTTGCAATAATTCACTTTTAGAAGTGTCACTTGGTTATGAAAGACCTATTGCCTTTTTTTTTTTTTTTCACTAAAAGAAATGAATGTTATATTTTAAATTTTCTGGTTTTGACCAGTTTGTTTTTTTTTTGCTTATCAATTCAAAGGTACACTCAGTCAGTTTATATATATATTAATAGTATAATATTTTTTTCTTTCTTTTGCTGCTTCTGTTTTGTAATGCTCCCCCCCCCCCCCCCTTATGTATTTAAAGGGCATTCTCAGTGACGAACTTACAAATTTCAGCTGCTAAGGCACAATTTTTTTTTTTTTTTTTTTTTTTGCAGTGATGGCAAATTATATATGGTAGTAGATTACAGAACAAGAGTAGCAAGTTTGTTGGGGAGCCAGTTGAATATATATATATATATATATATATATATATATATATAAATGTACGACATAAAACGAAAAATTAGCCAAAACACAAAACTAACACTCAGTAAGACAATGTTCAAACCAGTTTTAATTCATGTAATTAAAAGTTGGATTAGAATAGGATAACCATCTTTAGAGATATTACAAATAACAGATTTGCTTGATGGATTTGTTGATAGGAAGCCAGCTATAATGCAAGCTTAAATGCCTAGTGCCAGCAAAGTACTCTGGTATGCTCCTTAAGGATACATGTAAAAAAAAAATGTTTTTGCATAGATTGTATTTTTTTTTCTCTTTTAAACTGAAGTTTACAATGTTGTGTGGAATAAAAGCAGTTTTAGAGAATGTGAGGAAAAGAAAGTGGGTATATGCTCCTTTCATTTGTCTCGCTTATGATGCAGAATTTGCTGGTGTAGTACTTGTTCCATATTCTGCACCTGAAGAAAAACAATACTTCAGCCATCCATATTGTCCTTTTGATGGTTATAAATTATTATTGTTGTTGTTGTGTGGGCACCACAATGGTGTCTGAAGACTCAATTCGGGAGACCCAAACTATCCACACAATCTATCATACCTCTCCTTAACCCATTAAAAGACAAAGCACTCACAACTGACTTTGGCAACTCATTCACAACTCTCCAAGCAAAAAATCTAGTTCTCACATTTCTATACACAATTATTCAACTTCCTGGGATGACTCCTTGTTCTGGCTCTATCCAGTGCTGAAACAGAAACTGTCATCAATCCTATAAAACCCTTTAAGCAATTGAAATGTTTCTATTATATATTTTCTTTTTCTCCTATCAACTAACTTCTGCAATCCAGACACTCTCAATTTATCTTCATACAGAACATTCCACAGACCACTCACCAACTTGGTTGCTCGCCTCTGAATCTTTTCCACCATTTCCTCATCACCAAGAAACCCAGGAGACCATATCTGAGCACAGATGTGGACACATCAAGACCTTATAAAGAGGAATAACAACTAACTTATATCTAATTGTTAATGTGTTCTTCAATAGCCAAGTAATCTTATGGGCTACATTAGTAACCTTAAAAGTATGTCCTCTAAACTTTAACTCTCTGTCTACCCCCCCCCCCCCTAAATCTCTAGCTTCATCTATTTCCTGGTATATAGCTCTATCAATGTGATACAGAACTTGCAATCTGTTTATACCAAAATGCATAACTTACATTTCTCCGCATTAAACTGACAACCCATTATCTTTTGTCCATACTGACAGCCTATTTAAATTGTCCTGCAAGCTCTCCACATCATTTTTGTATCATTATCAAATAATTGTATATTTCCTTTCAAGTTATTTCCTATATCATTTATGTACAAATTAAACAATAGTGGTTGCAACACTGAACTTTGCAGCACATTACTAGTCACCTGTTTTGCCTTGATTCTGCTCTTCCATATACCACTTATTGAAATCTGTCCAGCAGCCACCCTCTTATCCACATAACCAGTGTCATATCCATTCCCATTTGTTCTAATTTGTGAACAGGGTTCCATGTGGTATTCTGTCAAATGCCTTTGCAAAATCCAGCAGAATCATCGTGTAGTCATTTCCTTTATCCAACTCAGCTGTTATGCTATTATAAAAAGCACTCACATTTGTGAAAGGTAGGTCAGGCCTTAGTAAATTACTGAGGCCTGACCTACCTTTCACAAAGTCACATTGCCCTCATACAGTATCATTTTTATCCACCCATTCTTGAATTTTTTTTTGACACCTATTTTTCCCGTACTTTTATCACCACACCTGAGATACTAATTAGTCTATAATTTGCTACTCCAGTCTTAGAACCTCCCTTATGCAAGGGAATTAATTATTTTGTCCTCTTTCCACTCCCTTGGAATTCTTTCAGAGCTTAGATTTAAAGAGTCTGGTCAGAGGAATTGCCAGTTCCTTTGCACATACTCACACAATCCGAGCTGAAGGTATGAACTCTATCCTCATATGAAGACAAAAGGATAGAGATTACTTGGGATAGGAGGGGAACTTTTGGGTCTGAGGAGGGTTATAGAATCAGTAGTATAGAACAGACCAGGGAGGGTATTGAGGAGACAAATCTGAGAAGTGGTGTTGGTAATGCTTATTATAAAATCAGAAAGTCTATCATGTTTGTACACTAATGCCAGAAGTATCCAAAATAATAGAAGTGAAATTGTTACATTGATTGGATTTATTTGATATCCTGGCAGGAATAGAGATGGATAGTTATATTTTTTGTGAAGACAAACAGGTAAGAAAAGGAAGAGAACTATTGATGATATCAGAGGAGTTATACTTATTTCAGGTAGAAGTACCAGGGGGCAAATAGTGGCAGTGGTTTTGAGGTTGTATGTATGGTTTGAGGTAGAGGTGGACAGGTTGAAATATTTAATTAAGTGTTATTATAGACATGTTATTGTGGAGGGCAGTGAAAGTAAATGTAAAGGAAAATTAGCTGGTAAATAATAAGAGAATGATCATTATCAGTGATTTCATTTATGGTAATATAGATTGGAACGAAGAGATGGCATCTGGGAGCAAAGAGAATGAATTTTTTGAATTTTCGAGAGAGAACTACTACCTTACACAGTAGTACATAACAGAGGGCACATGTAGATCAAAGGTCCTGGATTTGATCATTTCATCAGAC
The DNA here is from genome assembly GCF_054136105.1 of Typopeltis vanoorti. Taxonomy (NCBI): domain Eukaryota; kingdom Metazoa; phylum Arthropoda; class Arachnida; order Uropygi; family Thelyphonidae; genus Typopeltis; species Typopeltis vanoorti. The sequence goes on from NC_143550.1 coordinate 81,894,345, forward strand.
AATGCTCTTATAAATGGTGTGGTCAAATCTTCCTACATTTGGGGAGAGTGACTATGAAGTGATCACCTGGATGGTATTGAGGAGACTAGCTGTATGAGCACTTCTGTGAGAAGGGATATACATGGAATAAGGCTGATTATAAAAAAAAACAAACTCAGCCGATAGTTTGTAGCAATATCATGGAATGAGGAATTGGATGGAAGGGAGATCAGTGTTGTTTGGGTCGTATTCGAACTATCTGGTAGAAACAATTTCAGAATTATTTCAAAATTCAAGAGATTAAATAGGGCCGGTGTGAAATGATGAATGAAGAGGGAAGACATGCAATCTGGAAGAAAGTGTTGTTAAACTGTGAATGAAATTGTTTTGTATATATATATTTTTTTTCATTCACATTTAACATAATATACCATATACCAAGCAAGACTTGTGTAAATATTATTTAATGTAAACAACTTATTTTACAATTTAATATTCATATACCTACCTTAATTTTGTCTAATATTTAATTATTTAATCAAGGATATATGTATTAATAATGAAAAGACTGTATTAAATATTAAGCTATTTTATTTATTACTATGTTAATATTATAAGAATTTGTATTTGATAATTTGACTGCGCATTAATTGAAATGTAAATATTCTTTATTTATTCCTATTTGTAGAAGTTTAGCGTTATGCAATACCTCAATTTTATTATATTTTGATTGGTTGTCATGGAGACATATGTAAGTGAGTGAGCACGTTTTAGGAACACCACGTGAAGAGAAGGTTTATTGAAAAGAGTTTTAGTAAAAAGAGATCACGAGAACAATTTAGGCGGGAAGAATGGATATAAAAAGGGAAGAACGCTGAAAATATAGGGAGATTAGATAGATTAAGAGAGAGAAAAAGGAGAGGATTGGCATTAGGTTGGAATCGGAGTATTCGGCAATCACAGTGCGATAATAGCGAGTCGGCAAGTCACTCAAGCAGCTAATAAAGTCTACTAGTCGAGAGGCGGTTAGCTAATATTGTAGAAAACAATTATAGCTATGGAAGACAGCTGAGTGACTACTAAATAGACTAGTGATATTCGAGTTGAGATTCAATTTCAGGGCCAACCTTTCAAGGACATACAGAACCTTGAAGCAAAGCACAGAGTTATTAGCGAATAGTAGAGGCTGTAAAATTGAAGTTTACCGTTAGCGTGTTTAGAATTGTAGTGTCTAAAGAATTAATTGAATGCCGGAAGAGTGAACAACTGTGCATATAAAACCTCGAGTTAAGGAATTATTGTGTGTTGCCTTATTTCATGAGTGATCAGTAGTACTTTATGCAACAACATTTATGTGTATTGTGACCGATGATTGATTCATTTATTGCTTAGAAGAATTATTTTAATGAGTGCCATTTAATGTTTAAGGTGTTTACAGTTATAAAAAGTGTTTAATAAGTTGATGAAGAAAGAAGATTGTTGGTAAGATTATTCCAACCATTAATATTCCTATACAGAGAAGTGTGTGAGTTTCATCCTAGAATTTCCTTATTCTAACAGTAACTATTGCAGAGAATTAACTGAAGTGTAAAATTAAAAGTTTTGTTTGTGAAGAGGTGTTAGAGCAAATTTTATTGTATTTGAAACTTAAGAAACTATGAGATATTTGTGCAATCGGTTACTGAGGAACTTTGTGTGACTTTGAGCTTTACCAAGTAGTTAATTGAATTTTGTGAGAGCTAAAATGTTTATAGTATCTTACTTAGTGATTTGAAGTTAAGTGTAAAATTTGTGATTCTAAATTAAATGTTTGTTTTTATTAATCTAAAGTTGTGTTTTGCCTGAATCTCTTTTACTGCACCATTCATAAAATATTCGAACCAAAGCGGGAGAGATAAATAAGTCAAATGCTCGGCCAGTATATATATTAATAACATATTAAGGAGAAATGGTTGAGGGTTGATTTTTCTTCAATTCTTGAACTAATTCAGATATAAAGTGGCGCAGTCTTTAAATATAAATTTTCTTTATATTTGAATTAGAAATCAACTTGCAACCTATCAACTAGTTAAGAACATCGTAATAGTAATCATGTCGGATCCAAAGTATAGATCCAAAGTAAAGTATAGTAATCATGTCGGATCCAAATAGCAGGCAAGGGAGGTGACTTATTTGGTGAGGACAGTGAACAACAGTTAGCTCACGAGGCTAAAAAGAATCTCAGGGAATTCTTTTAGTACATGGCCAGTAGAAGAAGGAATGATTATAGAAAGATATCGGTTTGTGCAAATGATAGAATGGTAGCTTCTGCAGAGGAAAAAGTTGGTGTTTAATGACCATTTCATAACGGTATTTCATTCTTGTGAATGTAGCATCATCCAGATGAATGCAGTGGGAAAGAAGAAAAGAGGAGGCACTGATGATGAGTAGCAGGAGGTATATGAGAATTAAGTAAACTTGAGTTATTATATAAGACTTGTTTTGAGGGAATATTCCAAGAAGTTAAAACCTTTGACATACCTTTTTAACATGAGTTTTGAATAGGGCTGAGGTCCCAAGAGGATAAAGTCATTCTGCTTCATAAGGGAGGTGATAAGACTAATGCTTTTTTTTTTATTATAGGCCAATCTGTTCATCTGGAGTTGTGATTAAAGTTTTAGAGAAGTTAATCAGGACCAAGATTCAGCATTTCTCTTTGATGGTCAACATGGGTTTACTAAAGGAAGATCATGTTTTAATAATCTGCTTACTTATTATAACAAGGCGACCAATTCATTGGATAAGGGAGATGCATGCACAGTGGTATATTTATATTTTGCAAAGGTCTTTGATAGATTGCCACATGGCAGGCTAGTAATTAAACTGGAAAAGAATGAGTTGGATATTAGATTAGTGCTCTTTGCATCATATTTGGCTGTCTGATAAGTATCAGCAAGTTCTGTATAGAGGAACGATATCCTGAAGAGGAATGTTACTAGTGGTGTACACCAGAGGTCTGTTTTGAGGAGGTTACTGTTTAACTTGTGTAATGTCGGGAGGGGTTTGAATGGTAATATGTGGTTATTTGCTGATAATGTAAAGGTTGGGGGGGAAGACTATGAGGAGTGGAGATGATGTGGCTTTGTAAGAGGCCTTGAATTCTCTGGCTAAATGTGCAAGTGAGTGGGGTCGCCAGTTCAATTGCAGAGTGTCAAGTCGGGAAGCAAAGATAGGATGCAAAGTATACAAATAATGGGAATATCTTGGATTACAAATTGTACAGACTGGTGGATAGGAAGTGGAGGGATATGATTGAGACATACAAGTTAGTATTGATACAAAATTAATAACGGAAAAAACTCACGTACAAAGATTATTTAATAATATAATTTTTGCTTAATGTACAGGCATCTTCAGTACATTAAGCTCAAATTAAACAATAACTGACAATTCCAAAAAGCGCCACCTAAGTAGCTGGTGTAAGATAACTAAAAAGATCAATAACTTTCCTAAAAATAAAAAAAAATAAAAAATAAAATAAAAATAAATAAATAAAAAAATAATAATAAAAAAATCAATACAATAAAAAGGAAAGATTAGCTGATTTGTAAATGGGAGATATAGTTTTTTATGGGAGATAGTACTTTACAAATCAGCTAATCTTTCCTAACTTTTTATTGTATTGATTTTTTTTATTATTTTTTTATTTATTTATTTTTATTTTATTTTTTATTATTATAATTATTATTTTTTTTAAAATTTTTATTTTTTATTTTTTTCCGTTATACAAGTTAGTAATTAAACTGGAAAAGAATGAGTTGGATATTAGAGGATATTGGATATTGGATTCTGTATAGAGGAGTGATATCCCTGAAGAGGAATGTTACTAGTGGTGTGCACCAGAGGTCTGTTTTGAGAAGGTTACTGTTTAACTTGTGTAATGTCAGGCAGGGGTTTGAATGGTGATATGTGGTTGTTTGCAGATAATGTAAAGGTTGGGGGGGTGGGGGAAGACTTGAGGAGTGGAGATCATGTGGCTTTGCAAGAGGCCTTGAATTCTCTGGCTAAATGTGCAAGTGAGTGGGGTTGCCAGTTCAATTGCAGAGTGTCAAGTTGGGAAGCAAAGATAGGATGCAGAGTATACTATCTTTGCATCCTATCTTTGCTTCCCAAAGATAGGATGCAGAGTATACAAATAATGGGAATATCTTGGATTGCAAATTCTACAGACCGGTGTATAGGAGGTGGAGGGATATGATTGAGACATACAGGTTAGTAATTAAACTGGAAAAGAATGAGTTGGATATTAGATTAGTGCTCTTTGCATCATATTTGGCTGTCTGATAGGTATCAGCAAATTCTGTATAGAGGAGTGATATCCCTGAAGAGGAATGTTACTAGTGGTGTGCACCAGAGGTCTGTTTTGAGGAGTTTAACTTGTGTAATGTCAGGAGGGGGTTTGAATGGTGATATGTGGTTGTTTGCAGATAATGTAAAGGTTGGGGAGGGGAAGATTATGAGGAGTGGAGATGATATGGCTTTGCAAGAGGCCTTGAATTCTCTGGCTAAATGTACAAGTGAGAGGGGTTGCCAGTTCAATTGCAGAGTGTCAAGTTATACAATTTGGGAAGCAAAGATAGGATGCAGAGTATACAAATAATGGGAATATCTTGGATTGCAAATTCTACAGACCAGTGTATAGGAGGTGGAGGGATATGATTGAGACATACAAGTTAGTAAGGTGTTATTACTAGATGAATGTGAATGGGGTTTTACACAGGATGGCAGGAAACAGGAGAAAAAATAGGTCATTCTTGGAAGCAGTATAAGGAGGGTGTGAGCAAGGAAGTGAGGAGCAAGCTTTTTTTTATGAAGAGTGATGAATGATTGGAATGCATTGCCTGAAAGTGTGGTGCCTGCAAAGAATGTGAACGTATTTGAGACGTGCTATGATGAGCTGTGTGTATGATATATGGACCTCCTACAATGAGTCTGTTTCCATTGAAGTCTGATGATAATAAAGAATGGTTGATTTCACATTTAAGGACGAAAAAGAATTGCAAGACCGCAAAAAAAATCAAAACATGTACATCGTGTAAATTGGAGTTATATCCATAAGAATTTAATAACTGAATAAGAGCTAATACGAGTTACTAAAATTCGCTGATATTGGATTTACCCTCATTACAGAGTGTAAAATTAATAATGTGAAAAACCCATTATTCCACAGTCTCAAGAGATGATGCAGTTTACTATTCTGATTCTTTCTCTTCTTATGGGACTGTGTATTGTAGTGAGGCTACTTATTATGGATGGACTGTCTGAATATTATATCTGGGAACTCATCTGAATAAAGAAATGATTTATCATAAGCTGTTGATTTGAATTGAAAACTCGATATATGTGTAGAATTTTTGTCTAACAGAAGTAAATTGCTCTTCAGGAATAGAAACTTTATTTTTTTTTACAGAGAAATTAGAGCAGAAATTGCATTATGTTGTGAAGATTTATATATTTGCACAGTTGGACTAACAAACTATGACGCGCGCGCGCACACACACAGAGAGAGAGAGAGAGAGTGTTTGTTTATATATTTCACTTTAGGCAAATCTGCAATGGATTAGATTCCACATTTTCAGCAAAATAATTTAATTGAAAAAAAAAACAGATAAATGAATTTGTATATTCATTCATTCTGTTGAAGAAAGGTGGTCATTATATTTAATAAGGGGACAAAACACACACACACGAGCCTAGTTGATGAGATAAGCATACCATAATGTTCACATATTTGATGTTTGCAAGTGTTTAATGAGACAAAACATGATATTTATAATGTATAATGCACTCAAAAAAGTAATGTTTGGTCTTCAGGTTGGGACTCCTGGAATTATCTAAACCTCTCAGTCCACTTGTGATACTAATAAGTGCTGTAGGCTTCTGTGTTTCAAACCTTTAATGGGGGGAATCATCATAAGATATATGAGGGTGAGGGTCTGGAAAGTTCTGATAAACACCTAGAACAAAATGATATTAGAACAATTGATATAACTGCAAGAAAGAACATACCAGCAGCAGAGTTATGAAGGTAGCTTATGTTATATTTTTATATCCATGTATGTGGATATAAAAATATAACATAAGCCTGTAGGAGCCTGTGTAGCTCAGTGGATGTGGTGTTTGCACACCATGGCGCTTGGCAACACGAAGGAAGACTTGGTTTCGAGTCTAGTCGGTGACTAGAGGAAATTTTTCTAAGCCTTTTTTGATCGGTCCCGAGTTAGTCGATCTCTGGCATGGACAAGTGGGTTTTTCCTCCCGGAAACTCGGGTTTTTCGTCCTGTAAACTCAAGAAAATCGACTGTAGAACCCACATTATTTCAGACATTAAATATATTGTGTTAGGGTTAGGGACCACGAGATGGCGGCACATTTGAGCCGTCTCTCTTCACTGCGTACCGCTTAAATAGTGATAGGCTTGGGCCATCTATCTCTGATTGGGTACCAGTGGAGATTGAACTGCCCACTCAGTCTCCAAAAGTTAGATAGGGCTAAATGGCCTCCTACTCCCGTATACGGGAATAAAAAGGCGTTAGCTGAGCTGATTCATGTATGTTCTTTCTTGTGATTATATCAGTTGCTTTAATATAATTTTTGTTCTAGGTGTTTATCAGACCTTTTCAGGCTCCCTCCCCTCGTATATTTCTGCAGGGTGAGTTATAATTACAGATTATAAATATAAGCATTGCATTCTACATCTTGTGTATGTAGAAATGATCATAGGAACATGTGGTCAGAAGTAGTGTGAAAAAAGAAAGATAAAAATAATGTAAGTTATAATAAGAAAATTTAGTAGCTGTGACCAAAATAGAATCTGGCCAGTTACTGACATTTCCATGAAAAAGAAACTTGTTACTGGTGATGCATCTTGGGTCTCTACCACTAGATTAAGTACTTTCTGGATTCCAGTGCAGAATCAGCATGGTGAAAATATGGAATAGCTACAGTGTGGAGAAATCAATTATTCTTACTCACACTCACTCACTAACAAAATGTTGCTGGATAGAGAAGCACTGCATAACATTGCAGTCACTTCATGTCTCTACACTGACTGCTGTGGCATTTAGATCATGGAGCATTTATTTCTCACGGTTATTGTTTGAGAGAAACAAGTTGTATGTGGCTCATTATTAAGCTAGTAGATTTCAAAGTTGCAGAATCATTAATGTTGAAGGTGATGTAGGTTCTTATGGTAATGAGTGGCTTCAACATTTTTGTTGGAAGTTACTGTACCTTACTATTGGCAGTGTGGTAGAAATGTGGCATTAAATTGTGGAACATCTGCCCATTATACTCAGTGATAAGTGGTATTTGAATAGCCATTACCAAAGTCTATTGATTAAACAAAACATAAGTTGTGTGGCCTCTGTGATCTCCCACCCCCACTGATGTAAAATCAACAGAATTAGGGAATAGGGGCATCTTGAGCATCCACTAAAGTAACACATGGAATGAGCTGCAGAACACGATTAAAGTAGCTGGGATGACATCATCCACATGTCTGATCATGTGGATATTGTCTTCTGCATGTCATGTGAATGACATCTTTTGGGATTAGTTCCAGGGGTTATTTCTCCCATGGCATTAGTACCAAGTACCTGGCTGCTCAGTGGATCAGTAACACTTGACATAATAGCACTCCGTTGTGTATTGACTGTAATGGTAAATACATAGTCAGTTACAGTTTACAAACTGTTTGTAACTGACCAGCTTTTCTGTTCACAACCAATAAACTTTTGATTTTTTTTTTTTCTGTTTTTCTTTTTTTCATTCTTTCCATTGATATATCTCTTAAACAAAGTGCAATTACGACCTAACCATATGATTATAGGAACATACCTTCTTACCTGTAAGTGGAGAACATGATGATTATATTAAGCTATGTAATTTAGAATCATCTCTTGTATATACATGCATACTATGCATATGCACATATACATGCATTACTTGCACTAGGAATGCCTCCTCAGTTATGATGGATTAGTTAGCCTGTTGCCCACACCCAAGACTGGCTAACTTGGCTATGGCCGAGGAAGATCCTTGAAGCCACTGTTGGATGCCATATGAGTAACACTAATAGCATTCAAGAAACAAGAATAATTGAGGGGAATTATCTGTGTCTTCTCTCCAAGTTTACATGGAGAGAAGACACAAGAAATAAAAGCATCATTGACTACGTTATTGATAGTGATATCATCATGCTAGTTCAGGATACATGAGTATACAGAAGATTTGAAATTAGAAGTGATCATTACTTAGTACTAAGCAGGATAAAAATGGATATCACATTGAAAAGAACAGTATGTAAGAAAGTTTTAAAAAATAATTAATGCTGAGTAACTTTTACAGGTAAATTGTAGGCTTGACTATACAAACATTATTGAAGAAAAAATGAAGCAAATTGAAAATAAGAACAAAACTTTGGAGTTGCAGTGGCAAACTCTGAAGAAGATTGATTGATTCAGCTAGGGAGGTAGGTAGTGAAATTGTCTGCAAGGATAGAAAAATAAGAATACAATGGCAGACACAAGAAGTTAAAGAAACAGTCCTAGAAAAGAAGAAAGCATACAAAGAGTTCCTGGCAAACAAGTCTGCAGATGCCTTATAAGAATACAGAGAAAAATTTGAGAGAGAGAGCTAATCTATGTGTAAAAGTAGCTAAACAAAAATCATGGGAAGACTGGTAAGAGTATGGAAAATTAATATCAGAAAGATGACAAAATGTTCTGGAAACTGAAGATAAGGACATCCTAGATATCTTGGAGTAATCACTTTGAAAGGCTGTTAAATGAGCCAAGCAGTGACAGAGCCGTCCTGTCCTATCCTATCCTAATTTATGCTCAATCGTGGACCTACACTTTTTACCATGTAGGTATCGGAACTGAAAATCCTACGGAATAGGTTGGTTACTCCTTATTCCTGGAGGTATCCTATGACTGTAGCCTGTGTGTTCGTGGGGGCCGGTTTACCTGCTTGCGGGATGAAAAACCCCAGATAAACTGGGGAGGGAAAATCCTGCTACCCACGCCCAAGACCGGCTAACTTGGCTATGGCCGAGGAAGATCCTTGAGTTCCTCCCGTCGTCGACGTGAATCAAACCTGGGATACTCCTTCCCCAGGCATAATTGCGAAGCGCATAGCCACTAGGCTAACCATGCGGACAACAGATCCATACTAGAAAATTTTCAAGAGGAATGCAAAGAGAAGTACATGTCAATACTTGAGGTAGAAAAAGCCATTTAAAAAAAAAAAAAATTGAAATGTGGAAAGGTAGCTGGAGTACATGATATTTGGCTAGAAATGCTTAAGCAGGGTATGTGTAATAAAAAAATTCTGCAATGATTACACTGCATAATTCAGAGGGCCTAGTCAGAAGGTTGAATTCCTAATGATTAGAGTAGAGCTCTCATAGTATCCATCTGGAAAAAAGGAAATAAAGCTGAATGTGAGAATTACAGAGGAATTTCTCTGCTAAGTTTTCCAGGTAAGATTTATGCAAGCATACTTGAAAAGAGGTTGAGATAGATTGCAGAATAGAAACTTGGAGAAGAACAAGCTGAGGTTCAGGCCAAATATAGGTCAAGATCAGATTTTCACTTTGAGACAAATAGTTGAAATATAGTGGGAATAGGACAAGTATCTGTACTTTTCTGTAAGTTTTATAGATCTGGAAAAGGCATATAACAAGGTACAAGGAGAAAAGCTTTTCAAAGCAATAGAATACAGTGTAATACATAGTCTGTTGTCAGTAAGTAGTTAGAATTGAAGGAAATGCAGGAAGACTGATGTAAAATCAGGGGTAAGACAAGGATGCACATTATCTCCACTCTTATTCATCATGTATATGGATCACATTATTAAAAAAAGTGGCATTAGGTCTGTATTTGAATTGGAGATGTCGAACTTAGATCTTTGCTTTTTTTTTACAGTCAGAGTTCTCATGAGTGCAAGTCTCCAGGATTCACTAACTGAATTTACATTTACAATTCAAGTAACATTAATTGAATGATAGCTGTAGCAAATTTGGCATGAAAATCAGCAGTAGAAAGACCGAAACTATGAAAATAGGCAGGAGCATAGAAATCTTCAGCTGCAGGAATCATATTGCTAAGGTGGTCACTAAGTCATCATGTTGGATAACTACTGTTAAAGAAAATACTAACTTGTAGGCAGTCACTAAGTCATCACATTCGATAACTACTATTAAAGAGAATACTTACTTGGAAATAAGGAAATTATTTTGAATTGCTGTGCTTAGATGTGGTAATCTGAATTATAGGGAGATAGTTCAATCCAAAGATATAGTGGTGAATAACCAAAATGATAACTGGCTTATGGAATTGTGCATAAGAGGACATATGGAGGGAATGTGATCTTCCAAATTTGAGGAATAGATAGTGATATGATAAAAACATACAAGTTAGTAAAGAGAAAACTTACAGTATAGACAAATGAGCTTTTGCAGCTTATAGATAGTGGAGGTGCAACTCAGGGTCATCCTTGGAAGCTGGGTAAGGATGTCTTTTGGAAGTACATGAAATTCAAGTTTCTTGTGATATGTAGAATGGGATACATGTGAGTGCATCTTCAATAAATGTATTTAAGGCATGATATGATGTGTTTAAATGGGAGTGACTAAATATGACTCTCCATCAAGAATCCTTGGAGGTGCATTCATAATGATGATAAATCACAATGAATAAAGACTGAGTGCATTCTGTTTTTGATAATCTTTGTAATAAAAATTGTATCTCCTTCTAAGATTAATTCTTCTGGTCAGAAAGAAACTATCATTGCTAGCACAGCATAATATTTAAAACACAGATAAATTCAATGGATACAAGGAAATTTTTACTCTTTCTTTTAAAAGAACTGGAAGAATGTTAGGTCACATGATGTAGGAATTTCATAACTGTGAGGACTCTTTTCTATGTATAAGAGCTCTGATAACATCTAAAATATAATATATTATATTCCATAGCAGCTTATTGAAATGAGTGGTTTTCCATAAGTCTCATTTATTAATTTATTTCACCTAGAAGATTTAAACTGCCTGGAGCCACATCACTGTAGCTCTAAGTAGTTTAAATCCTCAACTCTTGCTATAACAAATCATAGACAGCAAAGAAATATTCATTTCAATATTTGCCATAGTGAATTTCTTTTAGAGTGCGTTGATGCTGTGAGACTTTTAGTAATTTATTATAGTGAGTGAGTTTGCTGTGAGAGGCACTATGTATATATCAGTAATATGCATTAAATGATAAAAGTTTTTTCTTTCATTATCAATTTGTTTTGTCAGTTATGTTGGTTTTTCAGACTATAACTGATGTGGGGGGGGGATCCTGAAAACAATCTTTATTTCATAGTAATATGTTATCCTTCAGAATTTATCACCTCATTTAATGGTGGATTTTAGGCTAATTGGGTTTCAAATGAACAAATAAAAATTATAATTTAACTTAGTCATGTTGATTAAATGAAATATGTGTTTTTTTTTCTGTCTAAATTTATCAGTTATCACTATAATAAACATTAGCTTAGTAATGATTTGTATATTTTGCAGAATTACGGCATGGTAATAGCTATTTGGTTCGGAATGAACGTCCTGATGGATCTGTACACAAAGTAACAAAAAGTGCATCGCATAGTTCAAGTTCTAAATCAACAAGCTCTAAAAATAGCAGTGCCTCTTGTAAAGACCCTTCACCATCTAGTGCCAAGTCGAGGATTGATAAGGCAGAGATGATGAACAAACTTAAAAAGAATCATTCAATGGCTCCTGTTGTAAGGGTGGAGCGTATGCCTGCCAGTCTTGTCATGAAAAAGGCTGCAACTGTTCCTGGTGAAAAGAAAGAATTACCATCTCCTCAGCAACCACCTCCAAGACTGTTGCCATCTGGTCCATGTTCTCCTCAAAATGCTGCCCTTGTTTCAAGTTCTGTTAATACCCATCATGGAACAAATTCTGCTTTTCATAATTCTACACAGCTGGCTGAATGTGCAGAGCTAGCAACAAAGAAATCTAACAGCAGCAAAAATAGGAAAGTGCCTAAAAAACTCAAGCTACTGCCATGTAAAGGTAATTAATTAGTTGTTTTGGATGTATTTTCTTTTTGATTTATTAAAAATTTGATCACAATAACATGCTGATAATTTCATTTAATTTTTGTCTCTAGAATAAAATCTATAATAAAAATAAAATAAAAATTCAGAATAAAATCTGGTATGGATGCTTAGGCATTATGATGTTCTTTAGGAGGGGGGAAACGCATGTTTAGGAATAAAATAATTAATTAATTTTATTTAGTTGTTAAATTATTAGACCAATAATTTGAACTTGGTCACAAAGGCATCTTCATAGGCACACCAGTAAGAAGGCAAAACTCCCTATTCATACAGAAGCAAATATAAATTTGAGACTATTCTTGGAATCCACTACAACATTCTCTACATTTAAAGATATAGCTGCTTCACCTTATCTATAACCTGAGAACCAGTCATTTTGCAACCTTCAGCAGGAATAAGCAAGATAGGTCCCATAGATATTGTCAACTAGGACTTTGGGACCCTGCCTTTTACACTTAGTTTGTTTCCCTACAGAGGGAGCCTGCATTGCATGGATGTATATATCTTTGTGCCCATGAAGATGTCTTGATGAAAAAAAAATCAAAAAAAATCAGCTAACCCCTTTTTATTCCCGTATAGGGAGTAGGCGAGGCTGTTTAGTCCTGTCTAAGTTTTGGAGACTGAGTGGGCAGTTCAATCTCCACTGGCAGCCAATCAGAGATAGCTTGCCCAAGGCTATTGCTAATTAAGCAGCACGCAGTGAAGAGAGATGACTCAACAAGTGCCGCCATCTCATGGTCCCTAACACAACATATTTAATGTCTGAAATAATGTGAGTTCCACAGTCGATTTTCTTGAGTTTATGGGACAAAAAATCCGAGTTTCCGGGAGAAAAAAATCCCCTTGCCCATGCTAGGATTGACTAACTTGGGAACCAGTCGAAAAAAGGCTTAGAAAAATTTCCTCTAGTCAACGACTGGATTTGAAACAAAGTCTTCCTTCGTGCAGTCAAGCGTCGTGGTGTGAAAATGCCACATCCACTGAGCTACACAGGCTCTCATGGAAAAATATTGGATTAATAATGTATCAATTCAGATATGTGTGTGTTTTCTTCTAAACAACGTGAGTAGAATTAGAGATTAGAGTTAAAAAAAAACACATTCAAGAATAATAATTACTAAATTCATTTAGTTGGGTGTGCAGAAAATTCACTGAAAACAGCTTATCGAATGTCATTTCACTGAAAAGCAATTTACCAAAAACAGAATTAATTGAAAAACAATTCATTGAACAATAGTTAACTGAAAAAAGCAATTAATTGAAAGGCATTTCCTTGAAGAAACAATTCATCTAATGGCAGTTCACTGAAAACACAATTTATTGAAAAACCCACAGTACATTGAACTCTGCAGTTCATTGAAACTACAGATGATTGAATGAATAATCCACTGAAAAATGAAATGGAAAGCAATTTCATCAAAACCAGAATTCGAATTGCTACCTGTTTTGATCTGTGTACTAAAGTGTTGAAGTAACAAAAAAAAATAAATAAATAAATAAAATAAAATAAAATAATGTCTATATCAAGCAAGTGACATTGAAACTCCTGGCATAACATTACTTTACAGAGAAGGAACTCCACACTTATAAATGACTGATGCAGCTCTATGATAGTGAATTCAAATAAACGAGATAAAGGCAGTTTTCTGCTCTCAAGCAAAAAAATCATGCATAAGATTAGCTACCATTATATAAAACTGTATCACTGAAGCTGTAGTGCAGGGGTCTTCAATGCATGGCCTGCAGGCCATGAATTGCAAAATATGTGATTTATTTTCTACATTGTATTTCAATTAAAGTTTTGATAATAATACTTTTCTGCATCTATATTTACAGCACATGTTCTTCTAATATTAACAATGAAGATTACATGGAATTTTTGAATTTTTTTCAGTATCAATATCATAGCTTATTATTATACAGCCATACTGACTGTTTTTGTTACATAATTTGCAGTCTTTGATTATGAGGATTACATGTAGTTGCATGAGGCGGATTAATCCTACCTACTTTGAAGCATGGATTAGCTTTTATGAAGAGAGTGGGATTAGCCTTCACTATTTATGTTGCTGTTACTGTTTATGGATGGGATGTAGGCATTGGATGCTGATGATTTGTGATGTGTATACTAGTGTTAATGGTATATTAACTTTGTTGATATATTTTCCAGAGTTTGTGTTTTAATGTTCTGTAGATGTGTATGTGTGTTTTAAGTTTCTTGGTAGGTTGTTGAGTAGCATGAGTATCTGATGTGATCTCAAAAGAACCGTATGAGTTGTTGAAGGGTGTAGGGATGTAGAGAATTGTTGTGGATTGTGTTATACGATATGTATCTCTGTTGTTTCGACAGATGATGTTGAACGTCACGTTGCCATCTTCTTGGGAACTTACTAAAAAGACACGTGCACACAAGTACTAATAACAGCAAATGAGACTGAAGCTAGTGTTTTCCTAAAGTCCTGATGGTGCCCCCTGGCGGGCTATATTGGTAGTTCTTGGCCTTTGGGCTGAAGTTCTTCTGATAAAAGTTTCCCAAATTTGGGGCAGTCTCATGCATCCAAATTTGTTGAGGTTTGGCATGTTCCTAAGGGCCAAAGCTGATTCCATGAATAGTCTTTCATACTTGAACTTGCTGCGGTGTATTACTGTGGCTTTCTTCCATCTTATTCTGTGGAGAGTATCCAGAGCGTGGTCTGCAAGCCCAGAGTGGCTGTACTGGTGAAATCGGATGTAATCCTTGTGTTCTGAGATTCTGATATTTGCTGTCCTGCCTGTTTGGCCAAAGTAGGACAGTTTACAGCTGCAAGGGACCTGGTATACACCAGGTAGGTCTAGGGGAAGTGGTTGGTCTTTGGTGGAGCGGATGAGGGATGCCAGTTTTCTATGTGGTCTGTAACAAGTGGTCACATCATGGTTTTTTAAGATTTTATTGATTTTTTCCAAGGTGCCTCGGATGTAGGGAATGGTGATGGATTTAGAGTAATCTTTTTTGTGAAGGGGAGGGGGTGGTGGGTTGTGGATACCTGGGTTGAGTATTTTTTGGAGGGGGTAGCCGTTGGCTGAGAAAGTGTCACGGATGTGATTTAGTTCAGTGGTTAGGGCTTGATCATTTGAACAGATTATTTTTGCCCTGTTGAATAATGTCTTAATAACTCCATATTGTTGTGAGGGGGGGGGGTGATGGGATTGTTGGTGAATGTATCTGCCTGTATGGGTGGGTTTTCTATAAACTGAGAAAACCAAGGTTCCATCAGGTTGGCGGGTGACTAGTGTGTCTAGGAAGGGGAGGTTATTGTTTTCCTCTTTTTCCAGGGTGAATTTGATTCTAGGGTGTTGGTTGTTTAAGTGTGTTAGGAAGGAGAGGAGTGAATCCGGGCCATGTGGCCAAATAGCGAAAACATCATCAACGTAGCGAAGCCATATGGTAGGTTTTTGTGGGGCTGAGTTTAAGGCTTTCTCTTCAAACGTCTCCATGAAGAAGTTGGCCAAGGGTGGGGAAAGTGGTGAACCCATAGCTGTCCCCTCTATCTGTTTGTAGAATTTTTCCTGCCAAACGAAATAGCCTGAGTTCATTGTAAACTGAAATAGGGCTGAGATATCGGGAGGAAATTTAGCTTGGATTAGCTCTAAGGTTTCTTTGAGGGGGACATTCGTGAATAGGGAGGAGACATCAAAACTGACCATTATGTTGGAGTGTAAGGTTTTCTATACTGGCTTTGAAGTGGGCTGAGTTTTTTATGTGTGATGGTGTATTGCCAGTATAGTGTGAGAGCGCTTTGGCTAAATGCTTGGCTAGTTTGTAAGTGGGGGGATCAATGCCATCCACTATGGGACGTAATGGCACATTTTCTTTGTGTATTTTTGGGAGCCCATATATGCGGGGGGGGGGGGTCTAGAGTTATAGGGTTTTAGTCTGTTGGTAAGCTCCACAGGCCAAGAAGTGACCTTAAGGAGCCTATGGAGTTTTCTAATTTGTGAGTTGGTGGGATTGTAATCAATGGGGAGGTAAGTAGAACAATCTAATAATAAAGCCTTGAGCTTACCTGTGTAGTCTTTAAGATTGAGTACTACAGTGGCGTTCCCCTTATTCGCTTTGGTGATCACTATTTTTTTGTTTCTCTTCAATTCTTGTAGTGCCTTGTATTCACTAATGGATATGTTGGATTTTGGAGGTTTTGCTTTATTGAGAACACAGGCTACATCCAATCTAATATCGTTGGCGATGTGGTTTGGAAGTTGGCAAATCCCGCGTTCAATTTGGATCATTAATTCCTCAGCCGGTAATTTCTTAGGAGCAATGGCGAAGTTGTGACCACGTGACAGAGCGTGGAGTGCTTCAGGCTTTAAGGTAGCTGAAGAAAGGTTAACAACAGTGTTGGTTTGTAGTTTAGGTTTGGACGCTGAGTTCTTTATTAATTTATCAAACTTGTTGATATGTCGGCTCCGTACTCGTTCAAATTCTTTTCTAGCTGCCGTACACGAGACGTCATGTATGACTGACCAAAGCTCGTGATTCAGCGTAAGTGAAAGCTCATTTTCTAGTGTTGAAATAGCTCTATTTATGTCGGCTAGGGAACCGTGTGTAGCAGTAATTTGCTCCCGAAGTAATACCTGGCTAGCGCGGTTGTAAATACGGAGAGCTTTCTGTGAGATGAAGCGTGATGCATGAGACTGCCCCAAATTTGGGAAACTTTTATCAGAAGAACTTCAGCCCAAAGGCCAAGAACTACCAATATAGTCCGCCAGGGGGCACCATCAGGACTTTAGGAAAACACTAGCTTCCTAGCTTCAGTCTCATTTGCTGTTATTAGTACTTGTGTGCACGTGTCTTTTTAGTAAGTTCCCAAGAAGATGGCAACGTGACGTTCGCCGAAATATCGGAAAGTATATATTAAAATTTATTTAATCTATATTTCTAGTATACGCTGTCAATTCCTTAAATATTAGTTATCATGTTTAACCAGCGTATAAGCCTCTCAACAAGAATAAAGATGATGTTGAAGTAATTCCTTAGTAATATTATGTAGTGTTACAGATTTTTAATGCTCAGGATTCTGTGTATCGCCACTGGTCAAATATTAATTGTTGTGTATAAGGTGGCCAAATCACTGTTGACACAATTTTCCTATATAATATTTCTAATTTTGTTAGGTGACTGTTTGATGTGTTTGCATAGACTGTTATACCGTATCTGAGTAAGGATACCGTGATATAGGATTTTTTTTATGTTAGATGGAATAATGTCTTTTACTTGGAAGAGTTTTGCTGCGATGATGCAGAGTTTGGGATGTAGGTATTCTATATGTTTTGTCCATTTTAGGTGGTAATCTGTGTAAAAATTATTTAAATTTTACATGTGTTACAGGTTTGATTTCGGGACATTGGCAGGTTTTTTTGTTGTTAATGCAGTGGTATGTGTGACAGTGTATCGATAGTGGTGCGAGGCACATGATTCTTGGGTTGTGTATTATTAACATCTGTGTTTTGGTGCCGTTGATTACAATTGCATTTTGGTAGAAGTATGTTGTGATTTCATATTAATGAATTTAGGGACACAAAACACACGTGTTGAAAAGATTATTTTATTAATTATTAATAAAATAAAAACTTGACGTTTCAACCCCTGTATTGAGGTCATCATCAGAAGGATACATGTGTATAGGAATCAAGCTACACTGTTGCACTCTATATTGCTCAAAAACAAAGCAATAAATATCATCACAGAAGAAAAAGATCTACTTGATGAGCTCTCACTCATATCAAAAACTCTATCCAAAAATGGTTATTCACAAAATATAATTCAAAAGATTCTGTATAGAAACAGCCCACAGCAACAACCTCAAGTGACACAGTGCACATCGTCATACTTTATGCAGGCTTAGTCTCTACCAAAATAGCAAAAATCATGAAGTCTTTCAACATCAGGGTTGCCTTTAAACCTATTTTAACTACAAGGCACATGTTAAGATCTCCTAAGTACAGGAGATCTTAACATGTGCTTTCTACAAATGCAGGAGTACACAACATCCCATGTTCCTGTGGACTGAATTATATATGACAAACATCACGAAGCCTAGAAATCCGGAAAAAAAAAGAACATATTGGAGATGTCAACAACAACAGAACAAACACCTCAGGATTAGCCCATCATTTCTCAATTTGAAACCATTCCATTGATTGGGACAACAGTTCCATGCCGTACATTGAAGAAGATTTCAGATGAAGCTGCAGTGGTACTCTGGACAGGAGACAATCTCAATAGAAATCAAGGCATGATATTAAAAGACATTTGGAAAAGCTTAATAAAATCACTATGTTTAGCAGAACTCAATTACGTGATCTACTAACAATGATCAAGTCTCCATGCTTTATGCTCTTAATGTCACGCGTCCTTTTCAATTTTTTGACTGATTTTAAAGTCATTACTGCATTCTTCTGTTTTAGCATTTAATGTTAGTGTAACCATTCTCGTCCTGAAGAAGCCAGACAGACTCAAGCTAGCAAACCTGGTAGACGATTATATACAGGTGGTCCTCGACATGTGTCGTTTCGACTTTACAGCGGTAATCCCATAAATAATTAAACAAATAAATTTCGACTTGAAGCAGCATGATGTAAAATTCAAATGTCGTGGGCGAACTTGTTTGTGAGCGCGGTGGAAGAATACGCTGTTAAGCGGTGTTTCTTTGGGAGAGGTGGCGTCACTTGGGTCCCAGCATTCACTCTTTGGGTACTGCGTACGTTGTTTGCATCCGCTCTCTCACTTTTGTACTTGTGTTTTTTTGACTTTTTACCCTTCAATATGGCTCCCAAAAGTAAGGCAGACTTTTCCGATGGAATGTGTCAAAGAAAAGGAAAGTCATTACATTAGAAGTGAAATTAGACATAATTAAAAAAGGCAAAAAAGGGAGAAACGCCAACAAACATCAGCTGCGCATTGAACTTAAGTCGTACCACAGTCAGGACTATTATCAAGGATAAAGTTTGCATCCTTGAACACGTGAAAGGATTGGCACCCATGAAATCGACTGTGATTACAAAAAAACATAGTAGGCTCATGATTGAGATGGAAAGGCTTCTTGTTCTTTGGCTGGAAGACCAGCATCAACTCTGTATCCCAATTAGCCTCATGTTAATTCAAGAAAAAGGCAAAAAAATTGTTTGAGGCATTGAAAAGTGAAAGGGGGAAACGAGTGCAGGTGAAGAGTTTAATGCTAGTAAAAGTTGGTTTATGCAGTTTAAGGCTCGCGGCAATTTACATAACCTTAAGGTGCATAGTGAAGCTGCTAGTGGTGATGATAAAGCAGCTGGTGAGTTTCCTGAGGGGTCTACAGTGCTCAACAAGTGTTTAATGTGGATGAGACAAGCCTATTCTGGAAACGTATATCTAATCATACCTATATCACCAACGAGGAGAAGGCAGCAGCAGGCCATAAAGCTGGTAAGGAGAGAGACTGACTTTGCTTCTTGGGGCTAATGCTGCTGGCTACTTAAAACTGTAGCCCTTGTCAGTCTATCAGACTGAAAATCCAAGGGCACTAAAGGGCATTTGGAAGGATCAACTGCCTGTCATCTGGAGGTCCAATAAGAAGACATGAGTGACACTTCAAATCTTTGAGATCTGGTTTACCAACCATTTTGTGCCAGAAGCTCAGAGGTACTGTACAGCCAAGGGTCTGCCCTTTAAGGCATTGTTAGTGCTAGACAATGCCCCTGGTCACCCTGCCTACTTGGATGACTTTCACCCTGATGTTAAGGTGGTTTACCTTCCACCAAACACTACAGCCCTTTTGCAGCCTATGGACCAGAGTGTTATTGCTTCCTTTTAAGGCCTACTACCTCCGTAGGACATTTGCTATGGCTTTCAGGGCAACTGAAAAGGACAGGAACTTATTCCTCAGACTTTTGGAAATTGTATAGCATTTATAATGCTGTACAGAACGTTGAGCCTGCTTAGGATGAAGTGAAGTAGACAAATTTTAATGGTGTGTGGGAAAAAACTGTGTCCCCAGTTTGTGAATAATTTCCATGGCTATGAGGAGACAGTTGAGGCTGTCATGTCACAGAGAAGGTTGTTGCCCTGGGGAAGCAGATGAATTTGCAAGTGGAGGCCAAAAATGTCACAGAGCTTCTGGCATCTCATGGGGAGGAGTTGTCAACAGAAGACCTCGTTCAGTTAGAGAAGCAGCTGATTGAGGAGGAGGAAACGGTTCCAAACCCCTGAACTCAGGAGATTCACCACCAAGGGCTTGGCAGAAGGTTTTGTCCTCATTGAGGATGGGCTGGCCAAGTTTGAGGCTGAGGATCCCAACACTGCTAAGTACACAAAAGTCTTCCAAGAGGTTATGGATTGCCTGCAGTGTTATAGGGAGATATACGAGGAGAAGAGGATGGTATCATTCCAGACTGGCCTGGAACATTTTTTCACGAAGGTAGAGAGGCCTGCAGCAGGTGCTGGTACCTCAACTGTCTCTTCAACCACAGGATAAAAAGTAAAGAATTGTTTTCATTTTTTTTTTTTTAAATCACCTGTACAGAACGTACAGTTTCATTTGTCATTTTGGGGATTGTTCTCATTTTTATGTTTGTTTTTTTATTACAGTTTCATTTTTGTCATTTTTCTGTACTATACAGTAATTATGTTCTCCCTTTCATTTCCCTATGCCTAGTTCTGTTTCTTGATATATACGTATAACTTTAGGGTGTTTTAGGTTAGGTAAGTAACTTAGGCTATGGTAATTACGCCTTGCATCGAAAATCACCTTACGTTGGTCCATAGGAATGGATCTCCGACGTAACTTGAAGACCCCCTGTATTTATAAAGAATCATGGCCAAATAAAATCCATAGAAAATATCTTATATTTAGTATAAAAAAGGACCAAATAGTAACAATCAGAATACATAGTTTGTTGTTGACTTTGTGCCAGTAGTTTTTTGTTGATTGTTGGTAGATTATGTTTTTTGAGTTGTGTGATATTGTTTGTGAAGGCATGATTGAATGAGTCTGCAAGTTCCTCTTGGTTTGTATCCTGACAAACTTTTTGCAATAAAATCTTGTGTTGAAGTTTTCATTTTTAGGGTTACTAATTCGTTAAGTGTTGCCCATGTTTGCTTCATGTTGTCGTTATATTCCATGAATTTTTTGGAAGTAGTAGTGTCTTTTTGCCCTGTGAATTTTTGTTGTTAGTTGATTTCTTGTGTTTTTGTATAATGTTTGTAAATGTGTGTTACTGGGTGACTTTTAGTTTTTTCCATAGATTTTCTTTTACAGTAATACTATTTAGTATGTCGCCATTTATCAATGGATTATTGTCTGTCGCCTTGTTTGTGTAGGCTTTGTTGCTTTTTTGTATTTTTCTGTGAACTATAGTTGGAAATTATCATATAATGTTACAGGATCATTTAAGTAGGCAATTCCAGTCTGAATTTTTTACAAGGTTGTCGACAATGCTCTTTAATATGATCGACTTTTGTGGTGGTGGGAGGGGGGGGGGTAGGTAACATAATAAAACGAAGTTGAGACAAAGTAGTGATCGGAAATTTTGATATTAATTACTGATGTATGGATGGGAGCCTGTATGTTGATATGCATGATTGTGTTAGTGAAATGTTGAGTATTTCTTCTCTTGTTGGGAAGTTAATTGTAGAGTTTATGTTGTATTGACTTAGTATATCAAGGTATGTGTTAGTGGTTGAAGAAGCGTGGTCAAGAGTATTTATATTAATGTCTCTTATTAAGATGAGCCTATGTGTTGTAGGGGGTTCGATGTTGCTTAGCCATGCTTCTAACTCGTGCAGAAAGCTGAGTGGATTATTATCTGGGGGTCTGTATATTATGTTTATTATGTATTTGATAATATGTTTGTCACTATTTGCGATTTCCAAAATTAGTGTTTCCGCATGTTCAAAAGTTTGTTTTTCAGTCACATTACTTTGGTAAATGCCATGATGCCACCTCTTTTGTTTGGTCTACATAAGTTGTAAGTTTTGGTAATTATTAATGTCGTATGTGTAAATTTCTGTGTCGTTTGTTGCAACTTCAGTCAGTATTAGCGCATCTATGTAGTTGAGCAGTGTTATCAATGTAAGCCAATGTTTTTTTATACTTCTTATGTTTGTGTGTATGATAGTGAAGTCGATATTGGTGGAAATGTTATCTGACCATTTCTTCAATGAGTCAAAGACCTTGAAGTTTATATTGTCTGACTGGATATGTTCGCCTATATTTGAGATCTCCATTATATAATTTTTAAGTGATTTCTAATCTTGTTCTTAAGGATGTGAAGAGTTAGTGTGTTATATTGGTAGCTGTGTAGGTCGGATTCTCTTGCAATTGTATAAACTCGAGTTTTTTCATTCTTTCTCATGAATATCTGTGAATCCTTAGTCCACAGGAACTTGTGGACTAAGCTTTTTGTCTTCCTTGGTATAAAAGATTTTTAAAGTATGGAGTCCAGTGTTCAGATATATAGATTGGTATTGATAGTTTCTTGTCAGTTAGGTTTGATGTTGTCGGACTTATTTTCTTTGCTTGCTATAAGAATGGAGTCTCTGAGACTTCTGTTGGTAAAATGAGTGATGATTGCTGGTGGTCTCTCTTTGTTTTTTGTGGGCCTCAGTTAATAGAGGTGATGTCTGTGGTTGCGACTTGAATGCCAATTTTGCTGCCGATCAGTTGCACTATGTTGCTTAAATCTTCTGTCTTTTCTTTTTGTAGCATGTGCTCCATTTGACACTTGAGTATGTTTACCTCTTTCCGCAATTCTTCATTTTCATGCTTGAGTGTTTCTTGCGTTTCTATCACTACGTTAATTTTGTCTTTGTGTCTCGGATGGTTCCTAACGTTTCTTCAACCATCATGTTATTGTACTATAAATTTGAGGAGTATGTAATGTTCATACTCCTCAAATTTATGGCACATAATAATAATAATAATTATTATTATTATTATGTGCCATTTGGTATACTAGTTATTATTATAGTTATTATTCCCATTTTACTCAGGTGAAATGCTTATAAAAATTTTTTTGAAAAGAAAATTTTCA
Source organism: Typopeltis vanoorti (assembly GCF_054136105.1). NCBI lineage: Eukaryota > Metazoa > Arthropoda > Arachnida > Uropygi > Thelyphonidae > Typopeltis > Typopeltis vanoorti. The sequence continues at coordinate 81,917,538 of NC_143550.1, forward strand.
GGGCTATAATGGGACATGTCAGAATTACTGTATTTGCCGGTGTATAGGACGCATCCCCTTTTTTGTACACATTTTTTAGGAAAAAAACTTTATCACCGAATATTATAATGAATTTACAGTATTTCAAATATAAAGTAATAAGTAGGTCTACTTTCAACAAATACCTAATCTAACTAGGAAAGAGTACCCACCTTTTAATCGTCAAAACCCAGAAATTCATCTCCAGAGCCAAATGAAGAGACACTTGAAACCTCTTCTAAATCAGAATCTGAGTCTTCATGTAACAAATTGTCCTCTGTACCATCCAGTGCATTACTAATTTTACACTTCTTAAATGATTTAACCACTGTCTCAGTTTTTCACAGCATCCCATGAAGCTTTGACTCACTCATAAACTTGCGAAATGCTATGATTCTTCCTTCTTCCTCATGGCGTAACCTCAAAATCTGAAGACTGCATCCAGCTGTTCCACTTCTCCTTCATAAATCCCTTAAATGGTTTATTAATACAGACATCTAAAGGTTGAAGCTGACTAGTTAGACCTTCTGGAATTACAGCTAACTGAGTTTTCAATTCCTTGAGTTTATTTGTAACATCGTTTGTTCTGTGAGAACGAAACTGATCCCATACTAGCATGGCAGGATTCTTCAACAGTCCACCAGGGTGCCTAGATATATCCATAACTTCATTCCTCTTCCATCCATCCATCCAGCCTTTTGCATGAACATGTACAAACACTCCTTTAAGCAGTTTTTCTTTGGATAGCGTTTTCCTTTTAAAAATCAATAGTGGCGGCAATTTTGTCCTATCAGCACAGCAGGATAAAACAACCCTGTAGTGAGTTTTTTCGTGCCCCGAAGTTTTAATAGTAACACTTTTAGTGTCCTTGGAATCTAGGAGACCTCAATAAAGGTCGAAATTAGTCTGGGTAGTGGCCCTTCCCTTAATGCATAACATTATACATATCCACAAGGAGATGTGTTTTGCATTATGGGAGATACTGAGATAAGAGTGATGTTAGTTTGGTCCACCTTTGCTACAAGTTGCCCGGTGTTGTTACTACCTTACCCCAGTCCTGAAGATGTTTTCAGATGCAAACTTTGTTTGCTCATGCTTGGATAAAGGATTAAGCTAAATTTATAATACAGACCATGATATCTCCTATATAATCCAAATCCAGTGCTTTGGGAGGTTTTACAACTGTTGTACAAAATAAAGACCCTTAATTTTGATGTTCAGTTATGCTGGATTCCTAGCACATTGGAATTAAATGAAATGAGATTGCAGCTGCTAGATCATGTTATCCTTTTTTCACTTGTGTACCCCTTTTAAATTCATTTCCATAAATTGTACCCCTTGTATGCATGAAGTGTGCATAATGATTGGTAGAAGAGTGGTTTGGGAGAGGGAGGTTCATAGCCACGCCCTCACCAATCATCATTTACTAATGTGAGCTAGTTTTGAAGTGTCTCCATTAGCGGTAATTCAAACTTAACATTTGTTGTTCCATAACTAATGTTTTACATTTTGTTTACTTTACTTGTTTTTCCGCCATCACTGATTATTTTTTGTGTACCCCTGAATGGCCCAGCACATACCCCTGGGGGTACGCATACCACCATTTGGGAACCGATGGCCTATAAGATCAAAGCTAATTTCCCAATGGCAGGAAGACTGACATACATATTGCATGAGATTAAGCCTGAAATTAATCATTGACAGTCTAGTCAACATAGAAATAGAAGAGAGGAAGTTGTTTTCGCTAGATTGCAGTCATCTTACACATTCTCATTTACTGATAGCAGTATTCTGGTGGAGTGCTTGCACTTCACACGAGAGAGGAATGAAATTTTTATTAATCTAGCTGAGCCACATACACTTGGGCAAATGTTAGACTGAGACTCAGCATGAATTTCTTAACTTTTTGCAAAGAATTAATTTATATAAACACATTTGATTATGAATACTATTTTTGTGTAGATACTGCATTTGCTTAATTTATAATTTTTTAAAATTTGCTTTTTTGTACATAACACAATTGTTTTGGCTATATTACTATTTATTATTAACTTATGTACTGCTGTAACCTTTGCTGTCCTTGCACCAATAAACCATAAATCAGTCACTCAGTCAACCTTGCCTTTGTCCACAGTTTTGCATTTCACAAAACTAAAAATTGCAGTTTGTATTTCATTTTATTTATTGCTTGTAATGAAAGGTGAATTTATAACTTATTCATAAAAATAATTCACTATGCATAACAAATAATAAAGTTTTGAAAACAACAGAAAATGGTTAGTGCTAGCAAAGGATCCAGACTATCTTTTCATGATGTAATGTCAGTGATGTGATTCAGTCTCCAGCTTGTCTTTGCAAGATAATTGTATTTTTTAAATAACACTATTAAAAATCTTTTTCATGTTGTGAATTGTGAAATTAAGCTTCTGACAATATTACTGCATACCTACTTAAAGGTTAAAGAGGGTGTTAGGAGAATTACAGTTGATAGAAATAAACTAAAATTGTCTTGTTATATTAATTTTAGGTATCTGATTTTATATGAATTGTAATGACTTGTAAGTTTTGCATAAAGTGTTTGAGAATACTTGACTGTTTATTATGTATACCACTCCATACCACTGATTCTTTATCCTGTTCATCATCCTATAAACTTTGGTTTATCATCATATAAACCCAAGTTTATAGGATGATGAACAGGATAAAGAATCAGTGGTATGGAGTGGTATATATAATACTTTCATACTGGAAAATTGACCTTAGAACCCATGCTACTTCAGACAATAAATGTATTGTGCTGGGGTTAGGAACTAGAGATGGTGGCACTTTTTTTTTCTTTTCTCTCTCTCTCTTCACTGGATATTGCTTCAAATTAGTGACAGTCTTGAGCCAGCTATTGCTAATTGGCTGCTGTTGGAGATTGAACTGCTCACATAGTCCCAAAAGTTAGATAGGGATAAAATGGCTCTGCCTACTCCTTATAAGGGAATAAAAGGCATTAGTTGGATTTTTTTTAAAATATTACATTCATTAGAGGCAGCCCATAATCAAATAACTTGATAGTGAACAAGATGATGTTTTAAAATGAAAGGAAAAAAATTATAAATTATTCAAAAAAAAAATAATAAGGCGTATGTTTGAAATGCATTTAGAAGAGTGCTGAAAATTCACTCACCACCTGTCTCTGATAACTTGCCCATGGCAAGTGCATTTCTGGAGTCCTGTTTTACACTATTTTTTATTTTTTTATTTATTATTATTTTTTTTTTAAAATGTTCAAGTATATCTTTTGTATTCAATATTTAGAAAAAAAATCTTGTGGCACTAATATAAGCATTGTGTTACCCTGGTTAGGATCCACTGATTTAAGGTTTAATTAGGGTACTAAAAATAATTTAAAATTATATTTTCCAATTCTAGATCGAGAATATGACCCAAATAAGCACTGTGGAGTGGTATCAGCAGAAACAGGCAAGCCATGTACTCGATCTTTAACATGTAAGGTATGTATTTTGAAGAAATTATGCGTCTTGCTCGGATCTTAATAAAATTTATATAAAAATGTACATTTATTCTTACCTGTTAACTAGAATTGTAGATTAATGACAAATATAATTTTGTTCATATCAAATAAGTTTAATTTGTATTATTATAAAACAAGGTAGATGTACTTTGTTGTTGTTCCTTATTAGAAGTCTAGGTTTTCTGAATCAGAATGATACCACTCTGTATAATGTGTAGTTAACTCTTACTGATATTAAATAAATAAATAAATAAAAAAGACACCGTTATTATTATTTACCATCAGAATATATATGGCTGATAGAAAAAGAAATGTGAAATTCCCTTTGCATTAGTGGGTTTCTCAAAAATTAAATCTTAGCCCTGTTATAAATGTATCATAGGTTTACTATTAATCTTTCATGGGTGGGAACAAAAACAATTAAAAATAAATAAATAAAAATAAAATACAAATTAACTATATTTAATGAATAATGCTGAATTCTACAGTGCAAGTGAGGTATTATTTTCCCTTATAATTATGGATAATTATTTAGGTTAATAGTTTAGATTTAGATATTTTTAAGGGAATTTTCAAAGAAAAATCATTTGATTTTGAAAAAAAAATTTTTTTCATAATCTTTAAATTTAATTTTAAATCTTTTAATTCAAATTGCATAATTTTAATTAAAAACAGTTATATGCTTCCACACACACCAAATTATCTTCAGATGAAGTTCTAATTTCAGAAAAAAAAAGTCTTTTAATAATTATTATCATCATGAATTGCACCTCTATGGTGTCTTATAACTCATTGAATGAAGGGGCCCATTTAGATGCTCATACATAGATACCTCTCAGATCGCTTCTTAAACACATTCACTGAATATGCACTCGCAATATCTAAATTAGCTCATTCTTTAGGTATTTAAAATTTTCTCTTCTGAATAAATATAGAAGAATTTATTAACAATTTTTAGTCTCACAATATACATAAATCTCATCTCATATTCTTTATACCCTCTTTTACCTTGCGGTGTCGAGGGTCCATTGATCATCGGACCTCACTCCGTTTACAGGATAAGGTGGTCAGCCTTTAGGTGGGCATATACATAAATAAAATATATAATTATGTTTTTAATAAAATCATTTTTTTATTATTTTTATTTTTTTATTGTGAGAGTCCCACTCAATGGTTGTTACTTGATTATTAGATTATCAGATTATTACTAGATACTATCAATAATTTTCTTCCAGATTAGTATGTCATTTTTCAGATTTCCAGTACATTTGAGTCTTCTGAGGCAACTGACTGCATTACTCTTATCTAAATCTTGGTCTTGCTTTGAGTATTATACATGCGTGGGATATCTGTTATTTAGCTATATCAGATTATATTACATTATTTTTTAAAAAATTTTAGTGGCGGCCAATTTCGAATAAATTAATAAATAAAAGGAAATGATAACTTATAGTTTTGTTTTATATATAAAATTTCCTAAATCTATAATGAAAATGCATTATTTCTTGTAATCAGAAATTTCTTTACTACTGCTACATATAAGAGAAATCTTTGTATAATTAGGACCATCACAAACTGTTTGATTGCGATATTTATGTGTAAAAAGTACTCACCTCAAATTTAGTTTTTTTGTAATGTAATGTAACCTTGAGAGAAGAAAATATTGAACTTTCCATTGATGTTTTCACTTCATTAAAGAACTGTTAGTCTTGTTTACAATAAGCGATTGTTTTGCTTTCATCTACCATGTTACTTGCCACACCAGCTAGTAGTGCGCTTGTGCAAAGTTTGTACTTTTGAAGAGGAGGTTGAATTAGTGAGAGAGAATAATAGGACAGCTGGCTGTTATATTGATTAGAACAGAGGGATGCTCTAAAAAGTTGGAAGTTTAGGGGAGAAATATAGTTTAAAAGAATTCTTAAGCCAAAAAGGTGGAAAGGAGTGTTATGAGGGAAACAGTTATCCCAAAATTAACAGATGAATTTCTTTCAAAGGAAGCTAAGTGTTGTATTTAGATAAAAGTAATGAAACGTTAGATAAAACAGCAAAGTAACAAAAATTTCCTTTTGATATATTATGCAGCAAACATATTCTATTTAAGCACTGTAGACCTGAAAGAGATGAATTCTTTTTGTGTTCAAGGATAAGGAAGAAGTTTCAACAAGAAAAATGGGAACTTCAGAATTATCTTTGTATTTCAAGAAAATAGAAAAGGAACTGATATTGCAGAGAAGATATATGAAAGAATAAAAAAAGTTGTGTGCAAATTAGCTTTTTGCTTTCAAAGAAAAACAGGCATGAGCTAATTAGATTTCTATGGCTAATGTTCAGAGGAAGAAACTATGTCTTATAAGTTTGGAGTTTCTATATTCTCATCAGATTCTGTGATCTTGAAGAGAAAATAAGAAATATTGTGTGGTGTTTGTGTTCTTTAACTCTGGTGTTAAGTTTGTGGCCCTTTTCTCTTTAGGAGATAAGATTTTATTATAATACAAATATGTATATAGCATTTGTAAATAAGTCAGCTTGTGCTCTTAGAGAATACAGACACAAATGTAAGAAAGCTAAACACTGTGTAAAACTAGCTAAACAAAAGTCATGGGAGGACTTTGGCAAGAATATAGAAAATAAATATCAAGAAGGTGGCAAAATATTCTGGAGGTTGTTGAAGAAGCTTAGGAATGGAGGAAAGAGTGCTGTAAAAGGAATTAGAGATAATAAAGGTGACATGAAAACGGGAGAAAAGGATATCCTTGAAGTATGGAGTAATTACTTTGAAAAACTGCTAAATGAAACGAGCAGTGATGACATCACAGTGGTAAAAAACACTGACCAGGCATGCAGTCAGGAATACATATCCATACTTGAAGTAGAAAAAGCCATCAAAGGCTTGAAATGTGGAAAGGCAGCAGGAGTAGTTGATATTCGACCAGAAATGCTGAAGTATGGTGGTATAAGTCTTACAGTGGCTGCACTGCATAGTTCAGAAAGCCTGGACAGAGGGACGAATTACCGATGATTGGAGTAGAGCACTCATAGTACCCATATATAAAAAGGGAAATAAAACTGAATGTGAGAATTACAGAGGTATTTCCGTACTGAGTGTTCCTGGCAAGATCTATGCACGTATACTTGAGAAATGGTTGAGAAGAATTGTGGAAGAAAAGCTTGGTGAAGAACAAGCTGGATTCAGGCCAAATAGAGGCTGTCAGGATCAGATCTTCACTTTACGACAAATAGTCGAGAACGCATGGGAATATAACAGAGATCTGTATTTAAGTTTTGTCGATTTGGAAAAGGCATATGACAAGGTGCCAAGAGAGAAGCTATTCAATACGCTGCAGTTATATGGTGTCAATGGGGCATTATATCAAGCAATACTTAGTCTTTATTTGAGTTGTAAGTCAGCAGTTAGAATTGAAGGAAGTACAGGAAGATGGTTTAATGTTAAATCTGGTGTGAGACAAGGATGTACATTATCCCCTCTGTTATTCATTATCTATATGGATTACATTATGAAGGAAAGTGGTATTAAACATGATATCAAAATTGGAGATATTAATGTCAGCTCTTTGCTTTATGCGGATGATGTTATACTTCTAAATAAATCCGTTACAAGTCTGCAAGATTCTCTGACTAAATTGAATAGTTGTTGTAATAGATATGGTATGAAGGTCAGCAATAAAAAAAGACAAAGACAATGAAAATAGGCATAATCATTGAAAATGTCAACTGTGTTGTGAATGGAGAACCTGTGGAACAAGTAAAACATTTCACCTACTTAGGCATTTTTAGTGAAGATGGTAAATTAAATATGGAAATAGACAACAGAATCAACAAAGCTGGTATGGTAGGAAGTCAATTGAATAAATTCATATGGAATAAGAGAGAAATTAGTTGGAACACTAAATTAGCTGTATACAAGACAGTGTTCAAACCAGTTTTAACTTATGGATCTGAGAGCTGGGTCAGAAGTAAAACACTTGACCAAAGACTAGAGACCGCAGATATGAGAGTCCTGAGAAAGATTATAGGCGTGAACAGATGGCATCAATGGCAATATCATATTAAAAACGAGGATATTAGGAAAGAACTTGACATTGTCAACATCCAGGAATGCGTTAGCAGAGCTAATCTCAGGTGGTATGGTCACTTAAACAGAATGGGCGAAGAAAGATTAGCAAAGCAAGTGTTCTCTGCCAGGTTGGCAGCAAAACAACCCAGAGGAAGACCAAAATATAGGTGGATTGATATGGTACAAAGTGCCTTAGACGATAGAAATATAAGGTCTGATAATGTTGGAGTCTTGACAAGTAACAGACTGATTTGGAGGAAAATTGTGGATAGGAAGTTAGTAATGATGTAATTTTTTTCATGTAGTACTGTCATATCCTGTACACCTCTTGAGGGTACATGGCAGGAATTTGATGATGATGATGATTTGTATATAGCACTTGCAAAACAAACGTTCTATACACACACTGTTAAAGAAGTACCATAAATATACACTATTATTAATTGTTTGTAAAAAAAAGATATTATTTTTGTATTTTGTCTTTGTCTCTCACCCAAACTAACTTATTATAATAATAATATTCCAGATCCAAATCTGAAATTAACTGAAAAGTTAATAAACCACTCAAGCATACTACCCTGGTGTGTGTGTGTGTGTGTGTGTGTGTGTCACTAGAGAGAAAATCACACATGGTGATCCTGGAGTTAAAACACTGAGTTTTCTAGCCCTTCCAGGTCTCTTCATGTGACCATACTACCATAGATTAGCTCTGTATTGACAATCTTGAATACTAAAGATACTGAACTCCTATCTGATATAATTTTTACTGTGATTCTGACATTGATGTCATCTATTTGATCCCTTAATTTTCCTCAGAATTCTCATATCTATGGTCTTTGATCAATTGTTTTATTTCTAATCTATTTCTCACATCTGTACGTTAAAATTGATTTGAACACTTTCTGTGCACCACTTGTTTGGTGTTCTGTTTCTGTTGCATGCTTTGGGGATTGGCTAATTGGTGAGTAGGTAGACTTGATGCATAAATATATGCATTAGCTATATTTGAACATTATGGTGTCTCTATATGTAGTAATTGCTTTCTTGCAACAGCTTTCCAGTTGCATGATGATGGATGTGAGTGCTGAATGATGATTTAGCTAATGCCCGGAAAGCATGCACAACTTTTCAGAAAGGGAGGGATGATATTTAGATAATATTTATTCTAAATACTATTGCTTTAGCAAATAAGCATTCCTAAGTTTAATCACCACATTGTGTGAGATAAGTCATCTGGATTTATTCTCCTACAGTATAGATACTGTTAAAAGATTTCACTAAGGTATGATAAGTATAATGAAATAACTGTCAAGGAAAGTGGGTCCTACTAGGATTGGCAACTATTGATTGTTTTCGCAAAGGGAAAATATCACTGCTTTTAAGAGGAACAATAATTCTTATGCAATAAATGTAGTCAAATGTGACTGCATTTATTATCCCTATTTTTATGATGTTCTAATAGTAATATCAAGGTAAATATTTAAATAACATTCATCTTTCAAAGTGCATAAAAAGATATGAGAACAAGTATTTTGAATAAAGTTGTTTAACTCTTATTTTCAGAACTGATATGCCTAATTTAGTATAAAAAATGTTCAATGCAATTATGTGAATTTGTTGGTGTATGATTTATATCTATTAATTTATGCTGTACTGTTAACATAATATGTTGAACTTTGTTTATTATTTACTATACTGTTATAAGTGTACAGCACTAAGTAAATCCACAGTGCAGTCTACTAGTAGCAGTGACGTCCTTCGATTGGAAAAATTTGGTCCTAAATATCATGCAGGATGCACTAAGCATATCATTTCAACTGAAACTAAGTTAGTTGATCTCGTATCTTTAAAGACTTATGACTTTCTTTTAATATTTGTTCACAAGCTGAGTTTAAACATCTTTTCCTTACTGGAAATAAAATTTTTATTCTGGTTATTGCTTTTAGCATTCAGTTTCTTTTACATTTTTAACATATTTACAAATTTGCAGAAACTAATCAAAATTTCTCCTTTACAGTTTCTATTTACAATTTGTGTGTTTTTTTAAGAAAATAAGTTCAGATTAAAAAAAAAACACTTCATAAAAGTCCTGCCTTGTGATACTCCTTGTCTTCTGCATAGCAAAATGTATCAAAATTATAGTGATTTGAGAAAACATTGTAATTTCACAGCTGTGCTTTTTTCTGGAATATTATAATGAAGTTATACAATGTCTTTTGCTACTTTCTTTTATTATAAATATATTATGCTATTAAATGTGTAAAAGTATAACAGCATATAAATTATTACTCCTATCTCTCTTTTTCCTCCTTTGTTTTTAGACTCATCCACTTTCACACAGAAGAGCAGTTATTGGTAGGAAAAAGAATTTTGATGAATTGTTAGCAGATCATCGTGCAGCCAAAGAAATAATTGCAAAGGGTAATCGCTCACAAATGGAATGTAAATCATTAGCAGAGACTAGTTTTGTTTCTAATTGTGTTGCTGAAAATCACATATTATCACAATCCTGTGGTTCAACTACAGTGCCCTGTGCTACCTCTAAATCCAATCCAGGTAAATCTTTTAGTGTGGTCAAATATTTTCTAAATTTCATATGGGAAATTATTAAAGAAATTAAATCTTTTTTTCTCTCATTCTTGTTGTCTCCTTCTTCTGGAGGTTAGCAGTGGTTATTTTCTTGAAGTAGAAGAAAGCATGACAATTAACTCACTTATTAAAAGATGGATATATCAGCAAACATGTTAGTTTGGAACAGATGGTTTGTAGTGCTGGTTTATGAATCATAACTTTCATTTTCTAGCCTTTCCCAAGCTGCCTCTATTATTCTTTCCCCACATCTTTCCAGTCTTTTTTCCTGAATGATTATAATCACTTCCTGATGTACCTCAGATGTATTATGATGTGCTGAACCATTGACATTATTATTAGCTTCCTGTCAACAGTTTTCTTCTCATTAACTGGTATTTATCAGCTCTTACCTTTTGGTCTTTTATAGCATTAACTGCATTAATCCACCTAGATCTACCTCTACATCCTGACAATAAAAAGCTCTTTTGCCAAAATTTGTCATTTTTTTAACGTAATCATAGCAGCTTAGATTAGCTCTGTTTGTCTATTCTTGAATGCTAATAATATCAAGTTCCTTTTTGATGCCTTCATTTTTAATGATTCTGTCTTTATTGTCAATTCTGGCAATCCATTCCACTCACTCACTCACTACTCTCCATGCAAAAAATCTTGTCCACACAACCCTACTAACCACACTCTTACACAACTTCCATGGATGGCCACTAGTTCTCTGATTATTTGTGATATCTTGAAAAATTTCACTTGCATCAATTTTATAAAACCCCTTGAATATCTTAAAAGTTTTTATCATGTCCCCTCTTTTCCACCTATCGTCTAAACTTTGTAACCCACAAACCTTCAACCTATCCTCATAGGAGCATTCCACAGACCTGTCACCATCTTGGTTACTCGTCTCTGAATCTTTTCGACCACCTTCTGGTCCCCCCAAAAAACCCAGGTGACCAAATCTGTGTGCAGTAGTCTAGATGTGGCCAAATCATAGCTTTATAAAGAGGGATAATATCTTTACTTGTTAGCATGTTTTTCAACATCCAAGTAATTCATTGAGCTATTTTGGAGCTTAAATACCTGAAATATTTTACTATCTCTGTAGGTTTTTTCCATTCAGAAAATAGTTGCCGTTTTCCATGCTCATGCATATTTTAACAGTCATCATCCATTTCTTTCCTCTCTTCTTCTGTTTAAGTTACAATCCCATCCTCTGAGATTAGCTATGTCCACAAATTCCTGAATGATAATATCAAGTTCCTTCTTTTTTTTTTTTTTTTTTTTCCATTTTTGTTATGATTCTGTCATTGATGACACCTGCTCACTTCACTGCTTTGCTTCTAACCCAGTTCTCTAATTCATATATTAAAATTGGTTTGAATACTTGTATATAGCTGCTTTAGTGTTTGACTAATTCCTCTCTTATTCTGTTGCCTATTTCCGTATTTAATTTGCCATATATTTAAAAATTGTGTCTTAAATAGTCAGTATTTTTTCTTGTTCTATAGGTTTTCCAATTAGGAATCAGCTGATGTTTTCTATGTTCCTGCCTATTTTCATAGTTTTTGTCTTTTAGTTGCTGATTTACATGTTAAATTTGTTACAACAGTTATTCAATTTAGTTAAGGAATCCTGAAGACCTTGTAGTGCATTATTTAAGAGAATAACATCATCTGCATACGGTGAAGAGTTAAAACTAACATATCTTATTTTTTTTTATATCGCAAAACCTGTGGTGAATTCATCGCTAAAAACACACGTAATAACCACAGTAATGACTGTTTAATTCGTAAATATTTCATCCCAAGTATCTTGGGACATTATCAGTACAGTAGTTTAAACAATACTAGGAATAACATACAGTTAGGGCACATGATTACAATGGAATCTCAATATGCGTGCAGTAACGTGTTATAGAAGTAAATTAAATATAACCGAAAAAAAAAAAAATAAATAAAATAAATTTTTTTAAAAAATATATATAAAGATTATTTTATTTTTTTCTAAATTGAAGACAACCACTTGCTTTCTCGATATTTAGCCCACCTTTAACATATGCAATTTTATATATCATATATAGAAAAACAGTTGGTTAAAAGTCAATAAAATATGGAGCTAAAACATGGAGTGAAATTATTTAAATTAAGGGAATATTAAATCCCACATTATTCTGCAGCTGCTCTGCTGAATTATTTTTATTAGTGGTGTTGCTTGAATTTCTTAAGAAAATCTACATTAGTAGTAACTAAAACAGTTATACCTTATAAAGAAGATGCTTATAAATTGCAGTTGGCTCACTTTTTTATAGATAAGTACGGAAAGCAGTCAGCAGATAATTGATCAAACTCATTCGAATAATACTTGTAGCATTGTATGGACATTTTATGCTACAGAGAAGTTAATCACTCTCAGCTTTTCTGTTTATAAGAAACTGATAATTCACTAGAAGATTTATTCCCCAGAACTCTATCATCAATCTTCACAAAAACTTGGAATTGTCAAGACTTGCCCACATGGCACACCATCTGTTCATCGAGGACACTCTTAGACTAAAATTACATTCTATAAAACATTTTATTGCCAGCCTGGTTGGCCAAGTGGTTAGCATATCCGCTCTCCAGCCAAAGGGCTGCTGGTTTGAATCCTGCCATGGGCATGGATGTTTGTGATTATCTTTGGAAATAGTAGTGGTTGGTGGTAGATGGCATTGGTGTAGTTGCAGTCAGTTGGTGAATTGAGTGGTGGAGACAGAGTTGTAGAGCAGGTGCCCTCCTTCAATGAGTCTTTGGACTCCCTGGAGATGTCTAATAATAATAATAATAATAAAAGACATGATTCTGAATGGATGTCCATCCAAATTACAACATCTTGGATAATTAGTTTTCCACTAATAACACATTATCTGACTAAGAGAATTTTCATTCCTTACATAAAAGACATTTTCAGAACACATCTCAAAAAGTTTTAAAAAAATTTGAATTCCAGACAGTTGCCCTCAAGTCAGTAAACAAGATTTCTTTGATCCTGCCTTCCACTAAACACAAACTCTTTCACTTGGCTAACCCATGAGTGTACCAGATTCATTGTTTCTGTTACTCTTATTTTGGTGAGATTTGTCATACTGTTCGATATCCAATATCAGAACATATGGATTACATCTGTTTTCTTCAAGCTGAGAAATCTGGTCTTGCAGAACATGGAGTTTCTACTAGTCACTGGATACTATGGGCAGCACTAAAATTCCTTCACACAAGTCCTTTCAAATTTGAGAGACTCTTCAAAGAATGCTATAAAGCTCTTCATGGCCAACTCAGTCTTAATCAGTATGAAGGTCTAAAAATTTCTAAATTGTGGGAAATAGTGACACTGAACTTTCAATAGTAATTTTCATTTTTAATATGTATTTGCAATGCTTATACAAACAAGTTTTTTTATGGCTTGTGTATCTACTCATTCTTGCCATAAATACTGTTACAACTTCTGCACATTTCGCTCTGCTCACAGAATTGCACAAGCTGGTTCTGTGTGCAGCCAACATTCCCTTGTTTATTAGTAGAGAGAGAGTTTTCTAGCCATATGAGTCAACATGCAGTGAGGAGATTATGAGAACTGTATAGCTGTAGTAGCACTTCACAAGGTTGGAATGTAGCCACCTATTATTTTCAACACGCTAAAAACACTCAGGATCAGTAGAATATTTGTGTATTGGACTATTAACCATTATAACGATACAGAAGATGTATCTGACTGTCAAAGAACAGGTCGACCACACTGTGTTAGGACACAAACAGCTTGTGAGGACTGTGAAGGTACACCTCTGTGTACCTTCACAGTCCTTTGATACTAAGTCAAAATTTTTTTTTTTGGTCTCAGATTTTATACAATTATGTCAACTTGCATACACTCTTCTTTCCAAGAAATTATATTCTTGTTTAGTCGTTTACCAAAGTGTAAGCAAACAAAGTTTATGGTTGAAGTATCTTCACGACTAGGCTACTTATGACTTCTGCATTAATTAAACCTTAGTATCTTTCCGGGTCTGACTCCCACTTATGAGAGCTCAACGAAGGTTGAAACCAGTGTGAATATTGGCCCTTCCCATAATACATAGCAATGTACACATCCAAAAGGTTGTTTTGCATGATAGGATACTCAGTCTATTGATGTGTAGTTAACAGCCTTTATATACAAGCTGGCCTGATTAGTTTGAGTGGTTAGTACACCTGCTTTCCAACCAACAGATTGCAGGTTCAAATCCCACTATGGGTATGGATGTTTGTGATTGGCTTTAGGTGGGAGATGAACTTCATCACCTAGTGTGATACCACTTCCCTGTTTATTAGAGGCCTAAAGGGACTTGAAAAAGGTTTGGAATCATTCTTTCCAAGTAATTACTGCAGACATCTAAATTAATTTTATCTTCAATTTTTGTGTCACCTTTATTTCTTGATCCCTTTTACAGCACTCTTTCTTTTATCTCTAAGCTTTTTCACTAGCCTGTAGAACATTTTGCCATCTTCCTGATCTCTTTTATATTATGAAAATAGCTAAACTTTTGTTATGCTACATTTTTACACATTGTTTTGCTTTCACACACATTTTTTTTTTCTGTGTGTTCTATTGCTAATTTACATGATAGGAACTTTCAGTATGCTTTCTTGTTTTCTTCAAGGTTTAATTATTGTTTACAAGCTCTTTCATTTTTTCTTAAATTAAATTTGTATATATGAGTCTGTTATATTAATTTTATTATTTATTGTTTAGTTATCTCTTTTTCTCATTATATTATCTTACTGGCTGCACCATTGTAATATTTTACTTATTATGTTAATTGAGTGAGTTTGTGAGATTCTTATATTATAATAAGTATGTGTGTTATTCCCCCTTATGTCCAACCAATAATTAGAGATAGTCGTGAAGTAAATTAACTATTTAAATTTTAACCCTTTGTTGGTTAGATTATTCCTGAATCATATCCTGGAATAGTGCATTGACTTCAGTATCATTATGTTATCGCACAAATTAATGAAGCTCAATAAAATTTCATAATTGTTACTTTTTTTTTTATCATAAACTTATGTACAAGATTATAAAATGTTATAAAATGTTTGTGATTATTAATCACAAACATTTTATAACCAATTTTAAATTCAGATTAAGGAACTCAAATAAATCTTCCTCATATCCTATTCACTGCTCAGAACAAATACAAATTAATTCTTCTAATAAGTTTTAATATTTAGTTAAATATGTGTAACCTTGCCTAACATATCTGTCTTTTGACTTAGCCAAAATAGATATTGAAAAAGGTCTCATAAACTATAGGAAAAAACAAAACAAAACAGGAACACATTACTTGAGTAGTCCAAATGCAATTCCAGTTTCCTTAGCTTTCACGATGGTTCCATATTACTTCATAGATACATTTATCACTTCATCATACATATGCTGTACGGTTCCTTATCCTTGGAAAATGGTTCAAGAAAGATCTCCGACATTCTTTTACTCTCCCGCTGATGACAGCTCTATACTTTCCCACTGACTCTTTACTTTGCTGCTGATGTGTCTTTTATATGATACCTTTTTACTTTCCTGCCATCTCTCCTTTTTCTTACCGATGACAACAATCTTCCCGTTGACTTCCATCTTACCAGCGACAACTACAATGACTACTTTATCTTTTCTGCCATCTCTCCTTTTTCTTATCTACGACAACAACTCTCCATCTTACAAAATGACAGCTCTTTTACAAAAGTTTTTACAACCTATGTACATGCTCATTCCGAAGATTCACAGTGAGAACTCCACATCACACATGTATCTGCCATTATTACAATTCTTGTGTCACAAGACAGTTTGAATAATACAGAGTACATAGTTACCATATTGATTAATATTTTACATAACAGAGACATAATTCATATAAACAATAAATTTCCACCAAACAAAATTGTAAAAATGAACATATTAAACAAGGCATATGTGTGAGATTTTACAAGTCTACATTTACCACAGAAAGTTACTTGACTTTTTCTTTTTAAAACTTTTTCACACATGTGATAAAAAAAAAAATTTTAGTAATAGTAAACTAAAGTTTTTATTCAAACACGGTAGTTGCCTCCATAATTTCCAAAAATGCATTCGGATCACCGTGCAAGCCTAAAAGAAAGGATGTGATAATTAGCTTTATCCTTCTCAAAACTAAATGATGATCACTTTCTGTTTCAAATCCTTCTGTATACTTGTGTCCTGAATCTGAGGACACAATGATATTGCTAAGACTTGACAAAAATTCTCCCCTTGACAAGTAGATTTTGCCTGCTGGTGAGTAGCTGCAGACTGAATGAAAAATATTCTTTATTTAATAAAAAAAATAATTTTTATAAACAAAATCTTTTTCACTTTAAGAAAAAAGCAAAATATACATGATATAAAGGTCATCTTAGTAATAAAAATTAATTTAACAAATGGTATTTTCTTTGACATACTTTAAAAAAAATGGGGAGGGATCTTCAGCAAGTACATTTTTGTATGGTGAGTAGGGTTTGCATCATTTGTCGAGCTTTAGATATCGTTATCAGCAATAATATAGTCGATGATACTTTTCTTGTGTCTTCTCCATGTGAATTTATGCACATCTTTATGTTAGGGCATAGTAATGACTATTCCATGATCTGAACAGAAATCTGGTAGATGCTTACCCTATTACTGGCTTTGCTCTTTTCTTATGATTTTCCAACAAGGACAAACTTTTTATTTGCATTAACTATACAAACAAAGCTCTACTTTGTTTGTAGAGCCTTCTGTTGGACCATAGATAAATATGCTTCATTGTCCAATGTCCTATTTTGATGTTCCACTTGTCCACATCACTACTTGATACTGCTTACCATTCAAGAAGATTATCCTTGTGTTTAATGTTGAATACTATAGATACTCCTTCCTTTCCCTGATCGTTATTTCCTGAATGCAACACCTTGTATTTGTTATGTAAAGGAATTTCACCTGTTTTTGGCTTTCATTTTGGTAACATCAGGACAAAGACTTTAACTTTTTTGTATACTGCAGTTTAGTGTTTTAGCTAATTTTGCTGCTATTCCATATAAAGTTACATAACTAGTTACCCAGTACACCAGTTTTTATGTCTTTTCACATTTAATCTTCATTACATTATGCCTGAATATCTGAAATTATATGTTTGGTTTAATCCTTTATTGAAGTGTAAGCAAACAAAGTTTGCACCTGAAATATTTTCAGGACTGGGGCAACTCGTGGTAAAGGTGGTATAAATTCTGATCACATGCCTTAGTATCGCATAATACAAAGCCTGAAAGCAAACTTTGTTTGCTTACACTTGGATAAAGGATTAAACCAAATATATAATTGGTAGCATAGCCAAGTGAAAAAACTTCCATCAACTATCTCTAATATTATTAAAATTATTAAATAATATTAATAATCCAGAGAATTTTAATAATAAGATGTTGACATCTTTTGGCAACTGGTATATGGTGATATGACTTCTGCATTACTTCCACCTCTGGCTCCCACTGACGAGACCTCAATAAAGGTCGAAACCGGTCTGGGCAGTGACCCTTTCCATAATGCATAGTATTATACATACCCATAAGGATATGTGCTTTGCATTATGGGATACTAAGGCAAGTGATCAGAACTTGCACCACCTTTGCCATGAGTTGCGCCAGTCTTGAAAATACTTCAGGTGCAAACTTTGTTTGCTTATACTTGGATAAAGGATTAAACCAAATATATAATTGGTAGCATAGCCAAGTGAAAAAACTTCCATTGAATATCTGAAATATTTTGTGTTCTGTAGGTTCTCATTGAGAATGCAGTTGACGTTTACCATTTCCCTACCATTTTTGTAGTTTCAGTCTTTTTAATGCTGGTTTTCATACCAAATGTGTTACATCATTTACTAAGTTTAGTTAGAGTCCAGAAAAATTTCACTGGTTTATATGCAGAATATAGCATCATTCTGCATATAAGGTAAAGAGCTGAGTGGAATCCAATCTTGATGTCAGGTTTAATATCACTTTCCTTTCATAATATGATTCATATAGATGAACTGTGTTAGAGATACAGTGGAGTTATTTATACATAATTGCAGTGTTTTAAACAGCTTTTTCTTTGACACCTTATTATTAGTTTTACACATCTTTAAAACTTGAATACATATCATAGTTATAACGTGTGGGAAGGCTTAATGTGTTCATCATACATGTTGATTAATTTTAATGGTATAGATAAGAACACAGGCTGATAAGAAAATAACTATTAACGTATTACTGATATTTTGCTGGTATTCTATCCAGCATCTTAAGAGCACAAAACCAGTTTGTCACAGTACGCGAGACAACAGCAACAATCTGGTATAACAATGGGACTAGTTTGAACAATTGTAATGTACAACACAAAGACTATAAAGTCCTAATTAGGTGCCATCTATGTTGAGGGAAAAAAAAATAATAAAAATAAAAGAATAGAAAGAGAAAGCAGGTATTAATTTGGTCTTAAGATGACTGTCTCCCAAATCTTTGGCAAATTTATGCAGCCATACTTGTTGAGGTTTGGAGTATGTTTCAAGGCTTCTGTTGATTCCAGGAACAACCTCTCTGACTTATGAAAGCTTCTATGCAGCACCTTTTTTTTTTTTTTTTTTTTTCTCCCAATTGATCCTGTGTGCAGGAGTATCTAAAACATGTAAGCATGTTCACCCAAGGACAGAATCTCTCCTTTATCACATCCAGGAGTCTACGAAGTGTCCTGTTCATGTGACTGAGCTTACTATGGACGGACAGGAAGAACTATGGACATCCGCCTCAGTGAGCATAAAAAAATACATCCAGCACTACTGCTATGGCAAGTCAGGTCTGATAGACCATGCTTTAGATACCTTTGCACACAGGATCAATTGAAAAAAATACAAACGTACTGTGCAGAAGCTTTTGTAAGTCAGAGAGATTGTTCTGGGAATCAACAGAAGCCTTGAAACATACTCCAAAACCTCAACAAGTATGGCTGTATAAATTTGCCAAAGATTTGGTAGACAGTCATCTTTAGACCAAATTAATACCTGCTTTCTCTTTCTATTCTTTTATTATTATTTTATTTTTTTCCCTCAACATAGATGTCACCTAAAGGATTTTAGTCTTTGTGTTGTACATTACGATTGTTCAAACTAGGCCCATTGTTATACCGGATTGTTGTTATCTCTTGTATTGTGACAAACTGGTTTTGTGCTCTTAAGATGCTGGATAGAATATCAGCAATAAGTTAATAAATAGTTATTTTCTTATCAGTCTGTGTTCTCATCTGTACCGTTAAAATTAATCAACATGCCATAGTTATATTTCTTACTCTCTTAATTGCTATCTCTGAGTCTCTTTTCATTAAAGTTCTACACAATATTAATTTCTGGACTCTCACACACATCAAATAATAAATTGTCTACTTATCTATACTTTTTTATTCCTTTCTTTCTGATCGTCGATGTCTGAATGCGATCATCTCCTTGACTTCCATTATTACAGCACTTCGGACACGTACATTCCTCGACGTTCCTCGCGGCATACCTGCTGCAGTATCTCGGGATTAGATTTCCCGCTAAAAACCGACCGATTGCATGCCAGCGATGGACCTACACCCAGAGCTCCGATCGACCATGAGGCGAACACAGGATACAAGAGAGAGAGAGGAGAGGGGGGGGTTTCTAACCCTTTTATACTTCCTCCCTGACGGCCATCACTATAACTTTGGTCGTTCACACAGCACGTAGAATTTGCCATCACGTGTGCCTGACATCATACTGTCTGATTGTCTCCTGCTGCACGTTCCGCTAGCACAAGAACGCTTGGGGCAACTGTCTGCTTTGCCCCCCCCTCCAAACTTCGAGCTTACGTTTACCCAGATTATGTTGGTCTGGTTCTTACACGTATATTCAGGGTTAATTCACACTAAAGATAATGATGACCTTAATTCAGTATTAAATTATACACATAATATTTGCACACTTTTCCTACATATTCCTTTCTTTTATACAAGTAAATAACATCTCATTACTTTACAATTCTTTCTTTTCTTATTATTGTATCCAAAACTACTCATACCTAGATACCAAGCATATTTTAATGTTTCTTATTGGGTGTTCACTCTGTTATACAATGATAAGATGAAACTTTAATATTCCAACTTATCAGGGTATAACAGTTTCAGACTAAATATTTGGATAGATCAGTCTTTCTGAAACTTCAGATATCTGTGTACCTCTTCAATTTTCATTATTACCAAGTACATTTTCAAAATACCCTTATCAAAATAATAATAATAATAATAATAAAAATATATTTCATTTTAAATATCTGCTTTATTTGAATTTAGATATTTCAACAAAAAAAAAAGAAAGATTTATTTTTAATAGAACAAAATTTATAAAGATACTATACATTTTTACTTAATATAAATAATTTATCATCAATGAGACAAGTAAAATTGTCTATTTCTATATCTGCTATATTGCTCTCTTTTGTGCGTTTTATAAATCCAGTCTTTAACCAATGATCCATACTTAAGAATTTGAAAGCTAAAAAAATTACCATATTTACTTGACTGTAACTCGCTTTTTTTCCAAAATTAAAGCTAAAAAATCATGGTCCAAGATATATGCAGGGATTTTTGGAAACTAAAGTTTTCAGAAGAAGAAAAAAACCGAAAATGGGGATGACTTACCAAGAAGCTTCTATTCTCCATCACTTCTTCTGTCCTTGAGAGCAGTTTCCATGTGTGCAATCAAAGTTATCTACCCAAATAGAATTATCTTCTTTCCCATTATATCAAGCAAAAATTACCAGTAATTTAAAACTTGAGATGTGTAATGAACAATCCTTGACAAATTATTAATGAGAAGTGAAAGATGTGTGCATTTGTAGGCCAGTTGAAAAAAAGCAACTATTAAGAAGTGCATATGATTGGTGCGGTATTAACAAAAGATCACGCGACCCAAACAAAACAAGCTGACAATTGAATCGAAATGCTAATTCTCTTAAATCGATTTCCATAATATCTGAAATGCATTCACTATATATTTCTTAGTTTTAACACGTTCATGACGGGGTAGTGTCAAGCAAAACCATATGTTGCACCTGCAACATGTGGTTTGCTCCAGTCTATACAGCAGAGGAGATGTGATTATTAGTTAGTGTTTATATATTCCCAGTTTATATATTGTCTCTAATTGCACCATTTGTTGAGAAATATATTACACAGTCTGCAAATGTCTGTGAACCTTATTTAGTGACATGATAAAACGAATTGTTTTTCGTGTTTCTGCAGTATAGTTGCTGTTGTGGAGGGCATATTGTTTACTGCAGGGAGTAAAATGTGAAAGTCGGGGCGATAGTGATTCACAATTTGAGTAGGAGAATTCATGCATAATATAATTTAATATATATAGACTATAAAAGTTTATGAAATTCACATTGTATGATACTTTATGGGTTGTTTCCTTACGTATCTAATAAGTGGGTTCTAAAATGTTTAGTTTTAGTATATATGACTAATTTTTTTATTATTAAAATATAATAAGCACATATTTAACTGTCAATGGGAAATGGCACCTTTTTTATTTGCTAAACTAAACACTGTATTTTTGTAAAATATCATGTCTGCCGTTAGGCAGGCTGCCTCTATGCTACACCCTGTTGACGCTATGAATTCACTGTCAGTCTTAAACTAACAATTTCCACTAAAAATATAAACAATCGAGAATATTTATACAATTTTCGCTGAGTCGATGCTTACTCTGTGAAATAAAATCTGTGGTAATATTGATAATGTTTCACTTCAAACAAATTATAAAAAACTGGTGATACAGTAAGTTAAAAATGTTGTTAGATTATTTAGAATTCATAATAATTTGACTGATTTAAAATTTCATTTTTATTGCATTAACTATAATTTATAATTGTTATGTTTATATAGTATGATATAATTCAAGAATAATAAAATATATATATATATATATATATATATGATGAAACGTACTATTAACTCGGGGTTGGGATATGTTCATTTTTCTAAATTAACTGACTTAAACCCGAGAATTATAACACAATGACATTTATTTGAAAAAAACGCAACATGTTTCGTCAAAAATATATATATATATATATATATATATATATATATATATATTTTTTTTATTATTATTATTTCCCGTCGTGAAATGGCGCTCCTATCTTCAAGCGCCCTTGTGTGCCGCACAACCTCACGGCTCGGCCCTGCTTCCAGTGCCTTACTATTAATTGGACCCATGGCCGAAACTACATCTTTCCCATGATTTAATGTCACTAAGCATCACTGAAATTGGCTTTTTTTTTTTTTTTTTTTCAATTTGCTTATTTTTCACATCGTAATGTTGAGTTTCTAAATGTCGGAGTTTCGCATGTTTCGAAAGTTTGTGTTGTTTGTGTTTCGAAAGTTTGTGTTGTTCAGTGTTGTTCGAACCAGTCTGCACTGGTTCGAACAACACTTCATAACACAAAACACCTTGAGGTTTCTGTTCACTTTCATCTCCACACCAAGTAAACCTGAATTCCAAATATGAACTGTTATATTTCCTACTGTACTTTTTCTTTGAATTATTTGTTTCTTCTACTTTAATAGTATCAGACTTACTTGCCATTACAACATGTGTATCACAATTAGGGTTAGCACTACCTGTTTCATTTGTTGTTTTTTTCAAAGTCCTAGTTCTAAGCCACTTTTCCATTATTAAAAAACGTTTCTGAAAAATATGTAAATATATAAATACTGAGGTTAACTCACAACACACTTTGTCCAAGTATCATTTAGCTGAAGGTATACTCTGAGCCTTGGTTGAAGGAGAAAAACCTTCAGTAATAAAAATCAACAAACAAGCAATTGATTGAAGTGTGACTAACACATGTTCACTTCAAATCTGACAAAACAGCAAGGGGAAGGTGGAAGCAATAAAACTATATTGTTGTTCACTTCACCCCTCTTATTATTCATCATTCTGCCACTGCAACCAGAATGACGAGTAATAAAAGAGGGGTGAAGTGAACAACAATATAGTTTTTTTGCTTCACCTTTGAACATTCTGATGCTATTTGTTGTTTTTTTTTAAGTCTCCATTTGATTTCAATAATTTTTTACTTATTCAATTTTAATTTGTTTGGATAATTAAAAAATATATATTTATTTAATTAATTTAAGTCTACCTGCAGACCACCTGTGGTCAGCAGACCACAGGTTGAGAAACACTGGTTTATGAGAATATAACCATCATTGATTTGTTTGTGTTTAGTGTTTTCATAATTAAAATAATATCATTTGATATCTTTAGGTTAAATTTTTTTTTTAATGTTATATTATGTGGAAAGGAGAAATTAGTTTTTGAAATCATGTATTTGCATTTTTAGTAATTATTTATAATTTTTTATAATGTTTATCGCTTTTGTCAGCATCCAGTAGGACAAGCAGCTTAGGAGGTGTGCAAAAGACTTCAGTGCCTAATAAATCTACAAAATCTCCTGTAGCCATTCCTTTGAATAGGTTTGTATCTTATTAATATTTATATATTTGTAGTTTATTAATATATATATATATATATATATATATATATATATTATTCGTTAAATATATATATTTATTATTAATATAGTATATATATGTATTATTAACCGTATATACGTTAGCGTATCCGCTCTCCTGCCAAAAAGGCTGCGGGTTCGAATCCTGCCTTGGGCATGGATGTTTGTGATTGTCTGTGGAAATACCAGTGGTGGTGGGAGGCAATAGATAGCGCTGGTGTAGATGATGATGGAGATGTAGAGTAGGTGCCCTCCCTTGATGAGTCTTTGGCCTCCCTGGAGGTGACAATAATAATAATAATATATATATATATATATATGTGAAAATTTTTTTACCTTGGGGATAATATATATTAAGGATACCAAGTAATTTTATAAACTTGTTTTTAAAATTGTTTTTTTTACTCCTAAAAAAAAAAGTAAAAAAAAACATGTTTATAAAATTACTTGGTATGCTTAATATATTTATATATGTATACTATGTGCCAACTCTTCTCATTTTTGATCTTTTTTCCTGATTAGTGTAGTTTCCTCTTCCTTTTTGAATTTTCAAATTTTTCATCATGAATAATGCTTGATATGAAATTTTTTGGGAACTTTAGTAAGTGAATTGATGGCAGAGCAGAAATTCATAACCATCTTCCATAACCTTCTTATTTGACTATGAATTCTTTTTTGCTATTTGAAAGCAATGGTGAAATTTAGTTTAAATATAAGTGCAGTTTTGATATAATATTGATACTATTCTATACCTTATAGGAGTGAAATGTAAATTCTTAATTCTTTTGTTGGTTAAATATTCAGATTGTACTTTGCATGTTCAGAACATTGTTCATTACTAATGATTTTATCCCTGCTGAGCTGCAATGTTAATTGGCAGGTGATCATTAAAGACAATGGCATGTATTAATCAAGCAACATTTCCCTGAAATAATGCTGAATTTCAATGCAAAATCTTCTTACTATATTAATTTATCTATGAAAACATAGTGAGCGACACTAGTTTGTTCAAAGGAAACAGAGACAAACCAGATACAGTAATGTTGCTCCTTCTTCAGTGGATCAGTTCTATCAACAATTGATATGTGATAGGAGTTGAAAGCCATATTTCCAAAGTTGGTAAGAGATAGCAACAGTCTATCCTGGTCACTACTCTGAAATTGAAATGAACAAAATGTTAATATTCCATATATAAAAACTGAAATAATTGCACTTCCTTGAGATTTGCACAATCCTCCTTTTTCTTTTCTTATTATTTCTTGACTTAAGAAAGAGGTCTTGTGGGTGTCATTCTGACAACATCTGAATGATACACATTTTTGAAGGGGGCCTTAAAATATTAATATGTTGTGTTGTCTGCCTTTTCTATCATTTTTATATTCCTTAATTAAGTCTATATGATGTATTCGATGTCCTTAATTAAGAATCTAGCTGTTTGCAAAATTTTGATGAATTTTTGTTAACACATAGATTGAAATCAGACCTTTAAACCTCAAAAATTGAGAAAACAATTTCCCAAATTTGGTATAATAATTAGAGTTCTACAATTAGTGACACAAGTTTCTTTCTTCACTTATTTTTTTTCATAAAAATACCCTGGCTATCAGTCAGTTTCCAGGTATGATGCATCATTAGGCTCATAATCATTATTTTTCAATATTTCTTAGCCCTGACAAATTGCAGTTGTTGCTACTGTTGATGTATTTAATGTCAAGTACTTTATGCAAAACGATAATATTGTACATTCATAATAGTATCATAATTATAGAACCACACGTGTATAACAGTAAAAATTAAATTTATTATGCAGAAATTATCAGTGCAAACAGCAAACAACAATAAGGAATTATATATATATGTGTATATATATATATATATATACACAGGGTGTTTGGGATAAATTTGACATATTTATAATTAATTATATTTTTCCGTAAGTTACATGTATTAACACACACTTCTCTTCATTTAAAAGTTTGGACCCTTCTTCATTCATATACAAGATGTCAGAAAGGATGGATAGCTGGAACCCACCTGAATCATGGAAGAGAATAACTTGTATCATGATGATTCGTGCCCGCCATCAAAATAAGGATATTACGACTGCTGCCCAATGCTCCCTGAATACAGTAAAAACAATCAGGCATGAACTAGAGACTTGCAATGGTGACTACGAGGATGTAGCAAGAAGAAAGATCCCTAGCAGACGATCTGATTGCGTTCGTACAGCAGAATTCCTCGCAAATCTGCAGGAACAGGTGTTGAAGAACCCTGGCATTGGAATTCGGGCTTTGTTCGTGGAGTTGCTAACTGTAGTCAAGCCCTGGATAACAAGGGTAGCCAATGGTAGGCCGTATGTATGGCAGCAGGATTCGGCCCCTTGCCACACCTCTGGGAAAAGTCAAAAATGGTTGTCTGAAAATTTCTACGACTTCACCAGTCCAAATGTTTGGCCTCCAAACTCCCCAGACCTTAACCCCATGGATTATTTTGTATGGGGCGCAGTTGAAAAAGACACCAATCGCACTTCCAGTAATACAAAAGCCCAGTTAATGGATAAAATTAAAACAGTTTTTGCGGCCCTTCCCAGGGAGACTGTAGCATCAGCTTGTTCGAGGTTCCGAAGCAGAATTGAAGCTGTGATCGATGCTAATGGTGGTTATTTTGAGTAAATCTTGTTGATAGTATTGTAATTAACTCTGCCTGTAATGTTTTTTTGTCAATTCATTAAATTTAATAGATACAAAGAAGATTTTCTTTTTCCTTACGAAACTGTCAAATTTATCCCGAACACCCTGTATATATATATATGTATCTGTCCACACACGAAAGGCTTTAATTGAAAATAAATTAAAATAGATTAGTGGAAAATAAAATATGAGATTACAGTTTATTTAATACAATTTGAGGATAACAGGATATAGTTGAGGATAACATGTTGTTCTCAATGTATTAAATAAATTTGTAATCTCTTATATTATATTTTTAACTAATCTATTGTAATTTATTTTCATCCCAATAGTTTTAACCCATGAACACGCGACTGCATACATAGATTTACCAAGTTAATGCACGCACTCTATTTCTTTATTCACTTCCTTATTGTTTGCTGTTTGTACTGATTGTGTCTTACAATATGTAGGATGAAGTATCTGCATAATAATTTAAATTTTTACTGTGTACATGTGTGATTCTATAGTTATGGATACTCCACAAGTTTCATTATACAAAGAAAGTCATAATGGTATCATTTAATGATGCTAATATTATTAGTCAAAATCCAGTCTGTTATTCCTTAACAAACCTAAACTGATATTCTTTACAACTACAGTTCACCTCTGCTGGCTTGAATATTTTATACATGATTCTTTATATGAGAAGGGCAGAACATGCCCTTTGTCAGATCTGACAATAATTGCCACACATTATTAAACCTGGAATAACCTCTATGTGATCTGCTCTGGCCAAAGACTTCCTTTTCTCACTTTATACCCTTCATTTGCTGTCTTTTACTGCTTTCCTAATTCAGATACCCATGCCAATCTCTTTGTGAAAGTTGATTTCATATAGTCTGATTACCCAGGCTTTTATTGGAGACTTTAATTTTCATAACTCAAATTAGCTCCCCTTCCATGACTTCACAGAACAAAGCTGGGACAGAAGCAGAATTATTTGCACCACAGTGGTGTGATTTGGAAAGAACATCCAGGATTTCTCTGTCTCTTTTCCATGGTCTGATTGTTTCTTCTCTCTTGGTCCAAACATCAGTTCTGGTCAAATAACTGAAATAATAGTCACTGTAATGAGGATCTTCATTCCCTACTGCATTGCAAACTCCTGGCCTCTGTCCATGCCCTTGTTCCTTAAGAAATGTGCCAAAGCATTCTGAGATTAAAATTCAGCATACGTTGAGTGGTCCAAGTCAAAAACTCTGGCATGGCTTAGAAATGTAAGAAAATCATCAGCAAATCCAAAGCAGTCACAAGGGCCCAATAGAAATGCTCGTCTCTTTAAATGTCTCCCCTTAAAAAATCTAGCCTTCTGATCCATCACTAATGTTGTAACTTCTGCTCCTTGTTTCCACTTCTCTCACATTGATTTTAATATTGTGATTACCATATTAATTGGTATACTAATCAATCTCCTGGTTCAGAATTAATATCTATCCTCTATCACCGGTACAAGCTCATACTCATTTGGCATCTAATCAGTAGCATAGATCAAGCTTTTATCCAGCTGGTTCCTAAAAAGAGAGAGAGAGAAAAGTTGGTCGTCAAACTTATCGCTCTAATTATCATCACCTTAGTGCTCTCAAAAATAATGAAGATAGTTATTAATGGCCAGCTTCTTTGCTATCTAGAGAAAAATCACTTAGTGATCAACAGTGTGATTTCTATCACTTTCATTCTACAGCTGACTTTGTGGAATGAATTTAGTGAATTTCACTCTTGTTAGAAACACAGTCCTGTATTATTTCCTAGATGAATGAGCTCATTTCACTCCCTCTTACATTTTGTTAATGTTCCAATTTTGCATTCAACATTAGTTATTCTTGGGCTTGACTTTTATGTCTAGCTTATTCTAGCATAAACATATTGCATCCATGTTCTCCAAAAAAAAAAAGCAAAAACACTTTATATTATTTTTCATTCAAAATACTATTCTTTCCTACCTAACTTCTGACACTTTATGAATCCCAGCCTTTATGAATATGCCTAACTGTTTAGAATATTTTTCTCACATCAAATTTGAGTAACATCCAAAACATCTAAGAATTCTTGGAAGTTTTTTCCCACTTGGTTAGACTATAATAAATTTAGTTTAATCCTTTATCCAAGTGTAAGCAAACAAAGTTTGCGCCTGAAGTATCTTTAGGACTGAGGCAACTCGTGGTAAAGGCGGACCAAGCTCTCATCACTCCTTGACGTAATATCTCCCATAATGCAAAGCACACCTCCTTGTGGACATGTATAATGCTATGCATTAAGGGAAGGGTTACTACCCAGACTGGTTTCGACCTTTATTGAAGTCTTGTCAGTGGGAACCAGACCCAGAAGTGGTGATACTAAGGCAGAAGCAATGGAGAAGTCATATTTACCTATACGAGTTGCCAAAAGGTGTGTCACCTTATTATTAATTTACTCTGGATTTAGAGAAAGATGTTAGTTAGACTATAATAAATTTAGTTTAATCTTTTATCCAAGTGTAAGCGAACAACGTTTGCACCTGAAGTATCTTCAGGACTGAGGCAACTAGTGGTAAAGGTGGACCAGGCTCTCATCATTCCTTTTCTCAGTATCTCCCATAATGCAAAGCACATTTCCTTTCGGACATGAATGCTGTGCATTAAGGGAAGGGCCACTTAAAAACATAGCATTGTCATGGTATTATAGGTTTGGGATGAATTAAAAAAAAAATCTTATATATACACTGTTGAAAATAAGTTTTGGGACAGCACTATATCAGAGAATTCTAAATTACACACATGCACATCTACCTCAGAACATATGAACCCTGGCTCTTTTCATACTTTCCACTCCTAGGCATTTTCTCACTAGCATGTGATAATATGTGTCAGGTATTTGGGATCATTCTTCCCTTGACTTAACCTCCAGTCCATGTACCATTGTTGGATGAACGACTTCGACCTTCACCTGATGTTCCAGCTCGTCGCAGAGCTTTCTTGGGCAAATCACACACACATACACATATATATGATTTGCCACAAATTATGTTTTAGTAGCATCTGCAGAATGACATGATGAATTGTATTTAAAGAGATTTACATTTGATCTGTAGAAATGCCACAATATAGGAAGCATTAAATTATCCATAAATGTTGCGTATCCATTTGATTCTCGTTCTTCCAGGCACTGTGACTAAAGTTGCAGCTCTATACTTCACATACGGCTTCATACCATTATACTTCTACCACATAACTTCACAGTTGGAATGATGCAATTGAATATAAAACATTTTCAGGCATCTGCTCCACTTGTCTATCCAATTGGAAAAAGTTTCCAAAAGTACATGGACCTTCATTTTGTGCTATTGATTGCTGTAATTGATGTTTGGCTAATGTGCACCTTCCCTTCCATAGAAGCTGAGGCATGCAGCTCTAAACATAGTGCTCTACTACTATTGCTAACCAGAACTCCTGGAGATTCTTTGAACCCTAAGTTGTTGTTTTCCAGATGAGACTTCCAAAATTTCCATATCTAACTTTTGTTTCCTTAGTGTTAATTCCTGGATCTTTGTATATTTTTTGACTAAGATGGAACCCTCATATTTTCATCACTCATAATGTTGCATACTCATAATGTGCCGCAGGGTTCTGTTCTTGGACCACTGCTGTTTAATTTGTTCATTAACGATATAGGAAAGGACCTAAGTGGAACAGTTCATTTGTTCGCTGATGATGCAAAGTTGGGTAGGGCGATAGTGAATGCAGAAGATGTCAAAGTCTTGCAGGACGATTTAGATAGATTGGAGTTCTGGGCTAAGGAGAATGGATGTCAATTTAATGTGACAAAATGTAAGGTTATGCATTTTGGGGTGAAAAGATTAGCGGCAGTATACCACATTGATGGAACTGTACTTCAGGAGATTGATGAGGTCAGGGACTTGGGAGTGTTGGTGGATAAGGAGATAATGTTTAGGAGGCACATTGCAAAAGTGGCTAAATCAGCTCATCAACTCACTTGGTTGTTGAAAAATACTTTGACGAGCAGAGACAAGCAAGTTATTGTACTTCTGTACTGAGCCTTGATAAGACCTCATCTCGACTACTGTGTCCAGATTTGGTCACCTAGGTTTCTTCTTGATGGGGAGGAGGTGGAGAGGATCCAGAGGCGAGTGACCAAGATGATAGCAGGTCTATCGAATGAACCTTATGAGAACAGGTTGAAGATTTGTGGGTTGCAGAAATTGGTTGATAGGCAGAAAGGGGGAGATATGATTGAGACATTGAAATTGCTGAAGGCTTTCTATAGGATTAATTCAGATGATATTTTTGAGAACAGGACTGGTGGTGGGAGAACTAGGGAACACCTATGGAAGCTGGGCAAGAGTGAGGTTAGCAAGGGTGTTAGAGCTGGGTTCTTTACTTTTAGAGTGATAAATGAGTGGAATAAGCTGCCAGAGTCTGCTGTGGGTGCTATGACAGTGAGTGAGTTCAAGGCAAGGTATGATAGCTGCTGTGAGAATGTCAAATAGTTGTGTGGACATGATGTTTAGGACCTCCCTCAATGAGTCTAAGGACCCCCTGGAGTTGTCTGCAATAATGCAGTTGCTTTTGAATGATGTAGTCATTTACCATTGGCACACAATTATTATGGCATCTTATGGTAACAACTTAAAAACTAAGTTTTTCTCAATGTGACATTGAGTCATATAAACATACAAGTCTTTATTATGCAAGTCTTTATGTTACGTTAAGTTCTCACATGTACATTGGTAGAGCCTCTGCTACTAATGGCTCAGTTAAGTAGGTTTGAGCACGGTTAGTAGTTGGAAGGGGGCCAATCGTTCGATGCTGTTGGCACACTCTCCCTCGATGAGTCTTTGGACTCCCTGGAGGTGTCAAATAATAATAATAATAATAACATTCCCTGTCGTCTCATGTACTTAATGTAACATAAAGACTTTCATAATTTTCATGTTCATGTGATGGCAATCAATGGTGCAATGATAGGTTACAAGAAGTCTAAACAAATAGTGTGTGATAAATTATTTCGATTCGAATATAATGATGTAAAACAGTTTGTGAATGGCATTGGAGATAGGCTATGTCTGACGTATCAATTCATCATCAAATTCCATGGTGTACAGAATACTATGATAGCACTACATGAAAAATTTACGTTATTACTAACTTATAAATAGTTTTTCTCCAGATTTGTTTATCTCTCAGAATTCCATAATTTGTTAAATCTAATATTTCAGTGGCACTTCTAACTGCATCAATCCATCTACCTCCTGGTCTTCCTGTCATCCTAGCAGCACACACACTTCCTCTGGTAATCTCTTCTCTCCCATTTTGTTTAAATGATCATATATCAGAGACTGGCTCTGTTCACACTCTCCTGATTGCTAGCAATGTCAGGTTCTTCCTAATATCTTCATTTTTAATATGATACCATCTGTTCACTCCCACTCTCATATCTGTAGTCTCTAGTTTTACTTCTAATCTAGCTCTCAGATGTATTAGTTAGTGCTGGTTTCAACACAACCTGTTTAGTGTTTTGACCAGTTTCTCTCATTCCATATAAAATTATTTGGCTGAATCCTAACCATATCTTTTTATTCTGTTTATTTCAATGTTTATTTTTCCTTTTTTTTTTTTTTTTTTTTTCAATAAAAATTGAAGGAAAATGTTTCACTTGTTAGTTTTCTATAGGCTTCTCATTCAGGATACAGTTAAATGGGATTCAGTTTTCCTGCCTATTTTTCTAGTCTTTGGCTTTATTGCTGATTTCATTATCATCAAATTCCTGACTGTAGCTTCAGGGAATGTACAGGATATGATGATAGTACTACATGAACAAAGATACATTATTACTAACTTCCTATTGACAATTTTCCTCCAAATAAATCTAATATTATCAACACTCCAATATTATCAGAGCTTATACTTATGTCTTCTAAGACACTTTTTAATGTATCAATCCATCTACACCTTGGTTTTCCTCTGGGTCTTTTTCCTGCCATTCTGTCAAAGCACACTTGTTTTGCTGTTTTCCTTTTCCATTCTTTTTAAATGGCCATACTACCTGAGATTAGCTCTGCTAACATATTCTTAACATATTGCTGGCCTGGTTGGCCGAGTGGTCAGTGTATCCGCTCTCCAGCCAAAAGGCTGTGGGTTCAAATCCCACCTTGGGCATGGATGTTTGTGATTGTCTGTGAAAGTACTAGTGGTGGTAGTCGGCGATAGATGACGTTGGTGCTAGATGATGAAGGTTGGTGGAGTAGTGAGACGAGGAGTTGTAGAGTAGATGCCCTCCCTCGATGAGCCTTGGAACTCCCTGGAGGTGTGATGTAATAATAATAATAATAATGTGTTATTGCTGATTTTCATACCAAATTTGTTATAACAGCTATTCAGTTTAGTTGAAGAAGCCATAAGACTTATACTGAATTTTTTTAAAGAGTATTGCATTATCTGCATAAAGAACTGAAATTAACATATCCAATTTTGATATTGGATATATTGCTACTTTCATTCAGTGTGATTCGTATAGATGATGTGAATAATAATTGCAATAATGGGCACACTTGTCTCACACATCACACTATCTTCCTGTATCTTCCTCAATTTTAACTGCTGATTGCAACTCAAATCTAGATTATTTTTTGCTTAATACAGTTTTCCATTTACACTATATAATTGTACCATTTTGAACAGCTTTTCTCTTAGTACCTTATCATAGTCTTTTTCAGATTCACAAAACTTTAAAACACAGATCATCATTATATTCTAATGCTTTCTCAAACTGTGTCTTGAAATGAAAATCTGATCTTGACAATACCTATTTGGCTTGAACCCAGCTTGTTCTTCTCCAGGTTTCATTAGAATCTAGAAACAGATATTATACTGAATACCTGTTATTCAAGTATAATATCATTTCATCATCATCAAATTCCTGCCATGTACCCTCAAGGGGTGTACAGGATATGATAGTACTACATGAAAAATTTACATCATTACTAACTTCCTATCTACAATTTTCCTTCAAATCAGTTTGTTACTTGTCAAGACTCCAACATTATCAGATCT
This sequence comes from Typopeltis vanoorti, assembly GCF_054136105.1. Classification (NCBI taxonomy): domain Eukaryota; kingdom Metazoa; phylum Arthropoda; class Arachnida; order Uropygi; family Thelyphonidae; genus Typopeltis; species Typopeltis vanoorti. Next base: position 81,951,146 of record NC_143550.1, read on the forward strand.
TATATTTCTATTGTCTAAGGCACTTTGTACAGTATCAACACACCTTATCTTGGTCTTCCTCTGGGTCATTTTCCTGCCAATCTGTCAGAGAACACTCGTTTTGCTAATCTTTCCTCGCCCATTCTATTTAAGTGACCATACCACCTGAGATTAGCTCTGCTAACGACTGTAGCCTCAGGAATATTATACTTTTGGTGTATGTTTAATTATCTCTTTAATATCAGTTGAATCCTGATGGTGTATCAGACCTACCTCTAAATTGTTACAGTTGACTCGTAACATAGCAGTTTTGTAGGGATTATAGGAATAGTATTATATTGTATAGTTTTCTATACTGACTTTTCTTTAGGACAGTATTATGCCTGTAGGGTTTGGTTGGAACTTGTGATAATTTGTTATTGTGAGCAAGTGTTATTATGATGTTTGCTATAGTGAGAGTTCATTATATACTTGAAACATGCCTTCTGCTGTTCTCTGTTGATATCTTGTAACATATTATTGCATTAATGACAGCCGTTAGGTCAAAACTTTTGCAAAAATAATATATCAAGAACACTGGTAATACTCTTCTTAAATTTATTGAAATTAAAATGCTTATGTATTTTGTTGCCTTTTGTTTAATAGCATTATTAGAGATGTAGGAGTTTTTGTTTAAATAAACTAAACAAGAGTAATCCATGTCTACATACTGTTTGTTCTCATGATATCTTTACACTTGACTCTCACTTTAGCAAACACTGCTATAACAAACTTGCGAAGTATAAAAAAAGTGATAAAAAGTCCCACACCAAAGCTCTATAAGTGCTATTGCCAAAAGAATTTCACTAAAGCAATTCGTCCACTATAACAAACTATTTGGTCCATATGAGTGTGCTGTAGTAAAATTCAGCTGTGCTTCAGAATTTGCAGAAATAAATAGAAATGATAGCCATTGGATATTTTCATTAGTATGGCTCATTCTAGAATAGGGATTTTCCCAATTCTTGTAAAGCATATTGGTAGAAAAGATTCAGTGCTGGATGGCCAAGTTAGTGAGTGGTGTAAGGTATGTGCTCCCTACATTGATAGATTGGATGGGTTACAGAAGTTGGTTGATAGGCAGAGAAGAGGTAAATAGTATGATAGAAACATTTAAGTTACTAAAAAGGTTTTATAGGATTGATGCAGGGTAAATATTTCAGCAGTTGCCTAGTTATGGAAGAACAAGGGTGTGAGGACTAAATTTTTTGCTCGGAGAATGTAATGCTTTGTCTCAGTTATTATTATTATATATTATTATTTCGGGCTACTCCAGGGAGTCCTTAGACTCATCGAGGGAGGCCCTAAACATCATGTCCACACAACTATTCGACATTCTCACAGTATCTATCATACCTTGCCTTGAATTCGCTCACTGTCATAGTACCCACAACAGACTCTGTCAGCTTATTCCACTCATTTACCACTCTAAAAGTAAAGAACCCAGCTCTAACACCCCTGCTAACCACACTCTTGCCCAGCTTCCATAGGTGTCCCCTAGTTTTCCCACCACCAGTCCTGATCTCAAAAATATCCTCTGAATTAATCCTATAGAATCCTTTTAGCAATTTGAATGTCTCAATCATATCTCCCCTTTTCTGCCTATCAACTAGTTTCTGCAACCCACAAATCTTAAACCTATTCTCATATGGTTCATTCCATAGACCTGCTGTCATCTTAGTAATTCGCCTCTGGATCCTCTCCACCTCCTTCCCATCAAGAAGGAACCGAGGTGACCAAATCTGGGCACAGTAGTCGAGATGAGGTCTTATCAAGGCTCGGTACAGAGGTACAATAACTTGCTTGTCTCTGCTCGTCAAGGTGTTTTTCAACAACCAAGTGACTTGATGAGCTGATTTAGCTACTTTTGCAATGTGCCCCGCTAAACTTCATCTCCCTATCCACCAACACTCCCAAGTCCCTGGCCTCATCAATCTCTTGGAGTACAGTTCCACCAATGTGGTATACTGCTGCTAATCTTTTCACCCAAAAATGCATAACCTTACATTTTGTCACATTAAATTGACATCCATTCTCCTTAGCCCAGAACTCCAATCTACCTAAATCATCCTGCAAGACTTTGACATCTTCTGCATTCACTATCACCCTACCCAACTTTGCATCATCAGCAAACAAATGAACTGTTCCACTTAGATCCTTCCCTATATCGTTAATGAACAGATTAAACAGCAGTGGTCCAAGAACAGAACCCTGCAGCACACCACTAGTCACAGCCGTCTTTTGGACTCCACTCCTGAATAAACTCTTTGATATCTCTCCATCAATCACCCACCTATCCATCTCACCAACCCTATATCCATTCCCATATGTTGTAGTTTACGGATTAGAATTCCATGTGGTATCCTGTCAAACGCTTTTGCCAGGTCCAGCAGTATCACTGTAAACCCATTTCCCTTATCTAGTTCTGCCATCACCTTGTTATAAAACTTGAGCAAGTTACTGAGGCATGATCTACCCTTCACAAAGCCATGCTGTCCCTTGTACAGTATCTCATTTTCATCAATCCATTCCTGTATTTTTCCCTTGACTACTTTCTCCAAGACCTTGACAACGACTCCTGATATGCTGATCGGTCAGTAATTTGCCACCATAGTCTTGGATCCTCCTTTATGCAGTGAAACTATTTTCCCCTCTTTCCACGCCTTCGGGACTAAACCAGACTTGAGACTCAGATTAAACAACATGATCAAGGGCACTGATAATTCCTTAGCTGCTTCATGCAAGACCCGTGCTGGTATACCATCTAATCCCACAGATGTATTCGCATTAAGGTTCTGTAATAGACTATTCACCTCCACTTCATTCATCACAATTCCCGTATAAACTAATGATTCCTTCATTTTTTCAATGTCACCACCTGGATGATATACTTTTGCAAAGTGCGCGCTCGGTAACTCCACTATATCGACTGGTTCAGTGACCTCCTTACCATCGTTATTCCTTAAAATCATTTTGCCATGTACAGTTTTTTTCTTGCTTGCAGCATATTGAAAGAACTATTTGGGATTCTCTTTTGCTTGCATAGCTAGTTTCCTTTCATAATCAGCTTTTGCTGTTTTTACCATGCTCGTTACCCTTCTGGCCTGCACTTTATACTGTTCGTGTGCCTGCAGGTCACCCCTTTCTTTAAATTTCCTCCACAGTTGTTTCTTTTTTTTTGCAGCTCAAGCTTAATGGTATTATTCATCCATTTAACCCCTACTTGTTTTACTATTTGGACCCTAGGTATACAATCAGCCATAACCTCCTGTAAATGCTCCTTGACCACTTCCCATGCTCTATCAACATCCAGCCCTTGCAGTTGTACATGCCATGGCACTGATCCAAGCAATCTCCTAAGCTTGTCAAACTTGCCAGCACGGTAATTCCACATTTACCCTGTCTTAATCAAAAATTCCACACCTTTAGCCACCTCCCAGGTCAAGACCTCATGATCACTCTCACCAATAGGTGGCAACATGGTCATATTCATTACAGTCAAATTGTGAGATGCTATTACCAGGTCAAGCACTCTCACACCCCTAGTATTTTCAATTACATGCTGTCTCAGATAGTTATCCCTTAATAATTGAATAAAATCCATTTCCTTCCTCACATGTGTCCTCTCCTCCTTCCAATCAATGTTACCATAGTTGAAATCCCCCCATAATAATTACCCTCCTTCCACTCATTTCATCAATTTGTTTATGCATACTATCTCCACCATCTATTCCATCACCTGGTCTATAGCAGCACCCAACTGTATATTTTATTCTGCCAGTCTCAATCTCACACCAAATAGCCTCAGATGAGCTCCTTTCACTATCCTGCAATACAACTTCAATTCTCCTTGGCTGCAGTTCATCAGCTATCATCAATAACACCCCCCCCCATTTTATTCTCTCTGTCCCTCCTAAACATATTATAACCTACACATTCTATCCCACTAACTATATCATCTTCCATCAGCCACGTTTCACTAATGCTAATAACCTGTGGCCAGGAAGAGCCATTCAAGGCCAAAAATTCTTCCTTCTTGTTCCTAATACTCCTGGCATTAGTATACAAAGTGATCAGTTGTGAGTTCTTTATCTGTTAATGGGTTCAAGGAGAGGTATGATAGATATTGTATGGATAATTTGGGTGAGGATTGGTTATTAGGGTATTAGGTTCTCCTGCAACGAGCCTACTGACTCCATGGAGATGCCTGTGTAATAATATTTCTAAGTATGATATAGTCAATTCTTACTATGGCAAACACCACTGTAACACAGTCACTCATTGTAATAATATAATACTTCTGTAACATTCTGACTAAAGTCCTTACAGGTTTGTTATAGTGAGTCATCTGTACTCGTTCTAAGTAGCTCTTTCTTTAGATAATCTCAGATATGAGAATATCTAAAGAAAGAGCTACTTTCTTGTGGCATCTGGTAATTATGCCTGTAGGCTTTGACATCTTGTCAAATAATGTTTATTGCTTTTTTTTTTAATCTGTTATTAAACTTTTATTACATAAGTTTGTTGGATTATAATATAAGATTAGTACCCCATATCACATTAAAGAAGGAATTTAGAATGTTACTGAGACATACTATACCTGTTAAATTGCATGTTGATTTAAAATATATTCTCAGTGTTATTTTCATGTGGATCATATGGCCTGGATCTTAAGACATGGTAAATAGTTAAATAGACTTTTTAGTTGATACAGCTTAACACAAACTAATTGCATTTGGAAGTTATTAAGAATTTGTTATGGCTGATATCAAAAGGAAAATATTACAAGTTTTTGCAGTATAAATATCTAAAAGTTCCATCAGTGTCATTGCACAAAAATGACCTCAAATGTAAAGATAGATGCAAAACAGAAATAATAATAGGTGTTCTTAATATAATATGAACTTGTTCAGGGTTGCTTAAAAGTTGGATAACTGTGATGTACCCTATTGAGGAATTTGGAGAACTGACTGGGCTTTGAACCTAATAGCCAATCCTCACCCTCTCGTGGTGCATCCTTTTAGTAGGTATCTACTTAAATATTATCAGTATTTACCTGGATCTACAATGCCTACCTACCTGGATATTAAGAAAATGAGGATAGGCAGATAATTTAGGTTTTTTTCAACATTTATATCCTTATTGACTCAAACCTAAATAAAATGGTGGTACAACATGACAAAATTTCATGATAGCTGGGGGTGTCACTAAGTTAAACAAAATTCCTGGTGTTTTTGTCAGAGAACTAGAACAAAAAATCAGCTACTGGAACAAACTGAATCATCAGCAGAGTTCAAAATTGACACTATCAGCATAAGAAATATCAACAGAAAAAGAAATGGAACTTGCAGAAGAACTGGATAAGTACCAGATTGACATAGTAGATTTTACTGAAACTAATAAACAAAAAAATGGGTGAGATTCTTCTAAGCAACAAATACAAAGTTATATTCAGACCATAATGATCAGAGAAAAGAAGAGATAGTTATAGTATTCAATACTGAATACAAGGTTAATCTTCTTGAATGTAGACAATATCAATTAGAGCAATGTGAGCAAATATAGAATGAGACTTATTTGCTCCTTTGGTCTGTCAGAAGGTTCAACTATGGAAGAAGTGGAAGAATTTTTCAATTCATTACAGAAGGCAGTTAATATAAAGAACAAGGAAAAGTTGCTCCTTGTTGGATATCTTAACAGCAGAGTAGGAAATGATTATCAGACAGAAAAATGTTTTGGGAAATTTTGCAGAAAAGAGCAAAACGAATAGTAATGTAAGTGCATATTGATTTCTTTTCAGGACATGGACTAGTCATTGCCAATATTATGTTTTAACTCAAAGATGTATATAAATTGACGTGAAGAGGAAATGAGCAATAAGAAAAAATCTGTTATTTTTGATAGTGATATCTTTACATTGGTTCAGGACACAACTATATAATGGATTCAACATAGGAAGTGATTACCATTCTGTTTTCAGCAGGATAAAATTGAACATCATATTAAAAAATGTCATAGAAATTTTTAAAAAGTTGATCTAATTTTGGAGGTGAACTATAGACTCCAATTCACAAATATTATTTAAAGGGGGGAAGAAAAGGGTTTATAAACAAGACCCAAACTTAAAAGATTCTGTGGAATATCCTAAAGAAAACATTTATGATTCAGGCAGAGAGGCATGTGGTGAGGTTGTCTGCAAAGATAGAAAAATCAGAGCTCCTTGGTAGACTCAGGAAGTTAGAGGCAGTCAAGGAAAAGAAGAAAGCATATTGAAAGTTCCTGGCCATTAAGTCATCATGTGCTCTGAAAGAATACAGAGAAAAATGTAAGAAAGTGAAGCATTGTGTAAAACCAGCAAAACAAACATCATGGGAAGATTTTGGTGAGAACAAGTATTGGGAGGCTGTAGGGAAAAAACATAGAAATGGAAGAAACAACTGTAAAAGGAATCAGAAATTATAAAGGTGACATGAAAACTGAAAATAAAGATATTTTAGATGTTTGGACTAATTACTATGAAAGATTGATAAATGAAACAACTAGTGACAGCATGGTATTAGAAAACATTCAAGAGGAATGCAATCAGAACTATATATATATATATATCAGTGGTGTCGTGTGCCCATTTCGGTTGGGTGTGCTGTCATGTGGATTATACAACATGCACTACAAATTTCACATCAGTTTGACCGTATACATGGGCTTTTGTCCGCAGAAAATTTTCCAGAGTGGAGGGGGACAAAGCTTGGAGACAAATTATTACATCAATAAATTTTTATAATTATTGATTTAATTAAATAATTACATCAATAAACGTCTTTTAGCATTTTTGATGTAATTATTTATCGATGTAAACTACAAATACAGTACATTATTTTCATTTTACATCGTTTTTTTTAATAATCTTTAATTCTTGAAGAAAAAAAAAAGTATTCAAAATTAATAGTTTTAGCACAATTTCATATATAAAAAAATTGACCGGCATATTTAATTAAAAATCAACTAATTAATTAATCCAAAAATCCTAAATTAAATCATTTAAAAGCAAAAAAATAATAAAACTAACAAGTAAAATAATATTAAATTACATACACTTACCTTTTAAAAATGTATTTTTCTGTTTAAATTTGTTTCACTATAAATTTACAATTTACACTTCACTCAGTGACTCACTAGACACAGGACAAACAAACTGGTCTCGCTGTTCACGAATCAGAAAAAGATGAACAACCAAAAACAGGAACACATGTTTTATTGCTGCAATAAAACACATATTCTATGGCTACCCCACCATGGGCCGAAACAGGCTAACTCATAATAAAATTTTAAGACAGACAAAGCTTACATATAAGGTTACAAGATATAAGATTACATATCTCAATCACTTTTACAATTATAATTTGTGGAATTTTTTACTCGAGCCTGGGGGGTCCCCATTTTCCCCTCCCTCTGCAGACGCCCATGACCATATAATTGCATTTTTATCGACGTATGAAAGTTTTGAAAGGGCATAGCACATCACCTCTCATCTTAATTGGTCCAATGCAATTAATTGCAGGATAACTTTGAATACTTCTGCATAGAGTGGGGGAACAATCTGTTTGTTTTAAGATTTATTAGAAAACAACAATGAAAGAGAATGCTATAGTTGGTTGGTATATTTGAAATACTCAAAGATCAAAATATGTGAACCATCATTTATAAGACATGTTAGAATAGGAAATGAAAAGAAAGAATAAATTTGAGTAGAAATACTTTCATTAATGGTAAACAAAGTATTAATAATTAACATTTGTGATGTGTGTCCTATAAGTTGCTGGATAGAGCAAATAGCACGATCATATAAAGTCTAGACATGAATAAGTGAATTTATGATGGCATAATTAAAAAAAAACTTAAAAACTTTTTAATTTTTGTCTTGCCATTTTTGTTTGATGGAGCTGCAAATCATCTCGTAAAATTTGTTGCCCATGTTATTTGTATTTCTCTGGTTTGTGTATATTTCGTCCGTTTTCCAAGAAATTTCTTTTGTTTATTGATACTAGTATACATAACATCCGATCATTATCGGAATTATTCACACTTTTGAGAATCCTACATTCATCAGTTTTTTTTAGTATCAGCAGTTCTGTCTTATCAATCTCGCGTGTGCTGGTATTTTGTTGTAGATCAACGTCTTATAATACACAGAATATTCATTTTTATTCAGGAATAGATATTTTTTTACTGTCTGTTGTTTACGAAGAAGACTAGAATAAAAATGTCTCTATATCGTTAAAAAAACATTGCAACCTCAACAGATGCTATACTGCATAGCAAGAGAAACATTTAGTTGTTTTTTTTCCTAACATCTACTTTCAAATTTTCAGTTCCAGAAAACATGTGTAACAGCTGTTTGTAATAAAACTATCAGATGCAGTAATCGCTCAGCTCATGACACGTGACATCATTCAATTGGATTGACACAATAATCAATCACAGCCGCTAGGTGCTGTGCGAGCTCAAAATTTTAGCTCACCCAGCTGTTTAAAAATATTAGAAAGCTAAGAATTTGACCCATTGTGCCCTCTTTACATCTTTTCAAAGGACGCAGAGGTGTATGCATTTCGAAAGCACACCCGGGCTATTAACGCGAATGTGACGCAATGTTTACGTGGCAAAATTGCCTTCTTCATGAAGCACTAATGCTTTTTTACTCTCATAAAGAGGACAATGAAGCATTAGTACAGTATATTGTGTTCAATTTTAGGAATCTTGCAAAAGTCTGCAAACAATTGGTGGAATCTTTAATGGGAATAAATGCAAAAATATAATATGGATGATACTGATATTTCAGTATCATCCATATTATATGGATGATACCGAATCCATATTTTGGATGAGCACCGCACACCTAGCACACCTGGAATATTCGCCCCTGATATATATATATATATATATATATATATATATATATTAATACTTAGGTAGAAAAAGCCATCAAAAACCTGAAATGTGGAAGGGTAGCTGAAGTAGATAATATTTGACCAGAAATGCTAGAATATGAAGGTATAAAAGGTTTACAGTGGCCACACCACATAATACAGAAGGGCAGGAGGATTGAATTCTAGATAATCAGAGTAGAACTCTCATAGTATCCATCCATAAAGCTGGATGGATACTATGAGAGTTATATCAGAAATAAAACTGAATTTGAGAATTAGAGTAATTACTCCTACTGACTGTTCCTAGTAAGATTTACGTAAATATATCTGAGATAAGGCTAAGAAAAATTGTAGAAGGGAAACTTGCAGAAAAACATGTGGGGTTTAGGGTCAGATGGCGGTTATCAGGGTCACATTTTCACTTTAAGACAAATAGTTGAGTAATCATGGGAATATAACAGATCATTTAAGTTTTAGAAATCTGGAAAAGGCATATGACAAGGTGCCAAGAGAAAAGCTATTCAAAATGCTAAAGTTATATGGTGTGAATGGGACATTATATCGAGTAATGCATAGTCAATATTTGAGATGTAAGTCAACAGTTAAAATTGAAGGAAGTGCAGGAAGATGGTTTGATGTTAAATCATTTATGGGACAGGATTTGCACATTATCTCCACTGTTATTCATCATTTAAGTGGATTGGATCACATTATGAAGGAAAGTAGCATTGAACCTAACATCAAAATTGAAGATGTTAATCTCAGCTCTTTACTCTTTGTAGGTGTTATACTTCTGAATAAATCCACTACAGGCCTGCAAGATACTTTAACTAAATTGAATAATTGCTGTAATAAATATGAAAATCAACTGTAAAAACAGTTCATCTGGAGTTAAGGCTTGGCTCTAATTCATTTTGATCCCCTACATGAGTCACCTATGTCAACATCACTAACATTGAGGAGGAATCAGAAGCAGACGTTAAAAAATAGTTCAGAGGTCATGATTGCTTTATTCCCCCCCCCCCTCCAAAAAAAACTTTTTCACACCCAGAATAAACATTGAGCAAAATATATCTGGAAACAAGTGACTATTTGAAGACAGTATAGTATAGGTTAGTAGCATTTTTATCTTTTTTGGTGACTCATCCTCAGCAGTACAATTAGCACCATGGATAGCCCCCCCCCCCCCCTGAATGTGGAAATTCTGCTTTCAAGCCATTCTAGGCCTTCATTAGCAGGTCATGGTCTCACACACACTGGGTGATGAAATACATATCCCACCTGAAGACAATTACAAACATCCACATAAATTGCAGCAGAGGCCATAATACACAATCACACATCAAAAATATTAATTCTACTTATTACTAGTGAATACACTACTGTAGTAGTGACACTACTACAGTAGTGTTATTTGTCCAGCTTGCAAACTTCATTGTATTAAAAATCTTCATTTGCTCAGAAATTCAACTACAGTTATCTAATATACCCAAGGCATCACCTGACCATTTGCTTTGGGCTTATTTATATAATCTGTAGGAAAAATGTTGTACATCTGCATTACCGACTTATTGATGTAAGAGTCCTTTTCTAACATTCATATTTTCTTCTCTCTCTCTCTCTCTCTCTCTGCCTTTGATCAAGCAAATTGGGGATGGTTTTGAGAACTGGAAAATAACAGGGGGTAGTTTTTATAGACTTAACTGCTGCTTACGATACTATAAACCATCGCATCTTGTCAAGTAAACTGTACAAAAAGACGAAAGATTATAAGGTAACTCAACTTAATTAGATGCCTTCTTCAGAATCGAAGATATTTTGTTGAATTTCAAGGACAACGTAGTCGGAGGAATCAGAAGAACGGCCTCCTTCAGGGCAGTGTTCTCACCCCCCCGATGCTTTTTAACATCTATACAAATGACCAGCCTCTCCCTGAAGATACAAAAAGTTTTATTTATGCTGATGATCGTGCCATTGCCACTCAGGCAGATCATTTTGAGAGTGTAGAACAAAAGCTCTCTGAAGCACTGATTGAACTTAGCCATTACTGTAGTGAAAACCAGTTGAAACCTAATCCCCTAAAACCCAATTTGTGCCTTCCATTTAAAGAATAAACAGACAACAAGGAAACTACAAACAACTTGGGAGAGCACTCACTTAGATCATTGTCCAGCACGCACCTAAATATTTAGAGGTAACTTTAGACTGTGCTCTCACTTATGAAAGACATTGTATAAATACAAAACATAAAATAGCTGCAAGGAATAGTATTCTCTGGAAACTATCCAGCACTACCTGGGGAACACAAACTCAAACAATAAGGACCACTGCCTTAGCTCTATATTACTTGGCTGCAGAATATGCGTGCCCTGTATGGTATAGATCCTGCCATGCTAAGCAGGTGGATGTTGCCGTAAATGAGACATGTAAACTCATTATTGGTTGTTTGAGACCAACATCTCATGAAAAAAATCTATTGTTTAGCTGGCATGGCACCTCCAGATACTAGATGCGAGATGGCGACTAGAAATGAGAGGCTGAAGGCATCCATGTTTACAGACCATCCCTTATTTGAATATCCACCTGTCCATCAATTAAGATCCAGGAAAAGTTTTCTTCATACCACCGAAATCCTTACTGAGCAACTCCAAAAATCAAGACTAGCGACTAGCTTCATGGAAGACGAGAAACAATCATCTTGCACATTGGGTTGTACCATCAGAAAGTCTTCCACTAGGTCGCAGAAAACTGGACTTCCTGGGAAGTTTTAAATAGGCTGTGATGCAGTGTTGGAAGATCCAAGGATAACGTAAAAAAGTGGGGACTCTCATATGAATCATCCCTATGTGAATGTGGGGAGGAGCAAACTATGGCTCACCTCTTGAACTGTAGGTTATGTCCCTTTAATTTTATAATGGTCAATTTGATTAATGCGACACCTAACACTTGTGATCTGGCCAAATTTTGGGCAGCAAAAATTTGATGGATCTTCTAGTATGCTTTCACATTGTGTACTGATGATGTAAATTGTGTTGTTTTTCTTTTCTTTTTAATTCAAATATATAATCAATCATTATTTTGTACATTTATGTGTATTTGAAATATGTTGCTTCTGACAAATAAAACAAAAATAAAACAAATTTATTTTTTAAATTAATTTTCTATATATATATATATATATATATATAGACACACACATCAGTGGCAATGCATGCTCATTTCCGTTGGATGTGCTGTCGTGTGGGTTATGCATCCCACGCTACAAATTTCATATCAGTTTGACTGTATGCATGGGAGTGCATCTGCACAAAATTTTCCTGATGGGTGGGGACAAAGCTAGGATACAAATAATTACATCAATAAATTTATATCAATAATTATAAATCAATTTATAATTATTGATTTAATTAAATAATTACACCAATAAACATCTTTTAGCATTTTTTTTATGTAATTATTTGTCGATGTAAACTATAAAAACATTATTTTCATTTTACATCGATTATAATGATCTTTAATTCTTTGGAAAAAAAGGATTCGGAATTAATACAGTTTTTAGCATAATTTCATATATAAAAAAATTTACCAGCATATTTTATTTAAAAATCAACTAATTAATTAATCCCAAAATCCTAAATTAGATTATTTCAGTTTAAAAGCAAAAATATCATAAAACTTAACAAGTAAAATATTAAATTATATACACTTACCTTTTAGAAATGTATTTTTCTGTTTAAATTTGTTTCACTATAAATTTACAATTCACACTTCACTCAGTGACTCACTAGACACAGAGGGTAAACGAACTGGGTGCTGCTCACATAGTAATGAACATTTTTTTTGCAAATCAGAAAAAGAACCAAAAACAGGACATGTTTTATTGCAGCAATAAAACATTTCTTCTATTGCTACCCCGCCTTGGGCCGAAACAGGCCAACCCATAATAAAATTTTAAGACAGACAAAGCATCCTGAGGTCAAGGGTGTAAGGTTACATATCTCAATCACTTTTACGATTATAATTTGTGGAATTTTTTACTCAATCCCGGGAGGGATTGCCCCCCCCCCCCCTCTCTTGCATACACCCATGACTGTGTGATTGCATTTTTATCGATGTATGAAAGTTTTGAAAGTGCATCAGGGCTCATCTTAATTGATCCAATGCAATTAATTGCAGGATAACTTTGAATATTTCTGCATAGAGTTGGGGAACAATCTGTTTGTTTTAGGATTTATTAGAAAACAACAATAAAGGAAAATGCTAAATTTGGTTAGTATATTTGAAATACTCAAAGATGAAAATATGTGAACAATCATAAGACATGTAAGAATAGGAAATGAAAGAATAAGTGTGAATAGCAATACTTTTATTAATGGTAAACGAATTATTAATAATTAATATTTGTGATATGTGTGTCCTATAAGTTGCTGGGTAGAGCGAACAGCATGAGCCTATAAAGTCTAGACATGAATAAGTGAATTTATTATGGCATAATTAAAAAAAAAAAAAAAAAAAAAAAAAAAAAAAAAAAAAAAAAAAACTTACAATGCGACAGAGTATGGCAGGAATAAATCTGATTTGATGGAGCAGCAAATCATCTCGTAAAATTTGTTGCACATATTATGTGTATTTCTCTGGTTTGTCTATACAGTATTTCACTCCGTTTTCCAAGAATTTTCTTTTGTTTACGGTATACATAACATTGGAATTATCCACACTTTCGGGAATAAATACAAAACATAAAATAACTGCAAGGAGTAGTATTCTCCGGAAACTATCCGGCACTACCTGGGGAACACAAACTGAAGCAATAAGGACCACTGCCTTAGCTCTATGTTACTCGGCTGTTTGTTTTTTTTTAATTAATTAATTTTTTTATATGATCAGCGGTTCTTCTGTCTTATCAATCTCACATATGCTGGTATTTTGTTGTAGATCAAAAATGTCTTATAATACACAGAATACTCATTTTTATTCAGGAATAAATGTTTTTTTAACTGTCTGTTGTTTCCAAAGACTAGAATAAAAATGTCTCTATACTGTTAAAAAACTTTGCAACCTCAACAGATGCTATGCTGCACAACCAGGAGAAAAAACAATTAGCCTTTTTCTCCTAACATCCATTTTCAAATTTTCAGTTCCAGAAAACCTGTGTAACAGCTGTTTGTAATACACCCATCAGATACAGAAAGAGCTCAACTCATGACAAGTGACAATGTTCAATTGGATTGGTTGACACAATAACCAATCACAGCCACTAGATGCTGGGTGAGCTCACCGAGTTGCCTTCTCAGCAGTTTAAAAATACTACAATGCTAAGAATTTGACCCGCTGTGCCCTCTTGACATCTTTTCAAAGGGCTCAAAGGTGTATGCATTTTGAAAGCACACCTGGGCTATTAACTCGAATGTGATGCAATGTTTACATATCGAAAAGTGCCCTCTTCATGAAGCACTAATGCTTCATTACCCTTCTGTAAAGGACAACAAAGTGTTAGTAGATTGTATTCAATTTTAGGAATTACGTGAAGTCTGCGGACTTCACGTTAAAGAGGACTCTTTAATGGGAATAAATGCTAAAATATAATATCGATGATACTATTATTTGATGGATGAGCACTGCACACCTAGCACACCTGGAATATTTGCCCGTGATATATATATATATATAGTTCACTGGGTGAAGAAATATCACACATATAGTGAGAATCGACAGTAATAATGATAATGTTAACAATTCTTTTCTTATTAGAAAAGTTGCTTATAAACTAAAAATCTTGCATAATCGACTGCAAATTCTCTGTATAAATATCTCTTCTGTGAATATTGTAATTAAATTTCACTATATTATTTGTTTAAATTAGCGAATAAAATAGAATATAATGAAGTCAAATTTTCCTCCTTCAAAGATCTCAAGCATCAGTAGGTGGAAAACCAGATGTTGCTACTTGTGGAGACCTTCCCCAGCCCCCAGGAGGAGAAGATACCATTGAGCACTCCAGACCACTACCACCTGACTCAAACTTTGTTCCTCACCATCCCAGACCAGCTGCAGTAAGCACTTTAATTTTGTTTTTCAAATATAAGTTAATTAAATGTAAATGTTAAGTAACAGACTGATTTGGGGGAAAATTGTAGATAGGAAGTTAGTAATATGTAAATTTTTCATGTAGTACTATTATATCCTGTATACCCCTTGAGGTTACATGTCAGGAATTTGATGACGATGATGATGTTAAATCATTGAAGGAAAAAAAAAAAGTGTGGCGTATATTTGGAAAGATTTTGTTCATCAGATTTCTGTAAATGTTAAGGATTATTATTATTTTATTTTTTCAAATTACTACCATAATGAAACTACCAAAAAGTATTAGATACTTTGAGCACTTAGCTGCAAAAACAGAGATGAAGTGAAAAATTGTTCTTGCAGCTCTGCATTGAAAAATCATTTTATAACAGCATATGTAAACTAAGTACATATGTTGTAATACTTAATTTATTGGATAAACATAATTTTCATTCATAAGAATAAAGATGTTCATCTATTATGTTTATCTTAATTATTTTTGGGAAATAAAAAGGAACAGATGTCTAAGGATGATAATTAACTGATGTAAATATTTATTTATCTAGCTTTGACCTTTAAGTGATCCACTTTATTGATATGTTTATTTGATTACATGGCTCAAATATATTACACCCCCCCCCCCAACACACTTTTAACAGCCAATATTCCAGATTTCAGTTTACTGTAGAAAAGAAAGTAACAACTCTCTCTCTCTCTCTCTATATATATATATATGAGGGTGGTCTGAAAAGTTCTCATCCTCGACCATAGATAGCAACTGTTGGCAAGTTTTTTTTTTCTAAGTTGGTACTGTCATAAGCATCCATATGAAATTGCAAGTCATTTTATCAAGTAGTTCGTTTTATACAGTCTGAAGCAAAAGTGTTGTCTGTATCCCTTGAAATGGATAAAATTGAGTATCGTGTGGTTATAAAATTCTTTGTAGAAGAAGGTTTAATGCCAAAAGAAATTCATTCAAAGTTCATAAAAGTTTATGGGCACTCTTCTCCTTCATTTTCGACAATTAAGAAATGGGCTGGCGAGTTTAAACGTGGCAGTACCTGCCTTGAAGATGATCCATGTGAAGGATGTCCAAAAAGTGTAACAACACCAGAAATCATTGATCAAGTGCAGATATGTTATTGGATGACCGGCAAGTCAAAGTGCGTGAAATTGGTAAGACTATAGGCATTTCAAAAGAATGTGTAGGATATATTTTGCATGAAGAATTGCTGAAAAAGCTTTGTGCAAGATGGGTGCCCCGCTTGCTCGCAGCAGATCAAAACGCCATTCACCATTATGCACCAGAATCCAAACAGCAGTCAAAACAGTGGACAGAAGACGGTTGTTCAGTGCCAAAGAAGACAAAGTCGGTTCCATCAGCAAGAAAGGTCACGGCATCGGTGTTTTGGGATGCTAAAGCCATTTTGTTTATTAATTATCTTGAAAAGGATAAAACAATAACCAGGGAATATTATTCCGATCTTTTAACCAGACTATACGAAAAAATTCATGAGAGAAGGCCCGGTTTGCAGAAGAAAAAAATCATCTTTCATCAAGACAATGCACAACCCCATAAAGGTGTTTTGGCAACGGGAAAATTAAGGGATCTGCAGTATGAATTGTTGGAACATCTGTCCTATTCCCCCAGATTTGGCTTCCTCTGACTTCTATCTCTTCCCAAAATTAAAACTTCCTCGCTAGTCAGCGTTTTTCTTTGAATCAATAGGTGATTGCAGCTATAGAGGGGTATTTTGCAAATCTTACTGAGAACCATTACAGGGACCCGATAATGGCAATGGAGCATCGCTGGAATAAATGTATTAGTCTTAAGGGAGATTATGTTGAAAAATAAAAATAATTTTGAAATTATAAATTTCTTTTTTCATTGTTAGGCCAAGAACTTTTCAAACCACCCTTGTATATATATCCCCCCCCCCATTACATACACAAGAAATTGAAACACCTATAAGCACATGGGGTGCAGTGAGAACAGAGAAGTTTATTAACTTTTTTTGAAGAGTTGCAAGTTTAGTTGTTTGGAAATGGTTCTTGCGGAGGGCTGTTCCAGAGGATGGAGGTAGATGGAATAAAAAAGGAAGAGGAGAAGCAGGTTCAGTGTGCTTGCAGTTACACCATAAAGGGGTGCTGGTAGCTGCTGCTATTTTATTAACAGGTGCCACAGAAAGTAGAGGAATAATGGTTGCTAGTTCAGTTGAGCAATGACCATTAAAGTAGCTATAGAGCAGACACAGTGCCAAAACATTACATCTGTGAAAAAGAGGTTAAAGTGAATCTGTAACAATTGGATCATCAATGAGTAAAAATGCTCTCCTCTGGACAGCATTAAGAATTTTTTGTGATGTTTTAGGGGCACCATCCCAAATATGTGAGCAGTATACTAAGAATAGATGGATTTGGGATCAAGTTAAGAGTTCGTTGGTTGGTTCTAAAATAGCATCTTGATTGAAAGAAGATGCCTAGTTTTTTGGATGCTGAGGAAGCTATTCATGTGATGTGTTTATACCAGGAAAGCCTGGAGGTAAGTGTAAGTCCAAGCAGAGAATATGATCTTGTCCTTGGTCATTTATGCAGGCGTTCTAGGAAAAGAGTGATGCTAGGAGTCAGCTTTATCCTTGGGTGAAGTAATAGTGGTGCAAAAGGAATCACTTCTGATTCCATAAGCAAAGTGGATATTAGATCCAGCATTATTTCAAAGCCGAATGTAGAAACTATGAAAGTTTCATTGAGTCGATTAGAGAACTTGCGGAAATGCTTTCACGAGTTGCCTTAGTGTGGACTACTTAAAAGACATAGGCACCACCCAGGTGGCTATATATTCGCCTTTTATTAGTCCATTTTGATAAGGTTTCATTATTTTAGTAATTACTTCTGATTCCTTTTTGCAGTAATCGTTCTTCCATTTCTAAACGTTTTCAATGGTCCTCAATATTGTGTTGCCTTTCTGATATTTATTTTCCATGTTTTCTTAAAATTTTCTCTATATTCTCTAAGATTGCAAAATGCCTTACTTGCCATGACTACCTCTTTGACTTTGAGTCCACCATGGAGTTCTGATTTTTCTATTCTTGCAGACAACCTTACCACCTGCCTCTCTGGTTGAATCAAGCAATATGTTCTTCAAGGTTTCCATAATCTCCAGGGTTCAGTTTTTGTTTTCAAACTCTTTCACTTTTTTTTCTTGAATAATGTTTGTGCATTTGAACTCAAACTTTGATTCGTTTTAAAACATTCTTACATGCTTCTTTTCAGTATGATATTCAATTTTATCCTATATTGTTATCACTTCCAATTTCAAATCCTTTGTATGTTCTTCACCAGTCTTTGTCCAGAACAGAAATCTAGTAGTTACGTATCATTATTATTATTAGCTTTGCTCTTTTCTTTAAATTTTCCCAGAACATTTCTATATGTGGTGAACTTTTCTGCTCTGCTGCTTAGTCTTCCAACACTGAACAACTTTCCTCTTTCATCGTGTCACTGCATGCCTCAAAAAATTCCTCCACTTCTTCCATAGTAAAATCTTTTATGGTTCTTAGGCACAAATAAGATGCATTGTGCAGTTCTCCAATTTGATATTTGCCCACATCACTTACTTGATATTGCTTACCATTCAAGAAGCTTTTCCTCATATTTAGTGTTGAATACTATATATATATATATATATATATATATGACAGAATGATCATTGACTCGGTTAACATACATAGTTTTATGAAAAAATTGAATGACTAGAATCAAAGGTTCTAGTCATTCAATGAGGGTTAAAAGACTATGAACAACATAGACAGTCTTTATACATAATTAGCATGAAAACGTTGTAGTTGTATTTGAAGCTGTTCTTTCATTTGTTGCATTTTTGGGAGAGTGCGTGCTTGCTGCATCACGTGAACGCCAGTACACGATTACAGCTGAATGACTATCTGGGAGGTTGTAGCTTAAGTTGTTATTTAGTTGAGCAGGATTGAAGATGATTTCTCTAGATTCCACAATTTTTCTCTCTATTTCGTCACTGCAACGGAAGATGTTAGTAGATTTTTCCCAGCAGACTTTGTGACTTTGGTTATCATCATTAGGATTAGCCGAGAAAAGGATATGACTTGATAATGCACTCGCTCGCTGTCTCTTGTAAGTAATGTCTCTCATGTGTTCTTCCATATGCATTTCGACAGATTTGTCTGTCTGCCCAAAATAAGGAATATCGCAGTCACATAATATTTTATATACACCAGGGTATTTGATTTGATGATGACAAGGTTTTGGGTGGCTAATTAAGGAACGGATCTTTGGAGGTGGAGTGAACAAGGTTCTGATATTGTATTTTCTTAGAACTTTTGCTAATTTATGTGAAACAGTACTCATGTAAGGAATAGATATATTGCTTTTGAATCTATTTGTTTCTTCTGAGTGATGTCTAGGAGGATTAAGAAGGAATTTGTCAATGATTTTCTTGGAATATCCATTAACTTCGAAAGAAGTTTTCAGATGGTTTATTTCTGTAAGCAGTTCATTTGGGTCATCAAGAAGAGAATGGGCTCTATGTCCCAAGGTGGAAATTATTCCAAGCTTATGAGGAGGGAAATGATGGGACTGACTGTGCAGATATCTGTTGGTATGTGTGGGCTTTCTATATATCGATATTTTAGTTTAAGTTTAAGTTTTTCAAGCTCAGCAGTATTAAGTTTACTGCTGAGCTTGAAACGGATAATTCCTTGCCTTTTCTTGATGTCAAACTGACGCTCTCTTCTGGTAAACTAAAAATATCGATATATAGAAAGCCCACACATGCCAACAGATATCTGCACAGTCAGTCCCATCATTTCCCTCCTCATAAGCTTGGAATAATTTCCACCTTGGGACATAGAGCCCATTCTCTTCTTGATGACCCAAATGAACTGCTTACAGAAATAAACCATCTGAAAACTTCTTTCGAAGTTAATGGATATTCCAAGAAAATCATTGACAAATTCCTTCTTAATCCTCCTAGACATCACTCAGAAGAAACAAATAGATTCAAAAGCAATATATCTATTCCTTACATGAGTACTGTTTCACATAAATTAGCAAAAGTTCTAAGAAAATACAATATCAGAACCTTGTTCACTCCACTTCCAAAGATCCGTCCTTAATTACCCACCCAAAACCTTGTCATCATCAAATCAAATACCCTGGTGTATATAAAATATTATGTGACTGCGATATTCCTTATTTTGGGCAGACAGACAAATCTGTCGAAATGCATATGGAAGAACACATGAGAGACATTACTTACAAGAGACAGCGAGCAAGTGCATTATCAAGTCATATCCTCTTCTCGGCTAATCCTAATGATAATAACCAAAGTCACAAAGTCTGCTGGGAAAAATCTACAAACATCTTCCATTGCAGTGACGAAATAGAGAGAAAAATTGTGGAATCGAGAGAAATCATCTTCAATCCTGCTCAACTAAATAACAACTTAAGCTACAACCTCCCAGATAGTCATTCAGCTGTAATCGTGTACTGGCGTTCACGTGATGCAGCAAGCACGCACTCTCCCAAAAATGCAACAAATGAAAGAACAGCTTCAAATACAATTACAACGTTTTCATGCTAATTATGTATAAAGACTGTCTATGTTGTTCATAGTCTTTTAACCCTCAATGTTTAGTGTTTTTTCTTTTATAATGTCACCTGAAGAAGGCTGTTACAGGCCGAAACTAGTAGTGTGTTTATATTAAAACCTTTTTTACTTAAATCTCTGTTCTAGTCATTCAATTTTTTCATAAAAATATATATATATATATATATATATATATATATATTAAGATAACCAAGTAATTTTATAAACTTGGTTATTTTAACTCCTAATCCCAAGTATGCAAACAATTAAGTTTGTGCCTGAAACAAAGTTCAAGTCTAAAGATGGTAACAACACCAGGGCAACTCATTGTAAAGGTGGGTAAAGCTCTGATCACTATTCTTAGTATTTTCCCATATATAAAGCACATCTCACTAGAAGATGTATACTGCAATGCATTATGGGTGGGGTCACTACCCAGACCGGTTTCAACCTTTTTTGAGGTCTCCTCAGTGAGTAGCTAGACACTAAATACCAAGATTTTAGTAATATGGAGCCTTATCTTTACCTGTAGAAGTTGCAACAAGGTGTTTTTATTTTTAATAAAAATCTCTGGAGGAGATATAGATGTAATAAATTTTTTAACGTGGGGATATTGTATATTAGGATAACCAAGTAATTTTATAAACTTGGTTATTTTAACTCCTAATCCCAAGTATGCAAACAATTAATGTTGTGTCTGAAACAAAGTTCAAGTCTAAAGATGGTAACAACACCAGGGCAACTCATTGTAAAGGTGGGTAAAGCTCTGATCACTATTCTTAGTATTTTCCCATATATAAAGCACATCTCACTAGAAGATGTATACTGCAATGCATTATGGGTGGGTCACTACCCAGACCGATTTCAACCTTTTTTGAGGTCTCCTCAGTGAGTAGCTATACCCTAAATACCAAGATTTTAGTAATACGGAGCCTTATTACAGTATACATCTTCTAGTGAGATGTGCTTTACATTATGGGAAAATACTAAGGATAGTGATCAGAGCTTTACCCACCTTTACAATGAATTACCCTGGTGTTGTACCATCTTTAGACTTGAACTTTGTTTCAGGTGCAAACTTAATTGTTTGCATACTTGGGATTAGGAGTTAAAATAACCAAGTTTATAAAATTACTTGGTTATCCTAATATACAATATCCCCAAGTTAAAAAATTTATTACATCTATATCTCCTCCAGAGATTTTTATTAAAAATAAAAACATCTTGTTGCAACTTCTATAAGTAAAGATGATAAGGCTCTGTATTACTAAAACCTTGGTATTTAGGGTCTAGCTACTCACTGAGGAGACCTCAAAAAAGGTTGAAACCGGTCTGGGTAGTGATCCCCACCCATAACGCATTGCAGTATACATCTTCTAGTGAGATGTGCTTTACATTATGGGAAAATACTAAGAATAGTGATCAGATCTTTATCCACCTTTGCAATGAGTTGCCCTGGTGTTGTTACCATCTTTAGACTTGAACTTTATAAAATTAGGATAACCAAGTTTATAAAATTATTTGGTTATCCTAATATACAATATCTCCAAGTTAAAAAATTTATTACACACACACACACACACACACATATATATAGCTACAACTTCTTCCTTATCTGCTTTGGTGTTCTTTTGAATTCCTTTGTTAAATATGACAGGCAGATTGATAATATTCACTTAGAGCCAAAGTAACAAGAGATGAAATTATTATTATTGTAATTATTATTGTACGGGCACTCCATAGAGTACAAAGACTCATTGTTGGAGACCAAAACTATCCACACAATCTCTATCATACCCCCTCCTTGGACCCATTAACAGACAACAACAATTGACTTTGGCAACCGATTTAAACTCATTCACAACTCTCCAAGCAAAAAATCTAGTCGTCACATCCCTACTAACCACACCTTTATTCAGCTTCCAATTCAACATCACATCCCTACTAACCACTTCCTTTATTCAACCTCTTCTTCTGCCCACCACTAGCTAAGTGCTGAAACATTTCCTCTTCATCAGTCCTATAAAACCCTTTAAGTAACTTAAATGTTTCTATCACATTCTCTCCTTTTAGCCTATCAACCAACTTCTGCAGTCCACACATCGCAGTCTATCCTTATAGGGAACATTCCATAGACCACTAACAAACTTGATTGCTTGCCTCTAAATCCTCTCCACAACTTCTTCATCTCCAAGAGACCAGACCTGAGCACATAATCAAGAGTGGACATAGGTATCAAGGCCTTATAAAGAGGAATAACAACTTCTTTTTCTCTACATGTTTGTGTGTTCTTCAATAGTGAAGTAATCTTATGAGCTACGTTAGCAATATGTCCTTTAAACTTCAACTCTGTCACCACTCGTAAATCCCTAGTTTCATCTGTTTCCTGGAATACAGTTCCATCAATGTGGTACACAGCTTGTAATCTTTTTATACCAAAATGCATAACTTTATATTTTTCCACATTAAACGGACAATCATTATCTTTTGTCCATACTGGCAGCCTATTTAAATCATCCTGTAAATTCTCTGCATTGCCTTGATTCGTTAGGACTAGAAGACTCATGACCGACTGACTGTTACTCTACCTAATTTTGCAACATCAGCAAACAACTGAATATTACTTTTCAGTTTATTTCCTATATCATTTATGTACAAATTAAACAGTAGTGGTCCTAGCACTTCACCTTGCTGCACACACCACTAGTCATCAGCTTTTGCCAGGACTCTTCTCTTCCATATACCACTTCTTGATATCTGTCCAGTAGCCACCCTCTTATCCACTTAACCAGTGTCATATCCATCCCCATTTGTTCTAATTTGTGTAACAGAGTTCCATGTTGTATTCTGTCAAATGCCTTTGCAAAATCCAGCAGAATGATCATGTAGCCATTTCCTTTATCCAACTGAGCTGTCACTGTCACTCCATTATAAAAAATTAGTAAATTACTATGGCATGATGACTGACCAGTTACCATGTTGCCCTTTTATAGTGTCATATTCCTATACACCCATTCCTGAATTCTCTTTTTGACCAATTTTTCCAGTGCTTTTACCACCACTCCTGAAATACTAATTGTTCTATAATTTGCTAATGCAGTCTTAGAACCTGTCTTATGCAAGGGAATTATTTTTCCCCTTTTTTCATTTCCTTGGAATGCATTGCCAGTTACCTTTGCACATTCCCTCTGAATGTGAGCTGATATCCCATTTAATCCCACAACTTCTTTCACCTCGTGACCATCAGCACTCATTAAGGTCATTCTTCCTCTTGCTTACCACATAGCAAAATAACTCTTTGGGATTTCCCTTTGCCTGCTCAGCTGGTTTCTTCTCATAATCTGATTTTACCTTCCTTACCATACTGGTCACCCCCTTGCCTGACCCTTTTGGTATTCATGAGTTTGCTAGTTACCTTTCTTCTTATATATCCTCCACAGCATTTTCTTTTTCATGCTCATGCTTAATGATATTACTCATCCATCTAACTCCTACCTGATTAATCCTACTTATCTTAGGTATGCAATTTAATATAGCTTCCTCTAGATGTCCCTTAACTATCTCCCATTCATTACTAACATCCTTCTGTTGTTGCAGGGTTTTATGCCATGGCACAACTTCGAGCTTCCTCGTAAGCTTGTCATAATCACTTGCCCTGTGATTCTACATATACTCCTTTTTGACAGAACATTCCTCATTTTTTATAATCTCCCAAGTCAAGACTTCACGATCACTTTCCCCAATTGGGGACAATGTGGCTAACTTAGTTATGGATAGCTCTTCTCATCCTATGACCAGGTCCAATAATCTTGCACCTCGAGTCCCCTCCATCACATGCTTCCTCAAGTAATCATCTCTCAGTAGGTGTATAAATTCCATTTCCTTCCTACCATGTGATCTCTGTTCCTTCCAACCTATATCTCCATAATTGAAATCTCCCATAATAATCACTTGACCTGCACTCATTGTAGTAATTTGCTAATTCATGTCTCTCAGATCATCCCTGGAACCCCCTGGCCTTGATTTCATGCTAGACTGCTTCAAATAAGCAGCCACCTCTCCTGCCTATCAACTAATAGTCTCACTAATTATTATAACTTTAGTATTAGTATTTTTGGAAGGATTTTCTTTTATTTGTTTTTTGGTGCACCATCCTCAAAAATGCTCAAATAGCATCTTGAGTGGAAAGGGATACTAAGTTTTCTGGAAACTGAGAAACCACTGCTGTTAACTGTTGGGGCCAGAATAGTTTAGAGGTATATGTTAGCTCAAGAAAAGATAGTCTTGATGAAAAATAGACCTGTGTTTTATAGTATTGAAAGTGAGCAGGTTTCGATAGCAGTTTGCTCAGCAGCCTTCCTTATCAGATTCCTGTAGCACTTAACATTCCTAAGATACCGATAGAAATGTCATACTACAGCAGAGATTTCTCCAAACCTTGAGACAGGTGGTGTAGGTAAGGGCAATTGCTGATCTAGAGTGGTGAAACTGTGTCATTGATTACAGTATAGAATATCAGTACCATATCTCTCTTGATGGTTAATTGGTGTGCCTCCTGTTGATAAAGAAGTTGCTGTTTTGTGATCTTGAATATTGTATGGAGGGGGGGGGGGATTGAGGTGAAGTCAGTAGAAAATATTTTGTTTGGAGACTTTCATCTCCTTTTTTGGAATTGGTCTTGTTGTTTAAAAAAAAAAAGGGGGTGGGGGAGGTAAAGATGAAGTAGAATTAGTGTTAGTTCTGGAACACAGCATTTAAGTGGTATCTCAGTTGCTCAGGCAGTAGTCATAAGGTATTTTGAAAAATTTCAGATATCTCCTCTTCTCCAACACAGTTGAACTTTCACTATGCAAAATAGGATAGCAGGACATATTTAATACTATGTACATGTTATTTATTTAGCAGTTATTATATATTTTCCTATGAATACCTGTTGTTTGGATACAGCTTTCAAACATATATATTCAACTCTGTTATTTATTTTTGAGGTGAACCACTGCAGATAAAAAGAACTAAGTACAGGTAGTTCCCGCCTTTATGAATTAATTGGTTCTGGCGGCCGTTCATAAAGCAGGAATTTATTTACCCTAGAAATAATGCTATAAGCGAGAGTTAAGTTCGTAAGAAGGAATGCATAAAATATAAAATGAATATTAAATGATAAGAAAAGACTTTACTGGCTAAAGATTTATATATTTAAAAAATAACATAAAAAATTTTAAATTAAAAAAGATTCTTTGAAAAAAAAATTAGCTCATTTCTATATCACTGGGTGAATTGGCAGCTGTCGAGGTAGTAGGAGATATATTAGGAAGTTTTGGTGCATCTTTTTTTTCAAAGAAGGCCTTGCGTGTCATCTGCTTAATTGACTTTTGCTTCTTTTCATTTAAAATAGCTTGATAGCAAGCAGAAGCATTATTCATTTTACGGGAAAATTTACTAAATCGTTCAAAGTTTGAATCTTGTGATTCAAAGATTGCTTGAGCTTTTTCAAGAAGTTATGCTTCTTCTAGTCTTTTTAAAGTGAAAAACTGAGTTGGTGCTTCATATTCGTTATCTTCTTTGTCTTTTCTTTTTTGTTTCTTTCTTGTTCTTCTTATTCAAGGAGATCGTTAGGTGAGAGTTCCATAGTGTGAGATTGAAGCAGCTCATTAATATCACCTTCCAAAACTTCCGTTTGCAACTGGTTAACCATACCTAAGATCGCCTTAGTTTCAGAATTCACAATCTTTGTTGGGTCTTCAAAGCCTTCTAAATTATCATTAAACTGAAGTTTATGCCATACTCCTTTCATAGTTTTTTCGAAAACTTTGTCACGTGCTCTGCATTACCAGAATTGCATCTAAAATGTTGAATCTCTTCGAAAACTCTTTGATAGAAAAGTTTTCATCTTTATCAGTTGCTTTTATTAACATTTCAAAAATCTTTTTGAGATAATGTGCGTTAAACGTCGCAATCATTCCCTGATCCATTGATTGTAAAAGAGAAGTTGTATTTGGAAGTAAAAATACTATTTTTACATTAGGACAAATGTAAACTACTGATGAGGGATGGCTAGGTGCATTGTCAATTATCAGAAGCACTTTAAATGGAATTTGTTTTTTCTCACAATAAAGTTTCACTTCAAGAACTGTGATGGTGAATAATTTCCTTCTTTAATTATTTCTTCTAATTTTTCTAGATAAGATTTTGTAGCCTCACTATCGGCACGTGCAGCTTCACCTTGTACTTCAATGTTATGCCAACCAGTTTGCTTTTTATAGAAGTCAAACCACCCACTACTTGCAGCAAAAGTCTCTTTGCAGTCATCCCCTTTTTTAGTCTTTCAGCATTTTAAAAATGGCTAATGCTTTAGTACAAATCATTGCATAGGTAATAGGCATGTTTAATCGTTGAGTTTGGTCGCTTATCCAAGCAGTTTTTCCATATGAGGAATTATACTGTCATTTATTATGCAACCATGTAGACTGCATAAATTGTGCATTTTTTACTTCTTTCAAATATTTTTCTTTATTCTTTAAAATGGTGCAAACTGTAGAATGGGTGTACAAAAACTGCGACATTGTGCACTGGAAGAAAGGTGGAAGAAGATAATGCAGGAGGCATCGGACACCAACGGGCAATGAGCCCATGGTTCGTGATGATGAAGAAACTGTAGAAGGGGCAAGAGAAAATTTCTCAGAAAGAGCTTTAAAAGTTCTACCTGCTTGGTGACTGGTAATAATTTTGTATTTTTTTTCTCTAATGTAATAGCTTTTCTTTGTTTCCTTTGTTCATTTTCTGGTTTTGCACTGTTGCTTCTTTTTGACATTGTTGGAAAAGTGAAAGGGTTATAGTTAAAAAGAAAACAAAATAAAAAAATCAGGTATAATTGAAGAAAATTACAAACAACATACTCACATCACCAAGGCTCGTGAGTGACTGATCATTACATACTGCGTAATTCCCCGTACATGCCCCTAATCATCTTTGTCGCACACAATTTAAAATAAAAATTTTGATCCAAAAAAATTTGTAAAGCAGAAATTCGTAAGGTGAGAAACTACCTGTACTCTTAATATGTTTGTTGGTACAATATTCTTTGCTTTAACTGAAATGTTTTAAGTTATCACTGTATTTTTATGTTGGTCTTAATATATTATACATTAGATTTCTTGACAAGAAAATGCCTCCTCCCTCAGATTATGTAATGTTGAGTTATGTTACATTCTATTAAAACTGAATTAAGATTATAGCCTTTAATTTCATATCACATGCATTTGTGATGTACCATGTGCTTTTTTTAGGGGGCACGGGAGAAATCTCAGATTTGGTTTCACTGTATACTAGTCAGTATTTGACTCTTGGATTATTCATTTTGTATTAGCAATTCCATTTCTCCCCTCCTGAGCTGCTTTTATTTCATTAACTGCTTAATAAAATAAAAGTAAAGGTTGATTGCATCCAAGTTTGCAATAATGATTCTCTTATTACTAAGTTAAAAAAAATTGTTGCTCAAGTAACAGGATGTTTGTCCTCATATCACTAAAACATTCATAATGCATTACAGATTTCATTGCTAATTTTTAATGGCCAAGTACAGCTACTTTTATGACAAAAAAAATCATATTAGATTTCCTTTTGAATAAACTTTATCCTGATATGAAAATGATTATTTGGCTAGTTCATTATGATAGAACAAGAATGTCCATGTTCAAATATCACGTACTAACATGTTTAATATATCTAAGTTATGTAACATCATTAATAGTTTGTAATTTCATTTGTATGTATTTCTTGGACAGTTAAATCTGCCTTGTTTTTATTTTAGCTTTGTACATTTGGATTTCGAACTCTGGGAAATGGTTTATTCCTTCTTGACCGGAGGTGGGATCTTCCAAGGGCAGCATTCAGGGCAGCCGTCTGTACAGAAAGGGGAAGTCATCCACCACCAATAAAGTAGGTTATATAAATCAGTATTCAAGATAACATCAGTTTTTGTTTTGATTTTTCTTTTCTTTGTGTTTACAGTAAGTATAGTTACTATTTTCATTATATGAATAACTTTTATTTTTGTTTTACATAAAACAAAAATATGCAAGATTCCATACGAGAGAAGGCTAAAAATTTTAAGACACTCCTCATTATCTGACAGGAAAATACATCTTCTGGGTCATTCAGGGGTACACGAAAAATAATCAGTAATGGCAGAAAAACAAGTAAAGTAAACTATTTTACATTAAGATAGGCACTGAACAAAAGTGTCAGTATTTAAAAATGGCTATTTTAAAAACAAGGGGTACAATGTATAGAAATGGGTTTAAAAGAGGTTATGTAAGTGGAAAAAGGTTGGGAACCACTGATCTAGAGGAAGCAATATTAAATTGTATACCTAAGGTAAGGAGGGTTAATCAGGTAGGAGTTAGATGGATGAGTAATGTCATTAAATGGGAGCTGCAGAAGAAAAAAATGTTGTGGAGGGTATATAAGGAGAAAGGTGACCAGCATACTCATGAACAGTACAAGGCTCAGGCAAGAAAGGTGACCAACATGGCAAGGAAGGCAAAATCAGATTATGAGAAGAATCCAACTGAGCAGGTCAAAGAAAATCCAAGAGTTCTTTTGTTACATGGCAAGTAAGATGAAGAATGACCAATGAAGATTAAACTTAACAAGTGATCATAGTCACAAAGTGACAGAAGCAGATAAAATGGTTGAGTTACTGTGTAACCACTATGCAAGGATATATCATCCAAGTGAGGTTACTGCTTTAACATATGTGACAGAAACTAATGTGGGAACAGAGGTGAATGAATTAAGGTTCTTAGGATACTGCAGAACCTCAATATAAATACAGTTGTGGGATATCAGCTCGGATTTTTTGAGAATGTGCAAGGAACAGGCATTACCTCTGATTAGGCTCTTTAAGTCTTAGCTCTGGTAGTGTTCCAAGGGAGTGGAAAGAGGGCAAAATAATTCCATTGCATAAGGGAGGTTCTAAGACTGCAGTAGCAAATTATAGGCCAATCAGTACCTCGAGAGAGGTGGTAAAAGTAGTGGAAACATTGGTCAAAAAGAGAATTTCAAGAATGGGTGGATAAAGGTCTATAATTTATGAAGGGGGAGGTCATGCCTTAGTAATTTACTAACTTTTTCACATTCTTATTCACATAACCAGAGTATGACACTGTTTATGTGAATAAGAGGTGGCTGCTGGACAGATATCCAAAAGTGGTATGTGTAGGGGCAGAATCAAGAAGTAAACAGGTGACTAATGGTGAGCTGAAGGTTCACTGCTGAGACCACTACTGTGTAATTTGTACATAAATGATATAGGAAATAACTTGAAAGGAAATATTTAGTTGTTTGCTGATTATGCAAAATTAGATAGAATAATAGTTAATCAAGATGATATGAAAAGCTTGCAGGAGATGATTTAAAGAAGCTGTCAGAATGGGCAAAAGATAATGGGTGTCAGTTTAATGTTGAGAAATGTAAAGTTATGTGTACACAGATTACAAGCTGCATACCACATTGGTGGAACTGTACTCCAGGAAATAGAAGAAGCTAGAGATTTAGGGGTGGGGGTTAGACAGAGAGCTAAAGTTTAGAGGACATATTACATAGAGGTAGCCTGTAAGATTACTTGGCTATTAAAGAACACATTAACAAATAGAGATAAGGAAGTTATTATTCCTCTTTATAAGGCCTCAGCATGTCCACACCTGGATTACTGTGCTTAAGTCTGGTCTCCTGGGTTTCTTAGGGATGAGGAAGCAGTGGAGAAGATTCAGAGGTGAGTAACCAATAAATGTCTGTGGAATGTTCCCTGAGAATAGATTGAGGCTTGTGTAGATTGCAGAAGTTGGTTGATATGAGAAAAAGAGGGAATATGATAGAAACATTTAAGTTGCTTAAATTTTATAGGAGTGATGCTGAGAAATGTTTCTTGGCTAGAGGGGGGCCAGAACAAGTAGTCATCCCTGGAAGTTGAGTAAAAGTGTGGTTTTGTAGGGGTGTGAATACTATATTTTTTGCTTGGAGAATTGTGAATGAATGGAATGGGTTGCCAGAGTCGGTTGCGAGTGCTTTGTCTGTTAACGAATTCAAGGAGAGGTATGATAGATTGAGTCTCCTGACTCCATGGAGGTGCCTGTTCAATAATAATAATTAAGTACCCTAAAATATAGCCAGTTCCTGTACATACCATGTGGCTAGTATTATTTCCTACATTGGGAAGCTCAATATTACATCAGTCTACCATTTGGTATGTGCAGAAAGAAATTATGCAAGCTATTGGCATGAATACTGAGAACATTACCTGCAATGTACATAAATAGTAATCCTCCATCACAGGTTTTTACTCCATCATACAGCCTGTCGCTGTGCCAGCTAAGAAAGTTTAATTCCTCATCATTAATTTATACAAATGCAATGAAATACGCAGTTGTTTAATGCATACAAAACAGAGCATTTTAATTTATCACTCATTTATTCTTATGGTTCAAGATCTAAGACCTCTGTCGACTCTGCTGCTATTTTTCCTGATTGCATTGTATCCGGTCAGATTCCATGCTTAAATGCAGTAATTGTATTGCTGAGCTACATGTCATTCAACTTGCACTTGTACACACACATAAACTGCCATCAAAAGTGTATGATTTATCCAGAATCAATGAGTTCTTTACATGCCATCTCCTTCTGTTTACAGTCTGCATTGAGTGCTTTATGATATTTGAAAGTTATTGTGTAAAATAAATACAGCAATCTCTCGATTAATGCTCCCCTCGATAAATTAAATGTTACAGATTTTAAAAATTTTCGATCTATACATTTTTTATGGCTAACTATTTTAAAAAATCACTCACCAGGATGAAATAATTTAGTTACCGATTTGAAACATTTTATGAAGTTATTTTTTAATGGCCTACTATACACTATTTCCATGTACGCTATGTTTCAAATTTACCACCAAAATACTATGTAAAGCAGATTGCTGATCATATCCCGTGCAATTGTTTTCCGTACTTTTTTATTTTAAATTATTTTCCTAATCTTTAATCATGAGTAAAAAAATTAGTGAGCAAAAAAACAGAAGTATGAAAATAATTCGAAAAGTAATCTGATTGGAAGAAAAACTTGAAATAATAAAGAAAAATGAACAAGGCGAGCCCAGAGCAAAGATAGGACAAGAATACAAAAATGGGTGAATCAACTGCTGAATACATAGAGAAAGGTAAGGCTGCTTGAAGTTCATCATGCATGCATTGAAATTCAAAGTATTATAATGATTGAATTAGAGAGACTTCTTTTTACATGGATCGAAGATTGTAACCAAAAACGGATCCCGCTAAACACTGGCCTTATTAAATCAAAAGCATTGTCTCTTTGTAACCTGGAAAGAAAGGTTATCAATGATGGAAAAGAAGAAGAATTCCAAGTTAGTGCTGGATGATTTGAGGGTTTCAAAAAGAGAAATAGCCTACATAATATTCTAATCACTGGCTAAGCTGCAAGTACAGATAAGGAGATATCCAGAGATTTTGAAGAAAATTGTGTAAAAAGGGGACTATTGTGATCAACAAATATTTAATGTCAATGAAACGCCTTTTATTGGAAGGGAATGCTTTCCAAGACTTTTCTAGCCAAATCACGGAAATCTCAGCCTGGTTATAAAGTTGCAAAGTCGAATGAAATTACTGCTAGCAATCTGTGAGCCGTTTGGAAGCACATTCTTCCACATTGTGCAAATGATTTTAGAAGCTTTTCAAATGAATCTAAGTTAATTAAATCTCATTCTGAGAAGTTCAATGATTCCAGCCTGCTAAATTTAGATGCACAGCAGGAAGATCCTGAAGAATATGAAGAAAATTTAATCACTGACAAGCCTAAAGAGGTTTCACAGAAACAATTTGAAAATAATTTTCGTACAATCGAAGTTTTTAAGCAGCAATGCTTAGAGACTGACCCTGGTGAAGAGAGAACCAGTAAAATTTGCAGAAGAGGCAATAGGGCTATACTGTCAGTTATATGAAAAAAAGAAACAGAATGTCTGCCAAACTAAGTTAGCTCAGTTCTTTGTTAAGAACCAGAATAATAGATTTATATTCTGAATATGTTTTATTGTCTTTCAGCTTCATGGTTTTCCTTTAACTAACCAACCCTGAGACATACCCTAATTCTTTTATGAAAAAAAAAATTAAGGGTCAAAAAAGAAATCTGAGGAACGAATTATACATTTTCCCATAGGTTATTATATTCGATTAGTGTGTTTTCGATTAATACGCCTGTTTTAAAGAGCGCATTAATCGAGGGATTGCTGTACCCTTAATTTTGATGTTCATTTGTGCTAAATTCTCAGCCATATTGAAATTAAAAGAAATGAAACTGCCAATGAAGTTGCTTGGTCAGCTCATACTTTTCCAAGTACTGTTTGCCAGTTCCCCTGTACAGACAGTTTTTGTGTTGTCTGTACAGGTATATACAAGTAGTCCAGTCGTGAAGTCACTTCATGACTGGGCTACTTGTATGTAGAGACTGATGACTTCACATCGATTGCCTTAGTATCCCATAATGCAATGAACATATCCTTGTGAACATGTATAATGCTATGCATTATAGGAAGGGCTACTACCCAGACCGGTTTCGACCTTTATTGAGGTCTCGTGAGTGGGAGCCAGACCCAGAAGCGATACTAAGGCCTTGAAGTGACTTCACACACAAACTTTGTTTGCTTACGCTTGGATAAAGGATAAAACCAAGAATATAATTTCTTGGCATTTTTAATTTATAGTATAACCAAGTGAAAAAACTTTCAACATCTGTTTCTTAATCCAGAGTATTAATCCTTTAACTGCTGATTTTATATTCTACTGACATTTCTCATGTGCTGAATTAATTTTGCAAAAGATTTATAAATAAAATCAATTAAAATTCTTACTGAAGTAAGAAGTCCGGACAGCATCATACATTCTTGATATGCACTTGTTCACCTACAAAAATGGCAATAATAGTGTTTTATAAAATTTGCATAATCAAGGGATGTCAACTTGAGGAGTGTCCACTTGATTATGCAAATTATACACATTAATTTATGTAGAAATTAATCAAAATATATAAAGAGCACTATTATTTACAACACAGTTATCACTAAGCCTACCAAGTGCCAGGGTATGAAAATCTTAAAACTCCTAAAACAAACTGGGGGGATTGAGAGGAGAGGATCTGTAGACCGGATATAGAGTGGATATTTACTGGTAGACGCCATATTGTGACATCCTGGAAATCCCTGCAGTTACGTGGTTTATGCATCGTGCTGCATATGATTAGTTGTGCTAGTTCAAATTTTTCACTTTAGATGTCATACAAGGATAGAAACCCAAGTCAAATAAACTACAATTGGTTGCCAATAGATGGAGGAACCTACCCACGAAGTTTGAATACCTTACGATGATTCTTTCCATACTAAAAATTGTCTGAATATGGTAGGTGCGCCAACCGTACATATACGGGCTCAGCAAAGCAGGTATGTTGGTTTTATTTTCCGAGCCTGTAATAATACGTTGTCAGCAGTTAAAGGATTAAGGTGTGAACACCTTTTGGCTACTTGTTTATGGAAATAAGACATCTGCATTACTTCAACCTTGGTATCACTTTCTGGACACTGATGAGACCTCAGTAAAGGTCAGAACCAGTCTAGGTAGTGGCCCTTTCCATAATGCATAACATTATACATATCTGCAAGGGTATATGCATTGCATTATGGGTTAGTAAGGCAATTGATGTGAAGTCATTAGCCTCTATATACAAGTAGAGTCGTGAAGTGACTTTATGTGCAAACTTTGTTTGCTTTCACTTGGATAAAGGATGAAACCAAGAAGATAATTTCTTGGCATCTTTAATTTATAAATCAATGATAGGAATCTGCATAGAAAAGAAGATAGGAAAGTTGCTCTTGCTATGCTCCTCATAGGCCACAGGCATCATATACATATATTGACACCTTTATGTGAACAATACCTTACTCATCTTACCATATGCCCTGTTATAGTGGAGTGCTGCACTTCACTTGAGAAAGGAATGCGATTTTTAATAAGCTAGCTGAGCCATTACATTCAGGTAGATTTTTCCTTCTAGAACAAACTGCACAAAGTCTTTTAAAAAATAATTAATTTGTACAAATGCAATTTATGTGTAGTATGGCATCAATCAATCAATTTTTAAAATGTTCTCTTTTATGTAACATGTTATTTACTTATTTAGTTATTTATTTTTTATTACCTTATGCACTGCTGTAAACATTTGTAATAGCACAGTAATCCTTGCTGTCCTTGTGCCAATAAACCACAAGTTAACCACTGTCAAAAAAAAAAAAAAGTACTCATACCTTTACTAAAATTCTTTTGTCATCATGATTGTCAAGCTCCTTTGTATACCCTAAAGGGTTGTACAGAATATTATTATAATATTACAAGAAAAAGTTACATCATGACGAACTTCCTATTGACAGTTTTCTTCCAAATTAATCTGTTATCTGTCATGACTCCAATATTATCTATCTTATAAGGCATATTGAATGATAAATGCACGTAAACACAAGAAAGATATTTAATTAACCAAATATTTCGGTCTGGAAATAGCAGACCATCTTCAGTGGTATTACAAGAACAGTTTTAAAAAATACAAGCTAGAATACTAACAATAGATTGTTAAAAATAGAACACGCCGCGTGATGTTATATCACTAAGTATTAAGTATAAAACGGAACATTTTGAAGTAGAGACGTGATGTTCAAAATGTTCCGTTTTATACTTAAACCTTAATGATATAACATCACGTGCCGTGTTCTATTTTTAACGATATATTGTTAGTATTCTAGCTTGTATTTTTTAAAACTGTTCTTGTAATACCACTGAAGATGGTCTGCTATTTCCAGACCGAAATATTTGGTTAATTAAATATCTTTCTTGTGTTTACGTGCATTTATCATTCAGTCTTATGTCACAAGTATCCTTAAAACAGCAAATAAGGCACATTGTACTGTATCGGTCTGTCTAGATCAGTGATGGCAAACCTATGACACACGTGTCAGCACTGACACACTTGAGGGTTTCAGGTGACACACCTTGGATATTGAAAAAATTGGTATTCTGATGAAAAAACTGCAATAAATCGTGTAAGATCGCTCTCAGTTAAGGCGAAGGTAGGTTTCGGCTTTGAGAATAAACTCAAAATATTTCAACGTGATTTAGAAAGTAACAATTTTAAGTATTTCCCAAGAGTGAAAATTTTTTTTAACGAAACCAGTCCCAAAAATCCTGAATAACATATCAACCAACCTATCTAAGTTCTAAAGTCAGTAACTGAGCAGTTTTCTTCTAGATTTGAGCAATTTCGAATGTTGGAACAAATAATCCAATTCATAAAGTATCCTGATGAAACAGAATTCATGGATCTTAAATTAGATGGCTTTGAGTAGTTTGATTTAAAAGATCTTGAAATGCAACTAGCCGACTTCCAGTGTAATCCTATCTGGAAAAGAAAGTTTATTGCTCTTAGAAATTAATTAGAAGAACTTGAGCGGGAATGTCTGCATGATACCCACGTATAAAAATTCAGATTGTGAAATTCTAAGCAATAGATTTTGAAACAATGCCAGGATGAGGTGCCCAGCTCTTTTTCTATAAGTATTCTTGGCTTCAAGTTTGCTTGTTTCGGACGAAAAAGTTGAGTTTCTGGTAGGGGAGAACCCTACAAATTCTGTATAACAACGAATACCTCACCTTCACCTGAAAAGCTCCGAAAGCTTCCCGAAAACTTTCATGCTCTTAAAATCTTTGCTAAAGCTCTTCTATAACAATTTTCTCTTCTACATACTCTTGTGAAACTCTATTTTCTGCCTTAAATAATATCAAATCGAAAGGGAGAAATAGATTGAGCAATGATTTGAGTGCTGCCTGTGTAACATTAAAAGGTACACACCATAGCCCTTCTATAAAGCAACTTTCTACCAGCACTCAGCAACAGAAAAGTCATTCAATGTAATGTAAGTTTGTAACTTCGGTTTATTAAATTAATTGTATAATATGAATTCATAGATTTTATATCAATGTCATATTAAATAAATAGCCTAATATGATATGTATAAGTCATCATCTATGATTATGTAGTTAAATTTATAATGCATGTATGCAAGTGACACATCAACAATGTCAATATTTAAAAAATAAAAGATGTTTGACACACCTGGGTAAAAAGGTTCGCCATCACTGGTCTAGATCTTGGTCTTCCTGTAGGTCTTTTTCCTGCCATCCCGGCAAAGAACAGTTGTTTTGGTTATCTTTCTTCTCTCATTCTGTTTAAGTGACAATACTGCCTTAGATAACAATGTCAAGTTTTTTCCTGATATCACATTTTTAATATGATACTATCATTGATGCCATCTCTTCACTCTCCTAATATTTCTTAGAACTCATCTGTAGTCTCTCATCTTTGATCAAGTGCTTCATTTCTAGACTAACTTTCAGATTCAAATTGGTTTGAGAGCTGTCTTGTATACAGCTAGTTTAGTGTTTTTGATAATTCTTTCTTGAATCATATAAATTAATTCAGTTGACTTGCTAGCTTTGCTAATTCTGTTGTCTGCTTTCATATTTAATTTGCCATCTTTACTAAAAATGATTCCTAATAGCTGAAATATTTTGCTTGTTCTGTAGGTTCACTATTCAGAATACAGTTGATGTTTTCATTGTTTTTGCCTATTTTCACTATTTTTGTCCTTTTATTCCGATTTTCATGCCAAATTTATTGCAGAAGTTTTTAGTCAGATAATCCTGCTGACTTGTATGGATCATTTACACCCTAACATCATCTACATAGTAAAGAGCTGATATCATGTTTAATACCACTTTCCTTCATAATGTAATCCATGTAAATGATGAATAACACTGGAGGTAATGTGTATCCTTGTCGCACACCCGAAGTAACATCAAACCATCTTCCAGTACCTCCTTCAATTCTTTCTAACTTTTTACAATACAGTAAGAGCTGAATTGGATATAGGGAATAAATATAACATGATACTCATGGATTTGATACCGAGGTATTTGATAGTATTCTGCATGGATAGGAGATTGTCTGAGTAACATATATAGTTGTAGGAGCTGAGTCTCAGAAAATGAGAGTAACTGGTGGCAGTTCCACAAGATTCTATGCTTGGACCACTGCTGTTTAACTTTATCAATGATGTTGGGAATGGTCTGAAGGGAAGCATTCAGTTATATGTTGATGATGCATAGTTGGATTGTGTGATAAGAGACATATTTGATAGACACTCCTTGCAGGAGTGTCTATCAAATATGTATAATGTCTGAATGTATGCAGGATGTATAATGTCTGAATTATTAATGCTTGTGGAATTTTTGAAGCCCACATTCTGTGGTCTTTAAAGGTTTGAGATCTTATATTATACAAGGAGAATATGGTAATTCATGACAAATAGGAAGGAAAATGTTTTCAAAGTGAGTGCAAATTCTTGGGCATTGCATGAGAATCCTTCCTCAATGAGTCTGAATTCCTGGAGGAATCCAGATAGTAATAATTAAAACCTAAATTTTAAAAAAATATATTACCAAGCACAAAAATGCATCTTTTTTTTTTTTTTTAAAGGAATCATTTCTATACTTGTTAAATTATATAAATCTTTTATGATATATATATTGCGTTAATTGTATGTATATTTGGCTAAACCTCTTAAATTTGAGAAATTCAGGATGTGATAGAAGTATAATATTTTTTGTTAAACAGGAAGCTGTGTGTGGAGTCTCGGCTTCCTCCAGTTCCAGAGCCACAAGACCCAAGTGATCCATACAGCTTTACTTGCCATGAAACTAGTGCTGCATCCAGTCAGCCTGGTCGTCCTGCGGCTTTTGCTTCAGGTAGCCAGAAGACAGCTGTACCTGCACTTCCACCTCGTGCGCTTCCTCCACCTGTGTCCAACAAATCATCTTCGCTTTCTAAACCTTCTTCTCAAGCATTTGGACAAAAATCTCAGAAACCAAAGACTACTGTGAATAGGCCGGGAAAGACTAAAGATAATACAGTTCGTCAGATTATACCTGAAGGTGGGAATCAGTCTAAGAAAAAGAGAACTAGTGTATCCAATGGTGTTACAGTTGCATCATCTCAAGGGTCCAAAGCCACTGTGGCTGTTCCGCTTTCCTTTCCATTTGCATTGAGTGACCAGTTAGCTCTGTCAAGGTTAAACATGTCGACTCCCATTGTGACAAATAGGACTAGCGTGCCTCCTGCCATTGTGTGCACTCCACCTTCATCGAAAAGTCAAACAGTCCAATCTAGTGGTGCTGCCAAGGAGAGTAGTATTTTGATGCCAGGTGTTGATGTATTAAACGGAAGGTTACCAGTAACTAATGCTCTTATTCATTCAGTGACAGTGAGCAAACCTTCAGGTGGTGCAGCAACCTTAGTAGCAACTCCTGGTGGTGGATTGGGAATTACTTTGGGTGCAGCTGGCTTTGTAAGTCAGTTATCTCAACTTCAACAGAAACTGTCAAGTGCATTAAGTGGAGAAAGGACGTCAAATGCTAAGACCAGTACTAGTAAAAGTACTAAATCCCCTACACATAATGCAAGTCGCTGCATTACAAGTGGTAAAAGTGCAACATGGAGTAGTGCCAAAACTAAAAGTCGTAAACCTATTAAATCTAAACCCAGTCCAAATGATATAAATCATGTGATTAGCTATCAGTCACCAATTATAGATGGTGCTAATGATGGAAGTGTGGCAACTGCCATATCAAGGTCTACAAACAGAATGGCCACTTATACATTACCACGGACCAGACCTAGCCCCTCATCAACTCCAAGTCCTGTGCCTCGCTCAGTAAGCCAAATTTTATGCATATCATTTACCAGCATTTTTTTTTCTTTCTTACTTACAGATACAGTATCTTTATACTTGAATTATTTTAATTGTTTTAGTAGATTACACTAGTTTATTTCAGATTTTATGGCTTAAGTATATATTTACCATTTAAAAACATTCACCATTTTTATCTTCTAAGTTCCAGGTGTATCCAAAAATTTAGTTATACAGAATTTTTCAGAAGTAACTTTTTAACCTTCCAAGTTTATATTTTTTTATCTAGAAAATGTTAAGGGTGGGAAAAAAAGTTGAATTTACACTAAAAAAATTAAAAAAAAAATTTTTTTTACTCTGCTTATATTTAATAGGAAAAAAGTGTACTATCGATCATGAATGCTTTCGATAAAGATTTTGTATATAGCATGAAAACCATTAACAAATATTCTGTATTACTATCATAACTTTCTTTTTTTTCTTTACAAACATGGCATTTGAATCTCTCTAATAAAAAGTGACAGACTGCATGTAGTTAATTAAACAGTGAAACTATATGACTCCATTGTCCACAAACTTCCACAGTTTGTGCTTGTCATGAAATTAGTAACAATCATGTTAGTGTTGAAGTGTTAAAACTTAATTATGCAAATATCAATGCTGCAAACTGCCTTTTGATTACAAGTCTAGCATTTTGCTAATATTTTTGAAAAGTTCTCTTGTTCTTAATTTGGAGCTCTGCTAGAAGGTACATGTGAATTTGCAAGAATAAGAAAGTTTATATCTTTTTAGTATAAAGTAAACAATAACTAAATTTATCACTTAAATTCCTAGCCATAGTTTTGATAAAATGGTAGTTTTTATTTAACATAAATGTATATTACATAGAATAAATAATGCTATTCATAATAATTGTGCCTTCAACCAGAAGGCACAATTATATTTCTATTATTTCACTATCAGAATAAAAAGAAAAACTGTTTTAGAATTTTAACTTGTTTTATTTAGGTATTTTATTTATTGTCTGCTTCTTTTGATGCCCCTATAAGATTTGAGTTTTAACTCCATTAGCTTATACATAAATCTAACTTGATGAGCAAAGAAAATACCATTTAACAGTGGGAAATGCCAGCATAATGTAATCAAGCATCTCATATGCCTGTTTGGCATAAAAATTGGTTGCCTGAAACTAAAGGTTGTATAATAACATTTATACATATTGTATCATCACAGTTAATTATATTGGATTATTTAATTTTATTTAGAGAAAAACTTAAGTGAGTTATGAATAGCATTATATTTACGCTATATAATATACCATCATCAGTGGCTCTAACAGTCACTTAAGCATCCATGACCTTCCCAGTATCTTCAAATTTTATAATCATAATTCCAGGATATGGTTAGCCCTGTGCCTATAATCTGTAAATAAATTGCATGTTTCTATTGGCCAGTTTGCCTGGTTGTGAGATATGTAATATATATTTGTATTAAATAACATATTTTGTTTTATTGAATTGCAGCTAAGAATTTAGGTGGTAAAATTAGTTCACTTTATACTAAAAGAATGTAAGCATTAGTATGCTTACACATTTAGATTACTCGTGACATTTTTGTAAAGCGTTGCTTAATAAATTCTTCGCACTGGAGAGGGTCTTGACATAGGACATTGCTTTGGTGTCTTCAGACAAGTTCAGCATTTTTTTTAAAATCAAATTATTGGTGTTATTATGGAAATGACCCATTGATCCATGATCCAGTTTTATATATGTGTTTGTATCATTCAGTAGAGATTGTATTATGTATTTTATGGAATTTGTCAAAATTGTTGTATTGTTGCCTTTGTCAGCTATCAGTACCATGATACTCTTATCCTTTTTAATATTTTTTAGAGCCAGTTGATCCATTTTGCAATGTTATTACTAGGTGCTTTTGCTTGTAGAAGTATTGAGACTGTTTGGTTGCGAAGAGTTCCTACATTTGTAGGAACTCTTTGAAGGCTTTTAAAAACATTGGTCTTCTTTTAACTATTTTAAAAAAAATACTTGACTTGTCTGGGGGGGGGTTGTAATTTGCCTTCTCATTTTAATATAACTTATATTATATTGAAAACTACTGTTAACTTCAATTTTATTTGTTTTAACTATTACTTGAGTACCTGTCTTAATATGTAATAATATATTGACATCCAAACAGCCTCTGTACTTCTTATAAGCAAAACCACCTAGTAATTACTTTACAAAAAATGCATCAATTGGTTCTAAAAATATTAAGCAGGATAAGAGTATTGTAATACTGAAACCTGACCAAGGCAGCATAACAATTTGATGAATTCCATAGAATATATACAAAAAAAATGCAATCTGTACTGAATAATACAAACACTTATATAAAACTGATCACAAACCAAATGGGTCATTTCCATAATGAGACCAATAATTTGAATTTTTAAAAAAATACTCAACTTGTCTGGTGGAGGGGGAAAATTGTAATTTGTGTATATTATATTGAAAACTACTGTTAAATTCAATTTTATTTGAACCATTAGTTGAGTACCTGTCTGCTTATTTCAGTTCATTCTGCTGTTTGCCATGCAATAACACTGCTTTTACTTTCTTTATACATTTATTCTCACATTTATCAGGAATTCCATAGCTTCTATGAATTATCCATAATGTCTTTGTATCTGTCAAAGGCTTTGACAAAATCTATAAAATATAAGGGGATTCTAAATTCTGTACTCTGTAATATTATTTTTTGCAATGTAAAAATATGATGTACAGTATGTTCACTGTTCTAATAACTTACTCATGCAATATTATCTTTCCTATTTCATTTTTAAGTTTATCAGAATATAAAAATTTTTGCAGGTACTAACAGTAGGCTCCCTCTAGTTTTCATTTAGTGAGATGTCATCTGTTTGGAATTAAGATTTGCAAATTATCAGCAACAATTTCTTTAGTTGTATTAAGCATTTTTCTTGCTGTACTATTATTTCTGTATCTTTCCATCTTCCTCTTCTGTATTATGTTCATTATATGACTATTAGATTTCTAGTGTTAATAATTTGTAGCTAGCCCTGTCCATTGAAAGTGTTGTAGGTTTGGTTCTAGTTGCTAACTAGAAAAACTTTTTTGTGGGTCTTTCTTTGCCAACTACTAAGTCAGTTTATCTTTGGCCCAGCAAGTAGCCCCCCCCCCCCCAAAAAAAAAAAAACAAAAAAAAAAAAAACTAAGGTTTAAAAACCCTGCATCTGAAAAATCAACCGTAGAATATATAATATTACAGACAATAATACGAGTATTAGATTTTAGGGTCACAAGATGGCAGAGGTTGTGTTGTACTCTTTTTAAATTGAATGCTTTGCTTCATTGATAGCTTGGGCTTGGTATCACTGAAGGCTGAAAATAGAGACTGGCTACCCATCTTAGTTTGTTATGCTAGATGAAGTCTACTTGCTTTCTTTTGAGAATAAAAGGCATTTAGAGGATTTATTTTTGTTTTGAATAATTTAAATCCACATTTATAGAGATTCCTCCAGTATTGTATTTCTTATTATATCAGTTGCATTGTTTTCTGCATTTAAAATCTCATCAAAGCTCCCACTCCATCTTTCAACAACCTTAGTTCAACAGTCTTGCTCTTTGGTTAACAGGCACAGTATTTTATCTCTTACTGGATTTTCTTTCTTTTTTTTTTTTTTCTTTTAAATCATACTTTCCTTGTCGCTTCTTACTATTTTCTATTCATGCGATTTCTCTAATTTCTTTAACTTATCTTACTCTGATGAATTTCTTACTCTGAGAGAGCATTTACATGCATACCATTTTAATTTTATGCCTTTCTTCTATGAGTTTTCAAATCTTGTTTGGTAGCCATTCTTTGTCCCCCCCCCTTTTTTTTTTTTAAGTGACAAAAATG
The DNA here is from genome assembly GCF_054136105.1 of Typopeltis vanoorti. Classification (NCBI taxonomy): domain Eukaryota; kingdom Metazoa; phylum Arthropoda; class Arachnida; order Uropygi; family Thelyphonidae; genus Typopeltis; species Typopeltis vanoorti. The sequence goes on from NC_143550.1 coordinate 81,994,554, forward strand.
TTGTTTGCCATCTCATATATTTTAAAAAAATTCCATCTGTTTTCTATCTTGTATATCCCTGGATTTTCTCCACTCAGTGTTTTCTTGTTTCTCCTTCTCCAACATTTGATAACTTTAATAAACTTCTTATGGTCAGTCTGGCTCATCATTCCATTTATGGTAGACTCAATGGCCTGTCATGGCCAAGTAACTTAGCATCTTAGAAATCTGATTACTACTTATGATGGGATTAAGCCTATTTGCTTTATAAATTGCATGTGTTCATCTGGCTGGGGTACTTGCCTGTTTTGTATGAAGAAAAAACCCTTCCCACAGTCATATGAGACTGGCTAACACACCTAGACAGGATTTGACTTGAAGTCTTTCCATCTAGAGGGCATTTCTGATACTAACTTGGCTATGGAGGTCCTAATATGAAAATTTAAATACATTGAATTTTTGGTCCTATACAAAGCATCACTACAAACTTGATTCCTTAAATACTAAACATTTGTTTGATGAAGTTCTGGATGTACAGTGTGCACTTTTGTTATTGTCTGAGTCAAAATGAAACTTTACTTCCATAAAATATATCAGCAGCTGTTGAGACTACAGGAGTTTTTTTTTTTTTTTTGGTTTCCTGGCCTTTCTTCAACTGCCACTAGAGTTATCTTCATGTTGGATGTTTAATGGAATATTTTCAGCACTGAGAAAGGATTAAAGCTAATTTTAATGCTTCCACTGTTTCATCTCAGTCACTGAGACATCTTCAGAGATTACAAATAACTTTTGTAACAACACACTCAAATACAATACTAAATGAAACATGTGCATGACTAAAGTCCTATCTAGGTGGGGTGCCCTCTATGGGCATTTGTAGGTGGCCTAGGATGTAACTGTTGGGATCTCTGATAATTAAGTTTTCCCAAATTTTGGGAAGTATATTTGGGAAAATAAGCACATCAAAAAGTTGAACAACCTGTGTAAATCGAAACCACTGCTGCAAGTTCTACCGTTCCAGACAGTAGTCAATCTATCATCAAAAAGACTCATTGAAGATGCTGTCAGTGCCCTAAGCCTCGGTCACAATTTTGCTATCGTACCGAAAGAAGTGCCGGTTCTAGATATAATGTACAACATCGAACACGGAATCTGTTGCTTGGTGCCGGAAACAGCCAATAACATCAGACTTGATGTCCCCAACATCCTCACCCAGTCGTCATCCCCAAAAAGTAATTCATCTTCCAGACAACTCACTGCCTCAGAAAATTATGGAAAGAAAAAAGTATCGCCATCACCAGAGCAGATAAGGGTAATGCCACAGTCATCCTTAATGCCACAGAATATAATCGAAAAAATTGAGATTATTCTCTGAGATTGCACTACCTACATAATCCCACAAAAACTCAAGTTAAAAAATTAAAAAACTTATTTATGACTATTAAATTATTTAGGGAATTTACTACGTATACTGGAATATTAATTAAAACCAATTTTAATAAATACCTTCTATATTTCAGCAATGTCACATTGCCATCTTCATGGGAACATACAACTATGACACGTGCACATAGACACTACAAAAAGCAAATGAGGCAGAAGAGAGAAAACTACTGTTGTTTTTAGAGTATTACAGGTGCCCCCTAGTGGGCTATATTGGGTTGTCTTGGCTGTTGGGCTGAAGTTCTCAAGATGCAAGCTTCCCAAATTTGGGACAGTCTCATCGTGTCACGAATAATAATTATAACAATAGTTTACCCTCCTTAGACACCTTACTAACATGCATTCCTAATGGTAACCTTTCCTTCTCTTTATATAGAAAGCCTACTCACACAGGTGGATACGTTCACAAACTCTCCTACCACCATTCAATAATATGGCATTATTAAAACTAACCAGTAGAGCCCACAAGTTTTGTTCCAGTGGAACTTCCCTTTCAACCAAACTCAACCACATACATAACACCTTCCTTTCCAATGGCTACAGCAATTACAGAATTAAAAAAATAATCAGTTCCTTCCCCATTTCCTGGCCATCTCTTCAGAAGGACTTTAGAAATGCCATCACCATACCCTACATTCGTGGCACATCAGAAAAAATAGTCAGGTCCTTAAAAAAGTACAACCTCTACACAGCGTTTAAGCCCCACCATAAACTAAACTTACTACCCTTATCTGCTCCACCAAAGATCAGTTCCCTTCTCTCTCAGTGCCTGTGGTATATAGAGTACCTGTTCCTGAAAACTGGCTTACTTTGGACTGGCAGATCAGCAACGATCCGTTTAGAAGAACACAAATCATACATCTGCAATCCCGACTATGGTCAATCTGGTCTTGCAGACCATGTTTTGGATATAGCCCACATGATTTCCTGGAGAAAAACCACCATGCTCCACCATAGTAAATTCAAAAAAGAAAGACTGTTTTTAGAATCTGTGGTGGCACTCAGAAATCACCCGAATTTAAATAAATACGGTTGTATAAAACTTCCCAAAATTTGGGAAACATTAATTATCAGAGATCCCACGTTACACTAGGCCACATACAAACGCCTATAGAGGGCACACCACCTAGATAGGACTTTAGCCACCCATGTGTTTCACTTAGTATTATATTGTATTTGAGTGTTTTGTTACAAAAGTTATTTGTAATCCCTGAAGATGTCTCAGTGACTGAGACAAAATATTGGAAGCATTAAAATTAGTTTTAATCTTTTCCCATTAAACCTCCAACATGATGTCCTCACAGCACCTATGCCTTGACACACACACACACGCACACTCCACTGTAGTTATGTTGACTTCTGGCTCAGACAAGTAGGGTTATCCTCCTGAAACGTGTTTTTAACCCCACATCTGAAGAGATTTGACTACAGAACTCACTATTACAGACAATAATATGAGCATTTCAGCATTAGGATATAGGATTAGAAGATGGCTTTCAGCAGTTGTCCTACTATATTCTCTCTCAAAAAGCCTTTGATTCATTTCTATTTTGGTCTTGTTATTAATAAATGCTTGAAGGATTAGTCTTCAAAAAGTTAATTAGGACTAAAGGAGTTGCATCTACTACTGGGGAATAAAATGTATTAGAAGATTTTTTTATTTTTATCTGCTGTTACAAAATTATATTACATTGAGTATAGCTTTTAAAATTAAGTAGTACTGTTGAAATGCCTTCTTTCTCACTTCTGATAGTTACATAAAGCTGTTGGTATAGAAGAACATTGACTTAAAAATTAAAAAAAAAAAAAAGTGCCATAATATGCTTGTTCATTTTGTATGATAAAATTATTAAACTGTTGTTTTGTATCCTCGTAAAAGTGATGTGGACTTAACAAAGTCATAATTGTTTTAAAATAGAAGAGTTGTATAACTATAAAACAAATATTAACTCTTTCTCTAACATGTGCATACACGTGTTGCATGCATTACTGCGCACACACTTCCCCCCCCCCCCCCTTTTTTTTTGTTGTTGTTATTATCGGATAGAGATTATTGTTCATTTTGTTGCAAGAGTTATTTAATCTAGGACAGATGGTTGTTTTTAATTTTAAATTATGTATTTGATGTTATAAACTCAATTGTTACGTATATTGAACTTGGAGGAACCACAGGAATTGGTTGTTATAATGGATAGGTTGTACATTGTATTTTCTTTATAATAGTATTTTGATGCTCAGGCTTTTCTTTGAATTTTTTTTTTATTGGTTTGTTATATGTTATACTGAGTTAGTTCACTTATCTATCCCTTTACCATATTTTTGCTTGTAAATTTATGATTGTCATTTAATAGCATTTTAATTTGTGGTTTGTTTCATTTCTTGTATTTGAAACAATCTTGATTTTGATAGTTATGTTTCTGCAAATGATAGAAGGCATATGCTTCAGAACTTGTGTCATTCAGCAGATTTAATTTATCACAGAGTATTAAGTAATGATCTCATGTTCACTTTGATAATGAATAGGTATAATTGTCATGATAATTCCCTGCATTTCAGTTATGCTTTATTTTATATATGATGATAATAATATATGAAATGTCCTCATTTAGAATAAGTTACTGGAAGTTTAATAGACATTCACGTTAGACACAATATAATTTTTAAATAATGGCTTCACATATATTTAAGAGAAAACTAAATATAATTTATTACTTAAATTAAGGGGATATTAAATCCCGCATAGTTTTAAAACCGAATAAGAAACTCAAAGATAGAATCAGAGAGTTTCTTGCCGAATATAGTAAACTATAAAGTATCGGCGACACTAGCGTTAGCCAATGCAAGTGATCCTAGTACGTAGTACAATACCGGGCAGCTCGTTGCAAAGGTGGTAAAGTTCTGATCGCTATTCTTAGGTATTTTCCATAATGTAAAAACACATTTCCTAGGAAATGTATGCTGTTATTACATTACGGAGGGAGGTCACTACCCAGACCGGTTTCAGCCTTTTTTGAGGCTTCATCAGTGAGTAGCTAGACCTAATACCGAAGTGTATAGCGAAAAGAATTTATGTACTCTGCGAACAAGTTTCCCAAACAGGTGCAACCATTAAGTTACTTAAGAATAAAGAGCTAATAAGCTTCATTTCGGCAATGAAAACATTACTTAAATTAAGGGGATATTAAATCCCGCATAGTTTTAAAACCGAATAAGAAACTCAAAGATAGAATCAGAGAGTTTCTTGCCGAGCAACAAGCTGCCCGGTATTGTACTACGTACTAGGATCACTTGCATTGGCTAACGCTAGTGTCGCCGATACTTTATAGTTTACTATATTCGGCAAGAAACTCTCTGATTCTATCTTTGAGTTTCTTATTCGGTTTTAAAACTATGTGGGATTTAATATCCCCTTAATTTAAGTAATGTTTTCATTGCCGAAATGAAGCTTATTAGCTCTTTATTCTTAAGTAACTTAATGGTTGCACCTGTTTGGGAAACTCGTTCGCAGAGTACATAAGTTCTTTTCGCTATACACTTCGGTATTAGGTCTAGCTACTCACTGATGAAGCCTCAAAAAAGGCTGAAACCGGTCTGGGTAGTGACCTCCCCCCATAATGTAATAACAGCATACATTTCCTAGGAAATGTGTTTTTACATTATGGAAAATACCTAAGAATAGCGATCAGAACTTTACCACCTTTGCAACGAGCTGCCCGGTATTGTACTACGTACTAGGATCACTTGCATTGGCTAACGCTAGTGTCGCCGATACTTTATAGTTTACTATATTCGGCAAGAAACTCTCTGATTATATCTTTGAGTTTCTTATTCGGTTTTAAAACTATGCGGGATTTAATATCCTCTTAATTTAAGTAATGTTTTCATTGCCGAAATGAAGCTTATTAGCTCTTTATTCTTAAATAATTTATTACTCCTATATATCCTACATAACTCAATACGTTATGACTTCTTTCAGGAAGAAGGCAGAACTGGTAACAATTAAATTCTGAATAAAAGAACAAATCATACAGCATGCATATAATATTGTGTCTCAGTCGCAGTTGTACAGTAGGAGGAAACACTCTTAGAGTTCAGAGACAGGGGAATAGATGTACAATTAATTCATTAAAAAAATTATCAGTAATTAACAGCAATCACTTCTCAAAACTTAGAGATAGGTATACAGTCTGTCCGATTAAGATGGTGGCATAGACTTTACATGATTCACAGAATAGACGATACAATTTGAACCTATTATAGCATAGCATCTTGTACAGTTCTAGGGAACTCTGCCTAGTGTTGATGGCATGAGAAGCAAGGCCTGAACCTTTAGATTCTGAAATCTTATATAATCTTGATGTTCTTCGATTCTAATAGTAGCAGAACGGCCAGTCTGTTCAAAGTTGTAAAGATGACAAGAACAGGATATTTATAAACATCAGGCAAAGATTGGTGTGATAATGTATCTTTGATAGGTGGTAAGAAAGATGACAACTTCCAGGCTGGTTTGAAATTGGTCCTCATTGTATGTTACGCTTTCACGCAGGCCTGCATATTTTACCGTGTAAGCTTCCGTAACCGATAATCCTGCGGAATAGGTTGGTTGCTCCTTAATTGGTATTGAAATTGGTATACAAATTATATTTGTAAGGTCTAACTATTTGTTTAGATGTTCTTTTAAGGTGTGCTGATCTTTAAGGTATGCTGATCCTTTTAACATCAGGTTGCAATCTGGAAGAGAGTTCCTAATTATCAAATATTTTGTGTGTCAAGGTCTCACCGTATCCATTAAGTAATCGAGTAAGTTTTATTTTATTTAATTTTTCTAGTAGAAGAAACTGAGTAGAACAAATTGTGCATGCTCAGTGTACAAGGCTTTTGATAATACCTATTTTTTGTGAAGGATGATGTGAAGATACATGTATATATCTGTCTGTAAAGGATGGTTTCCTGTAAACAGAAAACAGACAGTATTACCAGCAGAGTTATGATGTATTAAAATATCCAAAAAGGAATACTTTAATACATCATAAATGTATTAAAGTATGTTAGATTCACATTCAGTAGCAGACTTGATGCAAATATATAAGGAGTTAATTTTATCTATAAATCAAAGTAGTTCAGATATATCCATGCTTCTTCATCATCATCCTTCAAAAAAAAATAAGTACGGTATTATCCAAAAGCCTTGTACACGAGCATGCACAATTTGTTCTTCTCAGTTCTTCTATTAGCGGAATTAAATAAAATAAAACTTACTCTATTACTTAACGGATACAGCAAGACCTTGATACAGAAAATATTTTATACTTGTTATTCCTCTTCCAGATTGCAACCTGATGTTAAAAGGTTTGGCATACCTTACCTTACCTTAAAGGAACATCTAAACAAGTAACAAGGACTCTTTGCAGATATAATTTGTATACCATCTTCAAACCAACCCAGAAGTTGACATCTTTCTTATCACCTATCAAAGATACATATTACCTCTATCTTTACCTGGTGTTTATCAGATACCCTGTTCTTGTCATCTTTGTTACTTTGGACAGACTGGCCATTCTGCTACTATTAGAATTGAAGTCCATCAAGATTGTATTTGATTTTTATAATCAAAGTAATTCAGTTTAAAAATTCAATTGAAGTATTTCAATTCTAAACTCTGAAGGCTTGGTTGGGCCTTTCTTTTCATGCCATCAACAATAGACATAGAGATACTGGAACCATACCAAGATGCTACACTACAGTAAGTTCAAATTTGATCTATTTTTTTTTTTTTTAATCATGTAAGCCCTATGCCACCTTTCTAATCTTAATCGGACAGGCTGTATTCCTATCGTACGGCTGTATGCATGCTGTATGACTTGTTCTTGTATTCAAAATTTAAATGTTGCTGTTACCAATTCTTGACAGAAGCTCATGACATATTGATTGAAATATATAGGAATAATAAATTATATTTAGTTTTCTGTAACATGTGTAAAGCCATTATTTAAAAATTATATTATGAATTCTTTGAAAAAAAAACAGGAAAGTCGTTTGTTGTATAGCAAACAAATTTGTTTCAAAGAAAAGAAATGGAAGTAAACATAATTGGTACAATAATAAACAGTAGAGGACTTATGTAAGAGCTTTTTATTTTATAGAATTTTCATCCATCCATTAATGGTGGCCTCAGTATAAAATATATCCTCTGAAAGGGCATTCGCCATGCCCTTTGGTCGAAAAGATTGGGTTTAAATTCCATCATACCTTTAGCAGGGCTTTTCAAATGACGTTGAGTTATCCCTTCTCATATGCATGTGAAAGGGTTTTCCTTTCAGAAACTCTGGTTTTACATCTTGAAAAACAGGCAAACCAGTCATAAGAATATGTGCAATTTACAAACATAGCAAACAATGCAGATAGAATTAACTGACCTATTGTAAACAGTAATCAAGTTTAAAATATGCCAAGTTACTTGGCTATGACAGATAAGAGGAGATGGAAAGTTAAAGAAACAGATAATGAGATGTAAGTTACATGTAAATGACAGAGAGAGAGGGGTGAAGGTACTTTTCAGGTCCTAATGACATTTTTTAAACAAAATAATGTTTCTCTCTCTCTCTCTCGACCCTTGAAGAATGTTGGTTTGAACTGCACGGATCCATTTTTTTTTTTTTTTTTTTTTGAATAAACATATTGGGAATTTTTTAGAGATTTCGACAACTTGAAAAAATTTGACAAACCGCGTAGCTTAGAAATATCGAAAAAATTAAGAAAATATTAGATATGTCATGAATGCATAAATGATATGTAGGTACTAGTCTATTTTATCATTTACTACCATAAAATATACACAAAGCTATTATAAAAATTTTAAATTTATCAAAACTTGCACACAAACATGTACAGACTGTACATGGAGCCATTTGCAGTTGAAAAAAATGTAAACAAACTTAAAGATGCATATTAAATTCATAACTACATAAAATTAACTATTATTAATTAGTCAAATTAATTAGCATAAAATAAAATTATAACTATTCATTCATTGATGTATAGGCTAGGCTACCATGAAGCAATCATGTTGCTGCTGCTTCGTTATCGATGTACGAATTGTTATACCTGTAAATAAATATGAATTTCTTTTTCACGTTATCTTTTCATTTTTGATGTCTAGTGTTAGTAATACGTATAACACCTACAGTGTTTTGTATAATATAAGACAATTATATAAGACTATTGATGTAGGTACCGACAGACAGATGATTCGTCTTGTAAACAGATGACGTAAACTTACGGTATCGATAAATACAGTACTATTAATATATTTTCTCTTCATTATGATTTTCTTAATAACATTTTCTTTTCTCTAGCTTACTTTATTTTAAGAATATAGTATATAATACATACATACATATGATACAAAATATGTGCCAATAGACTGTTTATGTTATCGGTGAGGGTTCTAGTCAACGGTAGGCTGTTATGGTTAAATTTTTCGAATATGAAAAATCCATGAATTTTTTGTGGATTTTCAAACAAAGCAGGGGGGGTCGGTGCTCCTAACCCCCCATGTTGTTCAAGGGTGTGTGTGTGTGTGTGTGTATATCGGGGATTTCAGGGTGTGCTAGGTGTGCGGTGCACACCCACGGAATAGCTATATCACTGATATTATATTTTTGCATTTATTCCTGTTAAAGACTCGCTCCCCTAATTATTTCCTGGCTTTGCGTCATTCCTAAAATTAAACATAATATACTAGTTCTTCATGAAGAGGGCACTTTTCGACGTATAAACATTGCATTGCATTCGTGTTAATATCCCATACAGATGGCATAGCAGGTCAAATTCTTAGTGTTCCAGTGGTCTAAACCACCCAGAAGGTGAGGTGGGATGTGTGCTGAGAGAGTTGCACCCAGAAATCAGTGGCTGTGATTGGTTATTGTGTCAGCCAATTCAATTGAACGTTGTCATTTATCATGAGTTGCTGTTTTTGTTTTCTGAGTTTCATCTGTTTTGCGTACATGAAGTGTGAACTGACATGTTTAGGAGACTGATATAGACAAGTTTTTAATATATAATTTATATATTAATAAAAATTTAATATATAAATTTTCTATAAATAATTTATAACCTTTTTTGTCCATATTTAAAATGAGAAACTGTGTTGACAGTCTACTTGAATGTCTTGTTTTCTGCCAAAGCTTTTGCAGATTGTATGATTGTAGTCGAAGGAGATAAGCCTCGTCTTCCTCTTCAAATTTTGCACTTTGAGTAATTCAAATAATTCTTCTTTATTATTGTTTTCTAATATATCTTAAAACAAACACATCGTTCCTCACTCTACACAAATTTAATTAATTGATAAAAGTATTCAAAGTTATCCTATAAGACCAATTAAGATGAGTGGTAATGCATCAATAAAAATGCAATTATATGGTCAAATTGATGTGAATTTTGTAGTGTGGGTTACAACTGCATGCCAAAATGGGCATATGAAGCCAGTGATATATGTTAAAAAAAAAAAAAAAACTATTGTGAGGTTGGAATTAAGAATAACGTTTGATGGAGATGGCATGTTCAACAATGCTGAATATATGGTACATTAGTACCATGTATGGGTAGTGTGTTGGGAAAGGAGAAACTTGTTTGCATTTGATTTAAAAGCCTGTATATTGTATTCTATATAAACACATAAGGATGAAGACTGTTTCACAATACAGCAGTAGCAGGAATGAAGAAGGAGAAAAAGAAACTTGTTCTGTGGGTTTCAAGATATACTGTGAAGAGATGTTAGCCAGAAGCTGCATGTGTTCCAACAGACTTAGTACTGAGATGCTATTTCATATGAATATCTGCCATCAAAATATTTATCGAATACACATATTGTAGAAACCAAACTACCTGTGCGAGAATGAGTGCAGTGAGTTGGTAAGAGATGGGTTATTAATCGTGCATCTAGTGTGAATAAGTTTAAGATAAAGTATAACTGTCGTGGGTGATGTGTATGGTGCCTCCCTTGATGAGATGAGTCCTTGACTCCCTGGAGGTCTAATAATAATAAAGAACACAAAAATACTTGAAGTATTTTTATGTTTATTATTATGAACATAAGAAGAATGATTGAATTATATTGAGACATTACTAATCTTCCTAATCTTAACAGGTCTGATGTACTACATATAGTCCTTCTTATGGGAAATGTCCTTACCTCTGACCATCATAACTATTTTTTTAAACAAAATTCATTTGGAATTTAATAATAATAAAATATAACTGATAAGGCTAGAGTTAGTTGAAGTTCAAAAGTCACATAACAAAAATTGCAAATACAACTTGGAGGATAGTTGCGATGTCAAAATGACCATTGATATGTAAGGATATGGAAGTCATTTTGCCTCTTGACAATTCTTTAATATGACCATATCTAGACTATTGTGCACCAGTTTAGTCTCCTAGGTTCCAGTTGGATAAAGAAGCTGTGGAAAGGCTGCAAGAAAAAGTTACAAAAATAATATTAGGATTATGGAATAAATCACCACTGATTCATGTTGAAGTTTCTTTAACAAAAACTGTGTGTGTGGAACTGCTAAATTAATTATTTATTATATTACATTAATTACATTCTCAAAGACTGAGAATGAACTGACATTGAAAATAATTATAGTTAAGTGCATGAAGGGTGACAGTGGAGCTATTTGTGATGATCTTCTATGGTTAATTACTGCTGAAGGGAGGATAGGATGTCACACCCTATTCTCCTGTCAACATTACTAATTATTACTTAATGCCTGACATGGGGTTAAGTAATTATCAGTCTGTGTTGAAGAGAATCTTCAAAATTTTCTAAAACATTTCTGTGAAGTATAATTCTGATTTTTATTTATTGATTTTTATTTTATCTCATGTTTAGATTCTTTAAGAACTAATTTCTATATTTTCTTTCGTGTCATTTTCTCTTTCTAATATTTTTCAAACAATCCCCCTGTTTTTGAACCATAGACAGTAAAGTTACATGGTCTACTTTTCCCATTTCAAAATTGTCCTACATTACTCTCTTTGAAACTAAATCCCATTTGAGAAGTTTTATCTTTTATTCAATTCATGTTTTTAATTTAGTTGCAAATGTAAATGAAGTATCACTTTCTTAATGAATTATGTTTATGAAACTCAGTTTAATGCAAACATATATGGCTCATCCACTACTCATTTTTTTCCCAAATAATGACAAAAAAAAAAGCCATTTGAATAAAAAAGTATATCAATATAAAAAACCCTTAATATAATTACAGCATCCTTATGAATCATATGTTAGTGGTTTTTTTTTTTTTTTGTCTCATTTTAATCTACATATGCTTGTAGTTACTGTTAAGCAGTGGTTGACTTTTAAGGATGGGCTGTTTTCATTTTCACTGTCTTGATAGGAAGTTTTAGATTTTTATTGTTTAGCAGAGTAATCAAAATTATTTGAAGAAAACCTGTATTAAACAAAAAAATTTGCAATTTTTATTGCAACCAATGAATTGTAATTAATGGCTTGCTGACCACTGCTGGAGACTGTACTCAGTAATAAATATAAATTTTAATATTTAATAAACTTGGGGGATTTATTATTGGGCAGTCATTTATAATTAAGTGAATAAATGATAATAGATTACTTTTTTTTTTTTTTTTTTTTAATATACATACCTCTTTTCACAAACTGAACGTAATGGCACATCTTTTTGCAGGAAAATCCCTGAATATTCTGTAGCTGGGATTCAAATTTGTGCTTCCATAATATGTAAGTTTTCACACCACCATTATTTGAGATGTTTTTTGTAAATAAAATAACAAAAAAAATTATAAAATTTCTCTTATGAAATAATTGTAAAATTTTCAAGTTTTACACTAAATAAGCAGTTGTCATGGCATTTTTTTATTTGTAACAGTTTATTACTTTCTACCAGATTTCGCTTATAAATTTAATTATGAAGCATTTAATTTTTTGTGGGTTTGAATCCCAGTTATAGAATTGGTTTTTGTGTAATTGAAATTCAACTTCATTATTCACCATAGCCATTTGATATATTTTGTTTTTAATTGCAGCATACCTTTTTTTTTTTTTTTTTTTAAACTATTCACATGTTCACTCTCTTCTGTGGTATATGACTTCATCATATTCATCTGGTACAATAAACCAGTGATATGATGATTATGAGATAGTAGTAGGGTATCATAATAATAATATCCACATTATTATGCAGAGGTTTAAGTTGCTCACACGTGTTGCTGTTCTTCAAATAATGTGAAGCTTACGTATTGTTGGATTATCTCCGTTTGCACTGGATGGTTACATTATTGCACTCATCCTCACAACTCCAATAAAGTCAAACTGAAAAGGAGTCATACTTGTGGTAAGGGATGTGGTGTTCTCTGAATATTCTCTGATTATTTATATGGTGATTGATGAAGAGTCCTTGGATAATATTTCACTATTGTGTTAAATATCTTTTTTTTCTGTTGATCATGATGAGTATAGTAAAAGCTTTGTCACAAGTACTGCTTGTAATGAGATGTTCTTTTATCACACCAGGCAATAAAGGATTTTATTGCCTGGCATGAGACCACACTTCACTTATTGAAGATCTAAATAGTTCCATATTTGGTCTCTAATAGCAAGGTTCCCATATTATTGTAAAAAATAAATTAAAAAAAAAGACAAAGTAAAAAATATTTAAAATTTATAAAAAAATAAAAAAAAATCCATAGGCCATCCACAGTACTAATGTACTAGATGTTTACAACCTTTTGTATCACAGAATATACATATATACACTATCTACCAATAACTGTTTGGACACCCCTGTTATTTGAAGTTATGGAACGTTCCAGATTTGTTAATAACATAAAAAGTGGTGTACAGATGGTAGGAAGCAGTATTTCATTGTTGCATTTGAATATAGGCGGTGGTATGGCAACACTATGTGAACTCAGTGACTTCGAGAGAGGTGTGATCGTGGGCTACCCACATTGGTAGCATGTCCATACGTGCCATTGCTGCTCAACTGGAGCATCAAAAATTAATGGTTGGTGATATGATCAACAAATTGAGATGTTCTGGCATCACTAGTGTGTGGCTGCCAAAAATGACTAATAGGGACCAGGAGGTGTGTTAAAATGGGTGTCACACAAAAACCCTCTACAATCGGACAGACCATCTGTGATTAGTTCCAGAACACCAGTAACACCATGGTGAGCACTAATACTGTAAGAAAAGAACTTTATTTACTGGGTTTCCACTGAAGAGCAGTGGCACACAAGCCAAACATTGCAACAACAAACACGGTGGCTCATCTGGCCTGGTGCAAAGAGTGTGTGAACTGGACAATTGACAGTGGAAAATGGTACTCTAGAGTGATGAATCAAGATTCACCTGTTTCCAGTCTGATGGCAGTGTGTGGAGGCAACCTGGTGAACACGTGTTACCACAGTGCATACCCACAGTAAAGTATGGTGAAGGAGGAATAATGGTGTGGGGGTGCATTCAGCTGGTTTGGAGTGAGATCACTGTCTGTGGTTCCATGAAGGCAGCTTCATAATATTATCCAGAATGTCACCTTGATATTCTGGATAATCAGGTGCTGCCTACACTGTCGAGTTTTTATGAATGGACCTATGTTATCAAGACGACAATGCCCCATGCCACAGAAGGTATAAATTATGCAGTGGAATTATTTTCCTCTCTTTCCATCCTATTTGGACCAACCCAGAGCTGAGACTTAAATTAAACAATGCAATCACTTGTAATACTTGAGTTGATGTACCCTCTAATCCCATAGCTATACATATTCACAGCAAGGTTCTATAATATTGTATTGCACTTACAGTTTTCATCTATCTCTATTTCCATATAAGCCCTGGCCTGTCTTGTTACTGGAATATCTCCACCTGGATGATATACCTTTGCAAAGTTAGCTGGAATAATCCATTTTCCTAAATGCATCTTTTTCTGTTGAAAATTTGTGCTCATTACTCTTAATTTATTAGTTGTTGCAAATTGAGCAACTCTATTACCATTATCACTAATTTCTTCATGTAGACTATATCTTCCAAACACCTCTTTATATCTTCTTTCCCTAATTTAGCGTTAAAGTCTCCTAATACAATCATAGCATCATTTTTTGGTATGTATGCCTTCACATGCTTTTTGTAAATCATCATAAAATTGTTCAATAATATTTTCTTCAGCATTTTCAATTGGCGTATAACCATTTATAAATGTAATGTTATGAAATTTACCTTTAATATGTATTTTACATATTCTCCCAATATTGATTTGTAGACCTTTTTTGTTATAATAAAACCAACTTCATGTTCTCCTTATTTTATAGGACCACTAAAGTATAACTTATAATCTTTTTTATTAATCACTCCCTCTTCTTTACATCTTATTTTCTGTAAGGCTGCTGTGATAACCATACCGTATTTCAATAATTCTTCTTAATTCTGCTATGTTTTGCATTTTACCAGCTTTCAATAACGTCCTGACATTCTGATGTTCCGAATTTCGTAATATTTCTCATTAACCTTTTCCTTTGCATATGTCATTTCTGTAGAGTCAGTCTGTTTTCATATTGTTTAGCCTTCTCAACAAATCAATGTTTTTCTAGGAATGGGTTGTTAGCCCATTGCCAAACCCTCCTCCTTTATCTGGGCTTGGGACCGGCAACAGTATCGATGAGCTAATCAATCCACCCATTGAATACTCCAGGCAGAGTTTCTCCTTTACTACTTCCCATGCATTATCAATAAGGCAAAGTGTGTTTTTGCCCATTCTGTGGCAAGTGAGAATTTTTAGGTAACAAGTTAAACAGAATTTTGGTTTAATCATCAATTTTATTTACATAGTGCTGATTCTGTTTTATGTTAAATAGTTTTTAATATAATTACTTTACTTATCTATTGATCAATGCTGATCATTACAATTACTTGTTTTTTGTCATAGTGGAATATGACCAGAACATATACACACAATTTTATCTTAATATAGAGTGCTCAGTTGTACTATGAGGTAACCAGTTAATGACACAGCAACCTAAAATGCATATACAGCAGACAGTAGTAATTTGCTCATTCATACTCAGAATTTGCCATTAATAGAGAATACTAAAACTTGTTGGAATGTTGAGAAAGAAGTAGTTACCTAAAATATTTCATTATACTGATTCTAACTTAAAAGTTTTCTGAGTTGCAACTGTGGTCATATGACATTACTGGCTTTGTTCATCTGACAATGTTTCAGAACCAGTCAGAATTCAGAATATACTAACATAGTTATACATGTAGACCTATGGGTTTTATTTTATTGAGTTTTTATGGTATTGAATGATTTTAGCATTTGCTTATAATGACAGAGAAGAAATTGCTTTCTTCCATAAAAGTGATAACTAATATTTAAGGAATTGACAGCGTATTCTAGAAATATAGATTAAATAAACTTTAATATATACTTTCCGATATTTCGGCGAACGTCACGTTGCCATCTTCTTGGAAACTTACTACAAAGACACGTGCACACAAGTACTAATAACAGCAAATGAGACTGAAGCTAGGAAGCTAGCGTTTTCCTAAAGTCCTGATGGTGCCCCCTGGCAGGCTATATTGGTAGTTCTTGGCCTTTGGGCTGAAGTTCTTCTGATAAAAGTTTCCCAAATTTGGGGCAGTCTCATGCATCCAAATTTGTTGAGGTTTAGCATGTTCCTAAGGGCCGAGGCTGATTCCATGAATAGTCTTTCATACTTGAACTTGCTGCAGTGTATTACTGTGGCTTTCTTCCATCTTATTCTGTGGCGAGTATCCAGAGCATGGTCTGCAAGCCCAGAGTGGCTGTACTAGTGAAATCGGATGTAATCCTTGTGTTCTGAGATTCTGATATTTGCTGTCCTGCCTGTTTGGCCAAAGTAGGACAGTTTACAGCTGCAAGGGACCTGGTATACACCAGGTAGGTCTAGGGGAAGTGGTTGGTCTTTGGTGGAGCGGATAAGGGATGCCAGTTTTCTATGTGGTCTGTAACAAGTGGTCAAGTCATGTTTTTTTAAGATTTTATTGATTTTTTCCGAGGTGCCTCGGATGTAGGGAATGGTGATGGATTTAGAGTATAAAAAATATAATTTTTTATTATAAAAAATTATAATTTAAAAAAAAATAAAAATATAAAGTATAAAAAAACATGACTTGACCACTTGTTACAGACCACATAGAAAACTGGCATCCCTTATTCGCTCCACCAAAGACCAACCACTTCCCCTAGACCTACCTGGTGTATACCAGGTCCCTTGCAGCTGTAAACTGTCCTACTTTGGCCAAACAGGCAGGACAGCAAATATCAGAATCTCAGAACACAAGGATTACATCCGATTTCACTAGTACAGCCACTCTGGGCTTGCAGACCATGCTCTGGATACTCGCCACAGAATAAGATGGAAGAAAGCCACAGTAATACACTGCAGCAAGTTCAAGTATGAAAGACTATTCATGGAATCAGCCTCGGCCCTTAGGAACATGCCAAACCTCAACAAATTTGGATGCATGAGACTGCCCCAAATTTGGGAAACTTTTATCAGAAGAACTTCAGCCCAAAGGCCAAGAACTACCAATATAGCCTGCCAGGGGGCACCATCAGGACTTTAGGAAAACGCTAGCTTCCTAGCTTCAGTCTCATTTGCTGTTATTAGTACTTTTGTGCACGTGCCTTTGTAGTAAGTTCCCAAGAAGATGGCAACGTGACGTTCGCCGAAATATCGGAAAGTATATATTAAAGTTTATTTAATCTATATTTCTAGTATACGCTGTCAATTCCTTAAATATTAGTTATCATGTTTACGTATAAGCCTTCCATAAAAGTGATTTGAGGCATAGGTTTTAGAAGTGAAATGTGACAAGAAATTGTATTATTAATAAAAAAATAAATAAATACATAAATATAATAATAATAAATGGTCTTGTGCATGAATCTTTTTCTTCACAGGCTAATAAATACACTGATACACAAGTAATTAACATATTTGCTTCAGCTTTGGTATTTATACAGCATTAGAATTACCTATAGCATTAACCAAAGCTTATAAATTGACCAGATCTGGGAATAAATATGTGACTATGATATATTAAGCAACTTGATGAAGGAATACATCTCGGCTAACATCTGATGAGTGATATGTTTGTCTGATTAGTGAGCCAGTACAAAAATTTTTCAAGCCCTGACTATCAACATCCAACCTTTTGCAGTTTCTCATGATATGTCATTGCTTCAAATGTCTCCTGAGTTTGTCTCTTAGCAAGACCACATGATCATACTCACCAGTTGGCAGCATTGTGGTTATCTTGGTTACAGATAAATCCTCTGATGCAATTACTAGATCTAGCACTCTCAAACTCCTGGTACATTCCATCACCTGCTTCCTTGGGTAATTATTCTTTAGTAGCTGCATGAATTCCATTTCTTCCTCCCATGTGTTGTTTTTCTTCTGATCTATGTTCCTAAAATTGAAGTCTCCCATAATGATTACTTGCTTTCTGCCTATTGAACTTATTTGCCAATGCATACTATCATCATCATTCTCAAAATTGGCCACCTATAACTACATCTGTAAGTTAGAGCATTAGGATACTTCCATGAACATTTTATACTTTTACTTATTTCTTCATAGGTATTTTTGTGATCTTATTGTGTTTGCCCTTACCCATAGAATATCTCAGTAACTGGAGACAGAATATGACTATATTTTAACATAGTCATAATGTTAAATAATATTACTTATTATTTATCACAATCATATGACTTAAGTTCAATAAACTTAGTCACATGATTGTGTTTCTTCATTAATAAAGATATTGTAGTATTACAATTTTAACTAATTTCTTCCTCACCTCAAGGAAAGTGGTAGTTCAGCCTCATCTCCACTATTTAATGGTCTTGGACCTTCCCCCCCTTCAGCAGGAGTACACTCAGGAGTAGGATTAATCAATTATACCCTGGGAACAAGTCCCCCATCAGGAACTTCAAGCCCAGGAACAGATATCTCTTCCCCAAGCAGCACTGGTAGTGGACCAAAAGGTAATTTTCTTTACTGTTTAGATAAGTACTTGTTCTTTTCATCATTAATATATTACTCAATAACCAACATTTGCATTGTTCAAACTCTAAGAAATTCTTTTTGACTCATAACTCCAAGTGCCATTTAATTTTTCTCAGTCAAAACAAAAAAAAAAAACTGCTTTTATTTTCCATTTTTATAAATGACAGGTTTTTCAAAAACAAAGTTTTGTATAACCTCATGTTACACACAAGATTCGAACTATAGCCTCTGTAGTAATCAAGCAGTGCCTTCTTTACCAAAGTTGCAGTCACCGAAAGAGAAAACAAATGAATAAAGAAAACAAACTATACTGATGCTCAGTATAGTGACTTATAAAGGACTAAAGAAACTCAAAACTCATTATAGAATATGTGAGGATGTTCCCCTACCAGATCTTGGAACGATTGTATTTGGAATTATGGCACTTGATGTAGCACAGGATAAGTACAACTTTTGGCTGTCTGGCAAAAAATTGTGGGTCTCATAGACCTTGATTCTCACATCACTTGAAGTACATCCATAAGCTCTCAAAGAGTGCACTTTTCACATTCTGCAATATGCCAATTGTCACAATGCTCTCATTTTTCTATCTAGTATTTTCAGCTTTAAATACATGATTAATCTAAAATTTTTGTCATGTTTGAGTTTATATATTATCTCAATAAAAATAAATTTGATGATAACCTCAGCAACAGATACTGTAAATAAGTTCAAATATTATAAAATGCACAATAAATGGTAGAAGGCTGCTATTAATATATGAAATCATCAATAGCCAAGTACTGTTTGCTGCTTCTATATTGAATAGAGAGAGAGAGAAAGATAGTATTTAATTATGCATAGTCGATTTAAAATTTTATAATCAACTTGACTTTTGAGAGCTCCAAAATGGTTTCCAGAACAAAACACAACTTTTGCATATAATTGGCAGATAATCTCAGGAAGAAAACTATATTACTTAATATTCTGATGTCTTTCTGGAGGCAAGTAGTACACTGTTTCTGATAGTGTAAGAAGTAATTTGCCTTGTTTGCCCCTGCAGAAGTTTGAAGAGAAGAGAAGAATAATGCCAGGAAGTCAACTTTATCATTAAGTGCTACAGTGTTGCCATCTAGATGAGAGGGAGCAGGTGGAGGTACAGATTAGCAGAAGTTGTACTTGACAGCCTTTGGAAGGG
The DNA here is from genome assembly GCF_054136105.1 of Typopeltis vanoorti. Classification (NCBI taxonomy): domain Eukaryota; kingdom Metazoa; phylum Arthropoda; class Arachnida; order Uropygi; family Thelyphonidae; genus Typopeltis; species Typopeltis vanoorti. The sequence goes on from NC_143550.1 coordinate 82,014,255, forward strand.
ATCAGTATCACGACTGCCATTTGCACAGAAAGCAGGTTTGCTTCCATTGGGCCTATCGGGAGAAGATTCCCACTTCTTAAGGATTGTAGAGAACCATCCAGAGCTTCTGGTTGGTTTTCCAACCTGATGTCCAGTCATCACCTTATCATGGCATGTACTGTGAATAGGTATCCACCTTGATATTGAACAAATGAGGATGGCTGGCAATTTAGGATTTTGCCAACCTAATTGTATGCTGTATTGGCATACTCCCTTTCCCCTGCTTCCCTTCTCACTCAAGAAATGATGGTACACTATGATAAAATGTCATCTTGGCAGGGCTATCATCAAATTAAAAATAGTCCCTGCTGTTTTCATTGTACATTGAAAAGTTAGCTACAGAAACAAACCCAGTCAGCAGAATTCAAGATAGGCATCATCACTATAAGAAGTATCAACATAAAACAAGTGGAACTTGCCAAAGAATTGAACTAGTACTCCATCAGCATAATTGGTGTTACCAAAACAAAAGACAAATACAGATTTTACTTTTCTAAATAATTACAAGATGTTATATTCAGGTGTGATCAGCTGTAGCATTCTAGTAAACTAGTAAACACAAAGATAATTTTCTTGATTTGCAGGCAATTTCAAGTAAAGTGCAATGTGGACAGACATCCAAATTGGGAACTCGACAGTGAGACTTATTTGTGCTTCTGGCAGAAGAATTTTTCAAGTGATTAGCTAAAAAGTACGAATTGATCCACAAGGTAGCTATTATACTACAATGAAGTAACAGGACATGTTGAGCTGTCTTATTCAAAATTCCAGCATTGTTTATCTGAGGATCTTGGCATATGAAGGATTGCAACAAAACTAAGTGTCTTTGCACTGCAGTCTTAAAGTAATATGAGAAATTGTTGTCCCAGATGATAACGAGAGATAAAAGTTGTTTTATAGATGCAATGGTTTTATAGAAACTAAATAGTTTTCTGTGGAAAAGTACAGTACTGCATTCAAAGAAGTCAAATTAGGTCTGGTTGAACATCAAGAGCTTTGATTATTGCGACTGCAAAAAACTTGTTCATCAGAATTCGTTTCTTCAGCCCATACTGTCAATTATGTATTAGGTGTTTATTAGCTGAAAAGGACCAGAAATGCAGTATGTGCATGACAGATTGCTTCAACCTGAAAGATAACATATGCACCACCCAGCGTGCACGCACACACACTATCTATTATATGATCTGTAGCTTAGGTCTGCATTTTGTTTTTTAACCTATTTGGATTGGGATAGCACCTCATTTGCTGATGACCAAAAATGTCTTTATGTAAAATAAATCATATATGTGCAGCTGTTACATAAATTGCTGAAATACCTGAACATTGCATTGCTAAAATCTTTGGTTAAGACTGTAACTTTTAAGAACAAATATTATGATTCTCAGCTATCTCTTAGAGTGTGGAAACTGCTAGAAATTTAAGCAGAAGTAACAAACATGTTTCCCTGAGTGAGTTAATGTTATATGTGATGTAAATAGACATATACTGTTAAAGTTGAATAAATTCAATTGATCTTTGTTGCAATAATAAGAACTTTGAAAGGGGAAACAACATCAATCTCTCTCACTAGTAGTCGGTAGTTAACCGATGAAGTGAAACCTCAGATTCGTGGTGTGTGTGTGGTGGTGGGGTGTGTGTGGGGGGGGGACACATTTGAATGCAAGAAGCTCAGAGTTAATAAACATAAACATTATCTGTTATGATAATATGAATTCTCATAAAAGTATTATTATGATCGCATTAATACTGTAAGAAGTCCTTAAATATGATTAACATAAAGTGACTAACAAGTCCATCTTGTAATTTCAGTAGAGCCACGGTTAAATGGAGGTGAGGATTCATGTATTACCAATACAAACCTGTCTTGCTGGAAAACACTGTTCAGAAAATCCTCTTTTATCTGAGACTTCAGACATGTCTATAGCATGTAGAAAGGCTTTTTATTTTTTTTATTTTTATTTTTTATATACCTTGGGTATATACTATGTTAAAGATTCCAAGCAATTTTAGCTAGGTTTTAATCCTTTTTCCCAAGTAAGTCAAGTTTGCACCTGAACATAGTTCAGGTCTGGCTCCCACTGACGAGACCTCAATAAAGGTCGAAACCAGTCTGGGTAGTGGCCCTTGCCTTTAATGCATAGCATCATACATCTCCACAAGGGGATGTGCTTTGCATTAGGGGAAATACTAAGGAAAGTGATCAGAGCTTATTTCACCTTTACCATGAGTTCCTCAGACCTGAACCATGTTCAGATGCAAACTTGACTTACTTGTCTGTTTGCTTACTTGGGAAAAAGGATTAAAACCTAGCTTATAAAATTGTGTGGTATCTTTAACAATGTCTATAGCATAAAATGGACTTCATGTGTGGAATTGAAAAAAGTCTCTACCCACTACCACAAGTTGTAGCCAACGATATTAGATTCCAAAGCACAATCATCCTAGCAACAGCAAAACAACCAAAACTGAATACCACTCCATATGATAAGAAAGCTATTTGGAACTTGAGGAAGAACAAAGAAATAATAATAACTAAAGCAGACAAGGGGAATGCCACCATCATCCTAAACTCAAAAGGCTATTTCAAGAAGATAAACGACTTACTATCAGACAGTTCCACGTACAAAATCCTCAACAAAGATCCTGCCATGAAGAACCATAATGAGACAAACTTCCTGATCCGTAACATGAATACTTGGCCTGAAGAACTAAAAAGAAAACTTAAATCCTCACATCCCATTACTCTAGACTGTATGGGGTGCCTAAAGTGCATAAGGAAGAAGTGCCACTTCATCCGATTGTGGATGGCAGGTCCTCCCCACTTGCCTATTGGCTAAGCACCTAGCGAACTTACTTAAGGGAAAAATTAGACAAACAGAATCCTACATAAAAAATTCTCAACACTTTGTTGACAAACTCAAAAACGTGAAGATAACACAAACAGACATGATGGCCAGTCTAGACATAGTATCCTTGTTCACGAATGTACCAGTAGAAGAAGTCATGAACATTATCAAAGATCTCTTTCCTGCTGATATTACAAAGATGTTCAAGCATTGCCTACAATCAAAGTTAAAAACAAGTTATACAAACAATTAGAAGGCCTAGCCATGGGCAGCCCTCTGTCACCACCATGTGTGCAGACCTTTTCATGGAGAAATTTGAAAATGAAATCTTCACCAGCATTACTCCTAAACCTTCAGTATGATGCAGATATGTAGATGATATCTTTATCATATGGCAAGAAAACATGGAAAACCTACATATGTTTGTCAATAGAATCAACGCACTCCACAATAAAATCAAATTTACTCTAGAAGTAGAAAACAACAAACAGCTACACTTCTTGGACATACTAGTTAAAAGACAAGGTAACAATATTAAACTGTCCATTTACAAAAAACCTATGGACACTGGACGATATCTACATTAATCTTCAAACCGTCATAGGTCACATAAACAGAGCATCATCCACATGTTGAGAAATCGAGCTAGAAACTTTATCTCTGACGATGAAGAAGTTCAAACAGAACTGTCTCAAATCACTATAACACTATCGCAAAATGGTTATCCTCGAAACATCATCAACAAATTTCTATACAAAGATAACCAACAAGAAAGAACAGTCTCCCATCAAATTTCAACAGCAGTCATCCCCTTTATGGGTTCAGTTTCCACCAAAATTGCAAGATTGTTAAAGGCCCATAACATTAGGGTTGTATTTAAACCAACTACTAGCATCAGACAGGTTCTAAGATCTCCTAACGACAGTGTTCCATTTTATAAATATCCAGGTGTATATAATATTCCATGCACATGCGGTCTTTCCTACATTGGACAAACTTTGAGAAGCCTGGAAATAAGACAGAAAGAACATGTTGGCAATGTAAATCGCAACAGAACGAAACTGCAGTTCAACAGAACTACAGTACGTGAATAATCATATTACGCGTTTGCATGTAATGCGTGTTCGTGATACTGAGTAGAAATGTCACGCGAATGTGTTATACCTTAGCTACCTAAAAGGTGCTAACGTGTTTTTGTATTCTTTAACCTTTTTTGCATTTATAATTTTTTTGTACTGTGCAAGCCTTGAAAAAGCTAGTCAGTTATTAGCAAAACCGGTAGGCAATATTGTACGAATTAAAAATCTATGGTCAGTTTAACAATAAGTCTTATATTTTGTAACAATTTACAACCAAAAACATGTATAATTTAAATGTCTATAGCATATCAAATACCAGGGAGTTGACACCAGTCTTGACATCTTTTTTTAATACGAGTCTTGCACTCAGTCAAGTCCCTAAGGAGTGGAAGGAGGGCAAGATTGTGCCACTTCATAAAGGAGGTGATCAAACTCAGCATCAAACTATAGGCCTGTCTGTGTGTCAGGTGTTGTGGTTAAGTTGTTGGAGAAGCATGTGAGAACTAGGATCTAGAGTTGAGTTGATAGCAATGGTATTGTCTTTGATAGACAGCATGGATTTGCTAAAGGGAGGTCATGTTTTAGTAATCTACTTACTTATTACAATAAAGTGAATGCTTCCTTGGACAGAGGAGAAGGATACACAGTGATATACTTAGATTTCACAAAGGCTTTTGATAGAGTACCTGATGATAAATTGATAGTCAAACTAGAGCAGATGGGGTTGGATATTAGATTAGTGCATTGGATTGGAGACTGGCTATCTGATAGGTATCAACAAGTTGTGTATGGGGGAGCGATATCCAGGAAAAGGAAAGTCACTAGTGGAGTGCCTCAGGGTCTCTTTTGGGGCCATTACTGTTTAACTTGTATATTAACAATATAGGTGAAGATTTAGATGGAGATATTCAGTTGTTTGCAGATGATGCAAAGTTGGGACGAACTATGAAGAGCAGTGAAGATCTTGTAGCCTTACAAGAAGACTGGGCACGGAAATGGAGATGTGAGTTCGATGTTGCAAAATGTAAGGTTTTAAAATTTGGAAAACAAAGATGGGATGCAGAATTTATGCTTTGTGAGGATATATTGTTGGAGGTGTAAGAAATAAGAGATCTGGGGGTGATAGTGGATAAGGATCTGAAATTTAGGGGACACATAGCCAAAATTGTGAAGACAACACAAAGGCTTCTGGGAATGATGCGGAGGACATTGACGTGTAGAAGTAGGGAGATTCTTGTTCCGTTGTATAAGGCTTTGATTAGGCCACACATGGACTATTGTGCCCAGATTTGGTCACCTGGTTTTCAGAAGAATGAAGAGATGTTGGAAAGGGCCCAACGGTGATTGACTAAGCTAGTTTCTGACCTCTGGAATGTTGAGTATGAGGAAAGATTGAGAAGATGTAATTTGCAGTCTGGTGGGCAGGATGAAGAGGGGAGATATGATAGAGACCAACAAGTTGGTAAGGAGTTGTTATAGGATCGATGCTGGAGAAGTTCTACAGAAAATAGTGAGAGATCGAGGGAGAACCAGAGGTCATCCCTGGAAACTGTATAAAGAGGGTGTGAGTAGGGGAGTGAGAGGCAGGTTTTTTTCATGCAGAGTTGTGAATGATTGGAATGCCTTGCCTGAGAGTGTGGTGTCTGCAAGGAGTTTGAATGCGTTCAAGGCATGGTATGATTAGCTGTGTGTGTGGTAATAATAATAATATCAAGGTATTTGTTGCCATTACATGAGTCTTTGACTCCTTGAGGTCTTGGGGTAATAATAATATCAAGGTATTTGTTGCCTTTGCAAACAAGTAAAGCCATTTTTCTGAAAGGTCATGACACAAAATATTGACCTATGGACTTTTTATGCATCTTTAGATCAACTCTGTCGGAATGCTCAATGTCTCAAATCTTGATTGTGTGTGATATTAACGGTGGTTACATCACTCTGTGAGAGAACACTAGTTGGTTTTCATGCAGGATTTCTAACATTGCCAAAAGATTAATTGTGAGATTACCAATTCCCTGTTTGTATTTGTGGACAAATGGCAACAAATGACCTAATCTGCTCTACATTTTCTTCTGATGCTAGTCTACTTGACTATTTAGCAGTGCATACATTTATGGAACACACATTCCACAAATTATTTCACCACTTCTGTATTGATGGCTAAGAAAGTGCATCTTGCTGAAACTCAGAAAAGGCATACTGTACCATTGTTGTTTATTTCATTTTGTGAAACCATGAAAACACATATACTTTCTCATAAGGCATAACCATGAAAGACTGAACAAATGTATGCAAAAATGGCTTGCACCATCTTATGATAAATTAACACTTAGTCCAGAACATTGTGTGTAATAATTTATTTTATTTATTTTCTGTTTGTTTTTTAATATATCAACCTCACATATAAGAGGTTGCAAAAAAACCTATACCACAAGAGTTCTTTGTGTGGGGGTGGGGAGGATAGTGTGTCAGTGGGAAGCTTTTATGTTGCAACTAGATCTCTATGCAGGTCATTTTAAGTTTTTCCACATCATTTTCCTCAAATTGTTATAGTAACAAACATTATTTGTTACTTCATATCATGAATTGATGCCCTTTGCACCAGTGAGGCCATGTTGTGATGATTGTCATGGTTAATGTTTGGCTGGTATATAGCTACTCTTCAATAGAAACCGAGAATATACAGCTCTTTATTTACTTACTTTCTTACTAGTAACTTGAAGACGATATGGTGGGTCATCTCCACATCAGACTGCTGAGATGTCCATGCCACTCTTCTAAACACTTAGAGGTAATACCCTCACTTTTCCACGGGCTGGTAATGTTGATTTTAGGGTGATGTAGTCTATTACCAATGTCATATATGGGCAGGCTGCTATAGCATCCTATGATAATACACTACTTTACATGGCATTGACTGTATACAGATGTGCAATTGACTAGCAGCATATCTGTTTGCCGTATAGCCCACATGTAATAACAGGAATATACATATTGATTGATTGAGCAGATCATGAAAGGAAATTAGCAATGCAGGCTAAAGAGAATCCCAAACAATTCTTTCGATATGCTGCAAGTAAAATAAAGAATGTATACGTCAGAATGATTTTAATCAATGCTGATGGTAGGGAGGTAACTGAATCAGTTGAAATAGTAGAATTACTAAGTGAACACTTTGCAAGAGTATATCATCCAGGTGGTGATATTGCAAGAATGAGGGAACTGATGGCTTATACAAGAACTGAGGTAAATGAAATGGAAGTGAATAGCATATTACAGAACCTTAATGTGAATACGTCTGTGGGATTGGATGGTATACCAACTCGGGTTTTATGTGAAGTGGCAAAGGAATTGTCATTGCCCTTGACCATATTGTTTAATCTAAGTCTCAGCTCTAGATTAGTCCCGAGGGAGTGGAAAGAGGGGGGGGGGGGAGGAACTAGTTCCATTGCATAAAGGAGGCTCCAAGATTGATGTACCAAATTACTGACCGATCAGCATATCAAGAGTCATTGTCAGAGTATTGGAGAAGTTGGTCAAGAATAAAATGCAGGAATAGATAGATGGAAATGTGATACTGTATTGGGGTGGGGGGACAGCATGATTTTGTGAAGGATAGATCATGCTTCAATAACTTGCTCATGTTTTTTAATATATAGTGACGGCTGAGTTGGATAAAGGTAATGGGTTTTACAGTGATATCATGGACTTTGCAAAGGCCTTTGACAGGATACCACATGGAATTCTAATCAGTAAACTGCAGCACATGGGGATGGATAGGAGGGTGGTTGATGGAGAGATATCAGAGAGTAATTTATTCAGGATTAGAGTTCAAAAGAAGACCTGTGACTAGTGATGAAAGGATCTGAGAGGAACTGTTCAGTTATTTCCCAATGATACAAAGTTGGGTAGAGCAATAGTTAATACGCACAATGTCAAATTTTTGCAGGATGATTTGGATAGATTGGCAGGCTGAGCAAAGGAGATTGGATATCAGTTTAATTTGGCAAAGTGCAAGGTTATGTATTTTGGGGCAAAAAGATTATCTGCGGTATACCATATTGGTGGAACTTCTCCAGGAAATTGACAAAGCTGGAGGCTTGGGAGTATTAGTGGATAGGGAGTTAAAGTTTGGGGGGCACATAGCAAAAGTGGCTAAAGCAGCTCATCAGATCACTTGGCTACTGAAGAATACTTTGACAAACAGAGACAAGCAGGTTATTGTTCCTCTTTATCTCCTTGATAACACCCCATCTTGACTACTGCATGCAGATCTAGACACCAGGGTTTCTTGGTGATGTGGAGGAAGTGGAAAGGATCCAGAGGCGAGTGACCAAGATGGTAGCAGGTCTATGGAATGAGCCTTACAAAAACAGGTTGAAGATTTCTGGGTTACAGAAACTGGTTGAGAGTCAGAAAAGGGATGATACGATTGAGACATGAAATTACTGATGCATTTTTACAAGATTAATTTAGAGGAAATTTTTCAGGACGGGGGGGGGGGACTAGGAGCCATCCATGGAAACTGAGTAAGACTGTAGTTAGCAAGGGTTTTAGAACTAGGTTTTTTTGCTTGGAGACTGGTGAATCAGTGGAATCAGAGTCTGTTGTGTGGTGCCATAACTGTGAATGAGTTCAAAGCAAAGTATGATAAATGCTGTGCAAATGCTAAATAGTTCTTGACATGATGTTTAGGGCCTCCCTCGATGAGTCTTAGGACTCCTTGGAGTCGACTGTAATAATAATAATAATAATACTGGGAGAAAATGGTTCTTTTTTTGTGAGAAATAAAGCAGAACTGGACTTGGCTAGCATTGAAATTGGCAAGGTTATCTGAACCCCATTGGAAGATGGCTTTGAGATCAGAATTGAGGGCAGTCGAGGTTGATGTTCTGTAAGTTGAGGTGATTTATATAGCATAAGGTTTTTCAAATGAAAAGGAGGAATACAGGATGCTGTCAGCTGCAAAACTGTGTGTTGGATTGATGGTCAGTTGAAGTAGGTCATTGATATATACAGAAGGAAGAGGGTTGGTGAGAGAACAAAATCTTATGGAACTCCAGCATTAGTTGAATAGTGAGAGGTTAAGGAACAATGCACCATCACACATAGTGAGCATCCGGTCAGAAAGCTGGTAGTCCAACTGCAGATATTATGGAACAGACCAAATGATGGGAGCTTGTTTAATAGGTTTTTGTGCCAGACCTAGTCAAAAGTTTTTGAGATATCAAGTGCAGCCACTTGAGATTAACCAAACTTCTCCATAGTATTTGTCCAGAAATGGATAACATATGTGAGGATCTCCTCTTGATTGACAGCATCCATACTGGCAGTCATTTGTTAGCTGAATGCCTTCAAGGTGGTGCAGGAGTTAGGTATTGATGATTCTCTCCATTACTTTAGAGAGGACTGAGGTGGGGGAGAGAGAGAGAGAGAGAGAGAGAGAGATTGGGTGATAGTTTCATAGTAGTGATTTGTCACTTGCTTGGAAATGGGTTGAACATAGGCCAGTTTCCACACTGTGGGACAGATACCTGGAGTAAGCAACCATAAACAGGCAACATGGGACAGGTGTCAGTTCTGCTGGACAAATCTTCAGGGCCAGGAGACTTTTTAGTGTCTAATTTGAACAAGATTCTGTTATCTCTTGCAAAAGGACAGAGGAGACATTGAGTGTTGTGCATCTGGAATAGTTGGGGAGCATTTACCCTGATCAGTTATGCATGCATTGGAAACAAAGTGTGAAGCCAGGAGATTTGCTTTTTCTGTGGATGATGATGATGCCATAGAGCCCCTTGGATGTGGTATAGTGAGAGACCAAAAGGCTTAGCTCCATTTGGACAAATTTCTTGCCTTTGCTCTTTCAAACTCTATTTTAGAATAGTTTTGTTGCAGATGTTTTGGACTTGACTATAAGCACCAAAGGAAGATGGAGTTCTTGATGAAAGCCAGTTGTGATTTGCTTGATTTTTTTGCTTATACAGCCTTGGCACACTTGCCAGAGAACCTAAGCTTAGATAGTGGATGACAGTTCAGAGTAGTGTTGGGGAATGTTTGTGAGGATTTGGATTTCTGTCTGGAAGAGGTAGGTGGTGTTTGGTGGACCAGAGATGGCAGTGAACACTATATTAAGCTCAGAGTAGAGGCTGCAAATATTGGCAGAATTAATTTTAAAAGGCTCTGTGGGACATATATTTAACCACATGGGCCATGCACGCTTCCTGTGTTGCAGGAGAAAACTTCATCCATAGTGTTAAGATGCTGTTTGAGGCTTTTGATGCATTTACCCAGTTTTAGGAGCTATTTGATTGAAGGAAGGCACAGAGAACAAAAGAATGACTGGGACAGGGGTCAGTTCTGCTGGACAAATCTTCAGGACAATTGGAGGAATGCCATCAAGGCCAGGAGACTTTTTAGTGTCTAATTTGAGGTCAGTGAGCAGTTTGATGCCAGTTAGTCTATTTTTGTGCAGCAAGCATGCAGTCTTTTTTTTTTTTTATAACAGAATCACACATAAGACCTTCTTTCTTATCGGTAATATCTAGTTTGCAACTATAATGCTTTGTATAATTGTTGGTTTGTTGGAGATTGACTGTGCTATGCTGGCAAGATCCAAATCGCTCTGCCATTGTTGACCTTTCTTGCTGCCATCTTTGCTTCACATGGCAGGCATAGCAAGTGCTTGCATGTGACTGGTATTTAATTGAGCAAATAAACTGACTCAATGCATTCTAAGTACTTGTAGGTTGTGTAGAAGCATTTAGCTCCTTAGTACTTGGTGTTATAATTTTTGTTTATTGGATATTTTAGAGGGAAAACAGTTCTAATAACAATAAAATGTGCAAGCATAGATTAAGACTTATTCCCCAATTGATATTATTGTTACCAGCTTGCTAAATATAGTTTTTAATTACAAAAAAGTTATGCATTTCAGGTGAATTAATTTTTCATCATCTCTCGAGCACATGTCAGATGTTTTTGTTTTTAGGGCCAAGTTCTGTTAAATTTGTTGGCCATTTTTTGATAATGGTGTTTTTTTTTTTTTTTTTTTTTTTTGTATAGCATGGTAACTTGGTTGGCAAAGTTGTTAGCATGTCTTCTCACCAGCCAATGTGATGTGGGTGATGAATTTCATTGTTTGGTGTGAGACCACTGTCCTGTTTATTGGAATTGGCTTGTAAAACTCCATGCTTGGTCTCTAGAGCAGGGTTTCTGAACTAGATAAAAAAAGAAACAAAATTAATTAAGAAAAATAGAAAAAAAATATAAAATTTAATAAACCTAGAAAAAAAAATTCTTAGCCAATTCACAGTACAAATGTACTATGGGTTACAAAAACCTTTCATGGGTGGGAGCCACATAAAAAATAATTAAAAAAATATATAATCACAGTGATAAAAAATAATAAATAGCTTATTACCAGCCATAACATTTTGAATCAATAATTCATTTATCTCTTATGTTAATAATAGTTTTGAAAAACAAGATATATGATTCATACAGTTGTCATTCCAGTTCATGCTAAATATTGCTTGCCAGAGATGTATTACAGAATGTAAGAAACAATTTAAATGAACTAAAATACAAATGCATAATTTTTTTTTTTTTTTTTGTGTGTGGGGGGGGGGGACTAATTATTGTAATTATAAATCTGAGAGTTTAAGCATGGTTAACCCATTATTTTTATTAAGATTGGATGAATATGGTAGGAGCATAGAGGACATCACTGGACCAGTTGGGTTTAAGAATGCGATCTTGAGGTTTGCCAGTCTTTTTCTCTATGCTACAGCTAGTAGGGCAAAAATAAGAGGTTATATTCATGTGGCACTTAATATATAGAGAGAGTGGTACTGAAGAGACAGAAGTGCTTGGCAGTGGAAACAGTAGTAGTGCAAGAGAGAATAGGAATGCAAGAGAAATGGGGAGGCGGGGGGGGGGGGGAGCTCGGGTGGACAGGGAGACATGGCATAGGGAGAGTGGATGTTGAAAGTGGCAATGAATGTGGGTATGAAAATGGACTATATTGTGATGTGGGTGGGTAAGTTGAGACTGAGCAGATATATGTGCTAAGTGGTGATAAAGGTGATTCATCAGGTGTGGTGGGGAAATCACAACCAACATGTGGCTTGGATAGGACTATAGACCTAAAAATGAAATGCTCTGCTTGTTTACAAATGCCAGAAGTATCAGAAATAAGGGGGATGAAATGGTTTCAGTGATTGAGTTTATTTGCCCCAAAATCATTGGAATAAGTGAAACATGGTTGAATGAAGATGATATTGTATAGGAATAGAAATGGAAGGATACAGTATTTTTTGAGAGGGGTTTCACACTTTCTTCCAGTTGGTGAAAGTGATCATGAAGTTTCCTTAAAACAGTTGTTTTAAGGAAAATTGGTGAAGAACAAACAAACTCATTTCATCCAAGTTATGAAAATCTATACTTTAAGACAGTTAAGTAATCATCAGACTATTAGAAGAATCTTTTTTTAACTTTTGTTTTGCTTCCATGGAGAAAGGTTTGCTTCAGAATCAAAGCTAGATAACAGCCTTTACAAATGTGGAGAACAGGATCGTATCCAATCCTCACTTTCTTGTGGCATCCTTGTTTAAGTAAGTTACGAGGAAAGTTATGAATGAGGATAAGCTGGCAATTTGGACTTAACCAAATAATTTTATTTGTTATTTGCTTAACCACAAATATACAGCATACATTTTTGATCTAGCATAAAAGAATGTCATACTGATTGGTGTTAACCACTTTAACAATGCTCCAGCTACTTTCATTGGGGAATTATGTATAAATGCTGAAATAGTAGGCAGTACATTGGGTCTTGCACATATGGACCAAATGTACAAATGTAACTAAGTCATGGTAACATACACCAATTAATTGTTAGTGAACATTCATATGGTAAACTCTCATACAACTCTAGAATGGTTTGTATTAATTCGAGCACTGCATTTTTGCATATCCCTCTCTTTAAAATGAATAAAAGGTTGAAGATTAGCAAATGAGCCAAACTAATCCTTATTAATAAAGTAGCGATAGTATTGGTAATGATATTATTATTATACTATTTTTATGTTAATAGTAATAATTATGAATTTAGCATTCTATAATGTAGTATAGAAATTATGCAACAAGTTTTTATATTGTATATAATTACTTACTGTATCTTATTTAAATATTTCATTCTTTTAAGGGAAGAGTCAAGTTTCTTCTACATTTTCCAAGAAATCTGGTTCAACAAGAGCACTGCAGATTGCTTTAACCCCTTCTTTCAGCCTTCCTCCATTATCTCCAAGTGGATCCAGCACTTATCAACAAATATTTACTGAACAGATGCTAAATTCTGAAAATTTTGGTCATCTTCAAACCATTGGTAAACATAAAGTTTCTTCTAGCTGTACCATACCTCCCACCCTAAGCCTTACATCTGCACTGCCAGTCTCTTCAAAGCTCCCTCTTTTATCCACCTCATCAGCGATATCTTCCCAGCAACACCACTTACTTCCAAAGAATAACTCAAGAAGAAGAGAGGGTTCTCCATCACTTCCTACCTAAGTGCATTCTTACCTATTTATCTGGCTATGTACACCATGCCTTGTAACTTGCCACATGGTGAATAATTTGTATATTGGTTAAGTATTTCTTAGAAAGGTAAAGGATTGAGATATACCTGCATTCATATGAAAATAAGCTTCTTTTAGTACATTTTCTAAAGATATTATGCATTGTGTGTGTGTGTGTGTGTGTGTGTGTGTGTGTGTGTGTGTGTGTGTGTGTGTGTGTGTGTGTGTGTGTGTGTGTGCGTGCGTGTGCGTACACACACATGTAGTGGGAGGGAATAAGACATTCAGTTTATAATGCTTACTTCATTCATTTCTAAAGCATCAGTTTTATGCATTGTAGGATTCATTTAAATTTATAAAGTTTGAAAACTTGAAGAGTTTCAACTTCTTTCGGGAGTCTTTAAAAAAAATAAAAACTTTTATGTACTTTGATTTACATAGTCACTTTTCAACAATGCAGTCTGTTTCTTTGATAGTGGCATGCTCTCATGCATGATCAAGCTAAGCAAAAAGAAAGCCATAATACCTCCTTCATCTCCTGCCAGAATATGTAATAGTTTCTGCTTTACACATCCATATCATCCACTGTGGAACCTTTATTTCACTTTCTCATTGTATTTCAGCCTAGTTAATAACTATATCCCTTCTTTCTTAACCATACTAGAAAATTTTATTTTGTCTATATACATTTGTAAAGCAAAGCATATAAAATATTATTTAATATCTTCTGAAGAACTGATTACAGGATGTAATTGTTTTCTATAACTGCCTTCTTTAGCTTTTTAATTTTGCACCAAAAACAGCTGAAAGGTTTTCTTCCAATTAAGTCTAGTTTTAATTAGCATCAACAGTCATTTCCTTTTTACAAAAATAAATGTATTTGCATGCATTTTAGTGTTAGAATCTGTTAAGTTTAATTTTAAATTCCTTAATCTCAAAAAGTAGTTATTAGACTGCTTTCCTTGTCAAAATACAAGATGTGATTGAATATATTGTATTCTAGTGTCATGGATGGGTTTTAGTTAAATCAGAAAATAAAATCTATGATAAATAGTTTAGACAGAAAAAAATCCAAACGATAAACATTTAGATATAGAGTATTGATATTAAGAGTTAATCGCTTATTATTTTGTATATTAAATCCCTTATATAGCCATCACCAGTCTAATAGAATCATGATAATTTCTCAGTCTCATTGCTTACTTTAGGTGGTGACCCACTGAGTTTTTCTTTACAGACTGCACATTTAACATACTTAGGTCTTATCATTTATAATAATGTTATAATAAAGTTTTCTTCTTAAATAAGGATTGAGAAAGATTTCTTGTTTCTCAATCCTCATCTGTACCTCATACATGACAATGATGTGCTATAGGCTCTTGTACCTCTCGCATGTGGGATATATATATATATATATATATATATATATATATATATGTGTGTAATACTGCTGCAAAGTGGTATGTCTTTGCATAGATCTGTACTTTGATTTATTAAACTCCATCATAAAAAAAATTAACAATAATAAAATGATATCTTTAGCATATGTATCATGATGGTTCAACAAATAAATTCTTGATGTGAGTTATGTTTTGGAAACTTTTTATTAAGAGAGGTATATAAAAGAACTAGTAGTCCAGGTCAGTAATTTATTGCTCAAGATCAAACTGGACCTTTTCAACATCAGATGAAAAGGTTTCTGAATTCATTTAATTCATATGATTTATGATATATGCTTGAGATGAAAACTTATACAACCAGTTTGTTTTATTTCTGCTATTGAAGAAATTATCCTTTCTTACTGTTTTCAAAATATATTCTTTTTTTTTTTTTTTTATAAGTGAAGATATTTTTCATTTATGTGATATAGAATATCTATCACTTATATTCAGAATCTTTAAAAAAAGTAATTCTTATAAATGTGCCTTTAACTAGCTGCAGCTTGAATGTAATTAACTACTATCATTTTTCCATTCATAGCCTTGTTTGGCTTAAAAACATTTTTGTTGCAGAATGCCCCTGGTTATTTTTGCATTTAAATGTATATTCTGTTCAGGATTTGTTTCATGGATTTTTTTCAGTAGCTTAGTATTACCACTGGCAGATCTATATAATTAGATCATTCCATGATAATATTTCCCTAATGCATCCATTCAAATTTTGACATTTGCTTATTTCTTTCCAAAGCTTTCTCCAGTTATCACAGTCTTCATTAATGCAATATCAATTTTTGGCACAACCTTCACTTTCAATTTCTTTCTAGGCTTATAGTGACATCCTAGCTCTTCTCATGTGTTAGTAAGTGGTATTCAAAACTTTGTATTATTAACTGTATATTACACACACACACACACTGAGCTCAACAAATACAAATACACATAGATTTTGCCTGCTGGCAATTAGTTGCAGATTGAACAAAATAGAATATTTTTTATTTAATAAAATATAACTTTTTGAACAAAATCTTTTTTTAATTATAAGAAAACAAAAATTAATGTAAGAAGCTATATTTTCCAAGTAATCATTGTTGTTTTTACTATTTTCCCATTGTTTTATTTATTGACTTCTTTTCAAAAAGGTTTTCATGCGAAGGAAACATTATCCAAACAACTGCACAACTCCACTATTATGGAACTCACTGACATTGAGCCATATCATTAAAAAATGGGGGGGGGGTGTCATGGGCGAATATATTTTTTTTATGGCAAGTAGAAATTCTGCATAATTTGTTGAGCTCCGCATGCATGTGCACACACACACACACACACATATTAGTTCTCAAAGATATTTTCAACACATCTTGGGATATATTGCATTCATAAGTTAATATTGTGGAAATTGTTTTCCTTATTTTGGATGGGTGGGGAGAAACAATTATACATTCTTTTATAAATTTTGTCAGTAGGAATAGCATGTCGTTCTTAAATATTTGGTGAGCAATGAAGTTATCAAATTACCATAAGCTACTTTGATAATTTCATTGCATGCCAGTTATTTTGTGGAAAGCACTTTACCCAAATTACCATATCCAATATGCTTTCTTTTTGTTATATTTCAAAATATTTCAGCCTTTCTCTATGAATAGTGCTCTATTTTTAGCACATTCTTAATAGTTTTTGCTCATCACTGGTAAAGAAAGCTATAAATGTAGCTTAATATCCTCACTTTGCAAACAGAAATAAACAGGTAATTGCTGATATTCTTTTCACAACATTTTGTGATATATCATTTGCTGGAAATTACTTTCATATTCCTACATCACTGTCCACATATAATGTAACTTTCAAATAATATTTATTTGAGGACTATGACAAGCCAATGTATATAAAAGTGTGTTTCTAAGAAGACAATAAAAGTAGCTCAACATAGTGTTTCTTTATATTTTGAAGTGCAATAATCATCATTAATAAGCTCTTGATTTGGTGGCGTCTTTAATGTTGAATTTTAGACTCTTGGATAAATCTGTTAACTTGGAGAGTAAACTTTCTTTTTTATGAAATAATTTCACATGAAAAAATTGGGAAGTATTTGCAGAATAGGGAGCAATATAACTTTCAAGGTTAATTTTTAAGTATTTTGTGATTTGTTGTTAGTTTTTTTTTGTTATCAGCTTCTCCATAAAGTTCACTCGATTTAGTTTCTAATCAATTTCCTTTAAATTCCAATGCTGAAGTTGCTTAATTTTTGTTTTTAATATATTGTTTTCATTTGCTTTTTTGAATATCATGGAATTCATTCCCTTGTCAGCATTCTTAAAATTTCAATATATTAAACTTGGAGTGTATTTTGAGTTTCTTTTATAAACTCCAAACTGTATCAGTACATAATGCCTTAAAAAAGTAAGTTATGAAAGAGAAAGTGAATGCATACCTTTAAAAAAAAAAAAAAAAAAAAAAAATTTGGGAAAATATTATTAGAAGGAAATGACTGTGATGGAGGTGGGAAGGAAATACAAACAGAGGCTATCTCCCCTTTAATACCCATCATTAGTAATGAGAACTGCATGATTCTGAGCCAATGACATGTACATACAGATGCTTCTTATACTGTAGTTGCACTATTTTGCCTGTATAAGAGTTGCTGTAATATACCTCTTCTTTCAGAAAAGTCCTAAAATAAAAGACAGAGAGCTGGAAATTACAAAGGCTGAAAACCATAGTTTATATTCTTAAAAACACTGAATTGTCTTTTTAGATGCCACTATGAGTGAGGTGCACTCTACTGATGAAGAAGCATCTGTGTCCCTGTATTGTTTGTCTTAACATTTCTGATTAGCATTGTGCAATAAAAAATGTAACCTGTAGATTCATTGAAATTCTGACCCTACTTTAGGGACATTCTATAGCTGTAGAGTGCACATGTAGTCTTAAATATATATATAAAAAAAAAGTATTTAAAAAAGAGCAAGTCACATATAAGAAACAAGAATCTGATTATTTATTAAAGGATACATTTATAATTAATGGAGGCATCCCAAGCAGAATATAGGTTGTAATTTTGCTCCATAGGCATTTTTGAGTTGTATATTTGTCTTATAAATATGAATGCAGTTTATTTATGAAAAATACATTTTTAGTGTGCATTGAGATATTTTAAATTATATGCAGGATATAATCAGTTGATTCTTATTTCTTGTGTAGTAGTTAGTACATCAAAATGAAGATTATGAAATTGTTTTAAAACTTGCATCATGTTCTAAATTAATTGCTTATCACAAAATGGGTCACCTGTTTTTTTTTTATTACAAGTTCTACATTTGAATTTTTTTTAATTGTCAGTAGAGATTGAATGAAATGTTGTCAAATGTTAACTTTTTTTTTTATTTTTTAGGAATTATTACCTAGACCTTAAAAGGATTTTAGGTATAAAAATATGTGTATAAATACTGGATATACTGAAATGCAGTTATATATATATATATATATTCTTACATTTCTTACTCCCAAAGAAGTGAGATGTATTCACTTTAGAGAAATGGCATTTGAATCATTTTTAATAACTAATTATAATTTAAACTATAATTATAATAAATTAAATGTTGGCTTCAAGCACAAAAATCCATATTAACTTTCATAGTGTGAGTTACTGACTACCACAAGAGGTATTTGAAAATTTGGACTTGTACATAAAATATGCCTCTAAGTGAAATAGGTATGTTTAAGGGAAGAGTTACTATAAATCTAAATGAGAAGTCATGGATGTAAAGATTTATATATTATATAAATATATATATGAAGTATTTAAAAGTTGTTGGCAAAAGTTTTGCCACCATGTGGATGCTGTGTTACCATAAATAAGAGCCCAAAGTACTGGGAAAACCGTGTATTTACTTTGTTCATATTCCTGTACAGAAAGTCTGTAATATATGCTGAAGTTTTATCACAGCAGAGGACTGTTTGTAGAAGTAAATTATTGTTGTACAGATATGTGTTCCTTATATATGCATGCTCCATGACGCCAACATGTAAAATTTTGTCTACTCCAGCTATTTGTATTGCAACATTGGGTGTGGGGAAAATAATGGGTTATTTAATTCATACTATGTTGTGGCTCAACCTACAGCCATGATAGATTTATTATCTTTATAATGTAATTTTGCAGACAAGCACAAAGATCATTAGTTTCATACAGTTTTTATACTCATCCTTTTCGACCTCTAGATTATTTATCCTTACATTTGAGTTGTGTGTGTGTGTGTGTATATACCTGTTTGCTAAGAATTCTATGATTGGTTTGAAAATTGATTCAAAAATATAATTTAATGCAAGGATAAATATATATAAAAGTAAAAAAAAAATCAGATACTTAAAATATTTTTAATACTTATTCACTGTTTGAGAATTATTACTCTTAAAATATCTGAATTGTTTCAGGTATGAATTACTGATTTTCCTTATCTGAATTTCTGTAATCATCCATTGAAAAATTATATATATATATATATATATATATTAATTTATTGAAAAAAAGCATAATGTAAAATAATTTGTATGAATTTATTTATCTGGTTGTAATTCTCACCCATTTGAAAAACAGTAGTGTTTTGATCTTTGTTTTAATCCTTGCCATATGTGGTCAGTTTCTCTTAGATGTGTACTTAAGTTTTCTATTACAATTAACAAAAATAAATTTTACGTGTGCGTGTGTGCGTGTGTTTGCTGCTTCAGAAGCATTGTTAAGTTTCAGAACAAACCAAATCATCCATTACTCTTGTATAAATACATACAGAGTTGAGTTTTAAGCTTATTTGTGAATAGCCACTACTTATGACTGCTCATGATTACTGCTCAAAAATAGAGAACTTATGTTTTGTTAAAAATCAATAATAATTATTTTGTACATTTTTTTTCCTGTTACACAGGAAGGAAGGAAGCACAATAGAGTTTAAAAAAAATTCCTTTTGTTCCTCTTCCCCCACTACCACACTTTTTTTTTTTTTTTTTACTCCTTGCTCTCGTGATAATTATTGGGCATTTGTATAATAACACTAGAATTTCAGGAGTGGTGAAGAATAGTTTATTTCAGATTTTTAATGAATGTTATGTGTGCAGGTTCTGTGATGTATGTAAGTAGCATTTTCTGAAATTTTGAATCCTTCCATGATCCTGAAAAGGCTGTTTGTTTTATGGCATATGTCACAAATGAAATTCTCATACTATTTATTAAAAAAAAAGGGGGGGAAAAAGAAAAAAAAGTATTTGTGATTTAGATTTTATCTTGGCATAATTGTCAGTCCTCCTACATCAATGTCAGTCACTCATTTATGTTATTGTTTACAAAATAAGACATTTTCAACTAATCATTAAATTTAAGATAAATGCCTAATTTTGAAGATTTTAAATTTCAGTTATCGTACCATAGTTTGATTTTATTCTTGATTAGTTAAATTTGACATGCAGAGGTTTTCCTTTAAGATTAAATTTTGTTTTCTTGTTTGAAGTTTTGTGTTTTTCTGATGCTTAGATGATAATGTGCATTTTCTGCTGAGCAATAATTATGTTTTTCTTGGAGAAGGCTCATTACTTATCTTTGTGCAATCCATATTAATATAGCTGATTTTCATCATGAGTATTTGTGTTTTCCAGATGATTCACTGAAGTCATATAAACTGTCAATGAAATTTTACATGATTATAATTTTATGAAATTCTAGAATAGGTTTTAAAGATGAAGTATTGAATTTAAATTTAGTCTCCATATATCTTTTACTAATCTGATAATTCTCAGCTTATGATTCTTTCTCTTTTTATTTTAATATGATATTTTCATCATATATATTGGATCAGTTGGTATCTTACAGGTACTTCTTAGGTAGTATATTCCAAAAATTAATAGACAAATATTTTTAATCATAAGATTTGCTGTCCACCAGTCTTTAGAAAGTTAGGGCTAAACAGCATCACCTACTTTCTTTAGAGCATAAAAGGTTTTAGCAGATTTATTTGTAAAAAATTGCCTCTGTATCCCTGTGGAAATAGCATTTGTAGAAAAAAGAAGTCCAGTATAAGTTTAATTCTAGTTAATGATTAGAGGAACTTTTTTTGTAGGTTTCCCCCCCCCCCTCCCTTAGCCCCAAATTAGCAATCTTCATCATGGGCTAGTGGAATTTTTCTTCTGGAAATTGGAGGAAAAAACCATACTAGCCCTGTCTGAAGTAGTACATTTTCTCTCTGTAGAACCTGCATAATTTCACTCTATAACATAGAGTTTTAGGACTATAAGATGGTGGCATTTGTCTTCTGCATTCTGTTTCCTAGATGCCTATGAAAATTATGGATAGCTTGGACCAGCTATCCATGACAGCTAAGGGTTGAGAGGCTGCTTTCCAGTCTTCAAAATTATGGCTAAATGGCTTTGATATATTCCTTTTGAGGGAAAGAATAGTTTTAGCAGATTTATTTTATTTTATTTTTTATTGTAATATATTCATTGCTATTTTCTTTATTTTTAAAATTAGTAAAAAAATTAATTTTAAAAACATAAGAACAGTATAAACATATATAAGCAGATGTTTGAAATTTTAAGTTGGGTATTTTTCCACCATAAAAATACAATTATGCAAGTCAACATATCTATGGTATTTTATTAGTTACTCTGACCTTGATAGTATTATAAATAATTATTGTACATTGCCTTTTAAATTTAAAGTGTAAGATAATTGATATTTTTAGGTGCATAAATATAGAACTTGCTCTAGATCAGTGGTTGGCTACTTTTTAACCACAGATGGCTCATTTAAAAACTAGTACTGGACAGCAGACCTCATTCTTTCCTAAAATATTTTCATTTTGATTGAAACAAATGCTGCATTCTTAAATTCACATTAAAGAAAACTAAATTCCTGATGTGTACCCTCAAGATGCACATCAGGAATATATAGGTTATGATAATATGAAATTAAAAGTTACATCATTACTAAATTTCTGTTGATAATTTTCCCCTGAATGAATGTATAATAGATATTATATTTATATATTTAAAAAAAAAAAAAAAACATTTATATTCTAGAAAAGTAGGCCTACCTGCAACTGACTGGCTGCGAGTTTGAATTCCACCATGGGCATCGATATTTTTGAACATCTTTTGGTGATAGATGAATGTCATCATTTGGCTTGAAGCCACTGCTCTGCTTATTGGAGGCCTGAAGTAACTTGCAAAAGTTCCATGTGTGATCTCTAGACAAGGTTTTTCTGGATTATCTAAGCCTTAGTCCACCCATAGTACTAATACTATAGGTTTGCAACTACTTGTCATGGATAGAAGTGATATTTTTTAAAAAAATGTGTGACATTGATATCTTCATCCAACTTGTAATTTAGTATATTGAGGTTCCTGTCCTCTAGCAGCTGCCTTGATTGTAATCAATATGCCTTAATTAGTACTTGGATTTTCAATTTCTTGCTTTAAAAAATGACCAGCAAGCTTGTGTCAAAGCACAGTAAGAGTAAAGCTTAACTTTTTTTTTTTCCTTCACATTTGAAAATGGGTTCATGTTTAGTCACTGCATTGCTGACCTTTGTATTAGATGAGATAATTTTCATTCTAACTTTTGATTTTCCTTACCTAATTATATCACATTTCTCAAATTGAAAGGGAGTTGTTGGCAATATGCCATATTCTTATGACAATCTGTCAGTAATAAATTAATACTTGCCTTACTTTGAATTTAGTGTTTAGACCCCCTTATGGTAAATATAATGATCATATGTAATATTTTAATTTTCTTCATGATTCAGCTTTTATGTTTTCATTTTTATCATGTATTTATAAAATATTTTTATTATAAAGCTTATGATGTAGAGTAAAATATCTTGTATCTGTTGTAGGACTTCTAAACATGAAAATGTCTTCTGTGATAGTGAAGAATGACTGACATTGTTACAATATGCCAATAATAACATGTAGATAAAAGCCTTAATCTAGTTCATGTATCTTTTTATCTAAGTATTTAGTTAACGTGATGAAATGAATTCAAAGTTGGTATTGTAACATATCAGCATTTGTTTTAAAGGATTTGTTTCACATTTGTAAATGAGAAGTTAGAAAGTTTAAAGTGTGTAAGTTGATTTAAGGATGCTGCTGATGGAAGTGTAACAAATTATGCAATTCATTGTGTGTGCATGGGCACACAAGTAGTTTTAATTCTGAATTACTGACACCCATTTTCATATCTATATTTCTTGAACGTCATGCCAGTCACCTTGATGTTTGTAAAGTTTACAAGAAAGAGTCTTTTCAGAATGTTTCATGACATCATTCTGTGAGAAACAAATTAATGTTTTTATAAACAATTTTCTAAACTTCACTATATTTGATATAACTGAAAGAACATGTGATTACATAATAGCTGTATATATTTTTATTTGCTGAAAATATTTCAACTTTTTTAGCCTTAGATCATCACTGTGTGTCAAATGAAAAGACAGATCATGCTACTTAAAGAGTTATCGCCATACTTTCGAGCTGTATGCTATTTCACATCATTTTAGAGAAAAACTAATTTTCAGATATCTGTTTTTAAATTTATGTAGTTCATCCTGAAGTATTGTTTTATGGAGTTGATAAAGGGGGATATTCAAATTTTTGGTGCACTTAAGTACACATGGATACAAGGGATGATTAATATGCAGCATTATTGTTTTTACAGTAAAAGAAAATATAATTCAGCCATAATTTTTTTTAAAAAAAATTTATATTTGGTCCATCTTATTCATTTCAATATCTCTAGTTTACCATATATCATAAATCTAAAAATTATCAGGGTTGATAAATGTCAGTTTTTGGAATAAAAAAAAAATTACGAGTTGTTATTATCTTATAATGTAATGCTAAGGGAACAAAATTTCTTTGCCCCATTGCTTTGAAGATTTTCAAATTATATAAATAATCATGTCTTATCAAGTCAGCCATGTATATAGTAACAAAAACATTTTTGTATTTAACTTTTATAGACCATTACATTTTGAAGCATGCATGTGGGTTATTTCTGTTTTTGTTCTTTGTAAGGCAGAGATAGCAGATCATTTTAACCAGTTTCATCAAATGAACTAACTGTAGTAAAACCACTTATGGTAAGGATGTAACACAGAAACAAGATGCCTTAAGCCCCAATCCCCCCATGTAAAATGTCGGAATAGAAGCAGTAAGAATAATGTCGCCTGTTTTGTTTGATGGGCCAGATGCCTTGTTCCTATTTGTCCACAACTCTTTTTCTGCACTGTATACGTTTTGAAGCTGCCATAGCAACTGTAGCTAGTTGCTGATTGGCTCCTGACAGTTGTGTTTAGCAGATGTTAGGAACAGATGACACATTCTTGGCATTTAGATTGTTGGTACTATGACATTTTGTACATATATATTATGTATATAATAAAGCCTATTTATCTATGTTTGTGTACATGCTTTTTTAATTGATAACTTTTCCTTCCTCATATACAGATTACTATCTTACATAACAATAATTTTAAATAGCAAAATCATAACCAGTCAGTTCCCTCCCCCCCCCCCCCTTTTTTTTTTTTTTTTTTTTTTTTTTTATTACTTAGGAGAGCAAGATTCTATGTATCCCATTTTTTTTTTAAAAAAAGGGGAGGGAATGTTTCCTGCATTTCAAGATCAAGTCTGAATTTTTATTTGAGCATCATTTATTCAAAAGCAATACATTAGCCTTAATAAGCATTAATATGTAACATAACATACAAAAAAAGTATTTACTAATTTTTTTCTATTTTTGTATAAATTGTTCTGTTTTCTCCCCACTTGATCAGCACTGATTCCGAGAAGGGTAAATTGCTTGCCCACACTGTACTGGCTCTTCTTTGGTCCTGATCACACCTTTCGCTCTTCTAGGCATATCTTCCACCAGCTAGTTATGTGTCAAGAATATTAGCCCTCCCTCTCTTTCTACAACATAACTTCCAATCCCAATACCTTTTTGATGCAATAGATTAGCAGACATGTAATGCTCCATTTCATTCCAAAAGTTTTCTTCAGTTGATCAAAAATCAGCACACAGTGGTCAAACTTTTTCCACATTATCTCAATGCATGAAATAACACCTGGGATATTGGTGTGTTGACAGAGGTAGTTTATGGAAGAGAACAAGATGTGTTCCATAAAAATATCACAGTAGGAAGCATTACCCAGAAATGTTGCATATGCCTCAGTTCGTCCATGCATTACAACCAAAGATCCAAGTTCGTATCTGTACAAAAATTCTATACCATTATACAAACATCACAGTTGGGATGATGCACTAGGATAATATGAACCTCCACCATTTCTATTAGAGACACTTCTTCTACGCGTTATTCCCGCTTCCTATGCAGGGTCCGCGTGTTACTTTAGATGCGACTTCTTGTTAGTACTACTCCCAACCGACCCGTCGCCTGGGGGGATATATTTTTGACTGTAGAGGCGTATGTTCACAGGGCCGGTTTGCCTGTTTGCGGGATGAAAAACGCCAGATAAACTGGCGGAAAAAACCCTACTGACCGCGCCCAAGACCGGTTAATTTGGCTATGCCTGAGGAAGATCCTCAAATTCCTCACGTCTACAACGGGAATCGAACCTGGGACACTCCTTCCCCAGGCATATGGTTGCGAAGCGCAAAGCCACTAGGCTAACCGCGCGGTGTATTACTGTTACAGACACTAAAGATGTACTATTATTTTTCGTATGAAATGTCTTTTTACTAATTAAAGATTTCACTGTGGTTTTTACGTGTTACTTTATTATTTAATTACTATGCCACAGGTTACACTAAAAATCAGAGTTATTGGTATCTAAGCTATTAAAGTTCTTCAATGTTTTTAAAGAAAGATCAGAGGAGGATCACTGATCTGTTCTTGGTATAGTGGAATATGATTTGCCTTGCTTGGCCATACGAAAAATAGAGAGTATTGATGGCTTACCTTTATGTGATCTTACATTCGCACAATCTATATGCGAGAGAAGTGGAAATGTGCAAGTGGAAGTTGCGGGCTATCCTTGACAAAGGATCAAAAGCTACCAAAAGGGTCGAATGCCGCTTTCATTAAATGGCAAGTTTTCTGAAACACTTTTAGAAAATACAATACTTCCTAATATTTCAGTTTGGAACTCTTCGTAATCGTAACATTCAATTTTATTTTCCCTTATAATAATGAGAGCTTTACACCAATAATCTGAAAGTCGACTGTCTGCTGTAGCCGTCTAAATTATTATTATGGATTGTTGCCGCTTTGAATTTCTTACACCTCAACTTCAGAAAATCGGTTAGAATATCAGCTGCTCCAGCTACCTCTCCACATTTCAAATTTCTAATATTTTTTTCTTTCTCTAATACTGGAACGTACTTAAGAGTGCATTCCTCCAATATTTTTTACCCCTTTTCTGTCATTTTCTTTCATTTAGTAATTTTGCTTAGCAATTATTCTATTATAATTACTCCATGGCACATAGTTTACTATTCTATATGTATCATTTCTCTTATTTACTTGCGAGCAGTGGTGGCCCGTACATAAGCACTGCGACACTGCAACACCCCCCAAGGAAAAAATGAAAAAAAAAAATTTTGTTTACGTTTATAAATAACAATGCTTACAACATTGCGTACAACATGTTAAAGGTTACAGCTTATGTTTTGACATTGATTGAATAGTTAATAATTGGAATTGTTCGATTAACGCTTTAGATTACGAAACAAATGCACTGCGATCTAACGCCGATAATTTGCGCTTGTCATTGCACGTTACGTCATTCCCAACTGTAACTGTTCAAGCGGCAGTGTATATTTTTAGTAAGTTTACGCGCCTTATTTCTGTGAGATATGAAACTTTTATTATTGGTGCATGTGCCTGGTGAACTATTTTATTTTGTTAAAGTAACATAAATTATTTATTTATTATAGATACAATGCTGAATTATGACGAGTGTCACTGTTGAAAATATGAAAAGAATATTTTTTCAATTATCGTTACATGAAACAAATGCACTGCGATGATATTCGTTTGCACTTGTCATTGCTATTGATACGAAATTTATTATTGGTGTTTGTTCGTGGTGAGGATGAAATATTTTTAATAAAGCAATTTTTAATACGTAAAAATTTATTTATTAATAAATTCGTTACTGAATAGGAGAAAATTTTTTTTTGTATATGCAGCACCTCCACTTAAAATTTTCACCGGTCGCCACTGCTTGCGAGGTAAACTTTCGATACAAGTCTTCCTTTCTAGGAATGCATCTATGTTCTACAGTGCATAAAGTTCTGATTTAAAAAAATGTACCATAGTTGACTTTAGGTGAATCAGCTAACATTTTCTCAGATTCTGCTACCATGGATTATATAAACAGTTAACACTGATTTATATAATACTGGGCGAGGCCTTTTATGCTCTGAACAAAAATCCAGAAGCTGCTTGTCAATCAAATTAGCCCTGCATTTTTATCCAAATTTTCTCAAAACGGAGGTTTGTCATTCATTTTCTACTCTACTGTAGTTTCCTACTTTAGTGACAGAATTCCTTTACTTCTTCGCCACTGATACCATCAATGGTACTTTAAACACAGATAAGATGTTTCGTCCTTCTCACCACCACTAATTTCTCCTTTTGAAGTTTTTCCATCTTCATGTTTAGTGTCGATACCAATTAATCCTTCCTTTTTTGATCACTATTGCCTAGGCTGACCATATTTCCTTGAGACAAAACGGGACGGGGGTTATGTAATATTCTGTATTCATGAAAAAGTAAAAAAAAAAAAAAGTTTTACTCTGCTCAGTATGTATGGTGATAAAACGTTGGTAATTATTACGTGAAAACTTAGGCCGTGACCTACAGTATGATAAGCAACAAGAGCTTCACTTGCTGCAGTTTTATCACTTTCGCTATCACCATCACGTCTCACTATAAACGAGCTGATGTTTTTAACTGAAGCCAGAGTCTTTTTAGCATCCTTATGTTTCTGGCTGCGTAGATGTTGGTCGATGTCGCTTCTTCCTCCATGATCAACGGAAAAATGGATATTACAATTTTGACATACCACTTCCATCACTACACAGCTTGTCCAGTTTAATAAATTTGAGTTCTTTCTGGAGATCCTCATTAAAACTGCAGTTTCGGCTCTTTGACATTGCAAAGATAGACTTAAATCTTTAAAAAAATAAGACTTAAAAGTTTTAAAAATATATGAAATTTAAACCACCGGCATTGAATAACAGAGCCACCGGTTAGCATACAAGCAAAACAAAAACTATCGCTACAGCAGAACAAACGCAGCGTCTGAGGCGCAAGCGTTGCCAACGTGTTTTTTTTTTTTTAATTTTTTTTTTATTTTTATTTTTTTTTTTTTTTTTGATTTTTTCTGAATAAATCAATGCAGATATCGAATTTAGTATCGAACAATGCGATTCCATGCTTATACAAATTACTGGTATCCATGATATTGATATACGCTTATAGATTTTGAATAATAATTGATGATTCACCAATATTAAAGAATATTTATAGTTTTTATTAAAACGGGACAAAATTGACATTTTCATTAAAACGACTGGACGCCGGAAAATGTGGGAAAAAAAAAAAAAACCGGTACTGTCCCCTTCAAAACGGTATGTATGGTCAGCCTACTATTGCCTGAATAAATCATCTGAAAAGAATTATAAAAATAACGTTTAATATTTTTATCACTGCCAATGTCGACATTATTGGTGGTATCGAAACAACAACAAAAAAAATTAAACAAGATATTGTTTCTGTTAGCTCGACCACTCTTTATTTGAGGCATTTATTTGAGTGTTAGTGGTATCCATCTTCAATTCTGTGAATTTTTATTTCACTAGCTGACTTTTCACCATTTGCGCATGTTTCCAATGGAAAGGGGAGGGGGTAATATTTAATGTTGTTACATCAAAAATCCGTTGGCTAATCTTAGATTACCTCTGGTCACAATTTCTTATCTTATATACTCGTACTGTGGTAACAATCGTTCACCAGGCTGCTTCCACACCCTGTCATTAGACTGGAAACGTGAACCTTCCAGAGTGCTGTTTTTCAGTGTGCATTTGCTCTTCCATGGAAACCCAGTAAATGGAGTTCTCTGAAACTCATCACGTATGGTCTGTGCCGGTTATTACGTGCCACCCGTTTTAACGTCCCTGTCCCTTTCAGCGGCTACCCTGGGTGTTTTCCTGCACTAGTGATGGCAGAACGTCTCTATTTGTTAATCACATCGCCAACCGCTGATTTTTGGATGCTCCGGTTGAGCGAAAATGACACGTATGGACATGCTACCAATGTGACAGCTCTCGAAGTCAATGAGTTCATGTCATGTTGTTATACAACTGCTACGATGAAATACTGACTCCTACTATCTGTACACCGTTTTTTATGTTATTAACAAACCTGGAATGATCCATAACTTCGAATAACAGGGGTGTCTGAACAATTATTGATAGTGTATACATATACAGTATACTTATATGTAAGAAAAAAAATATATGACAATCCACCCAGGAAAAATTTGAAAAACAACCCATTATTTCGATTCTCATCCCAAATGTATCATTTTTGTGCTTGTTTATTGCATATTTCTCTGTACGTTTTGATTTTCTTTAAGTGTAAGTTTTCTCCAGTCTGACTCTTCTTAATGTTTGCAGAATTTTTTCTTTTCCAACTACATTGATCCAGGCTGGAATTTTCTGCCATAAATGATCTCACACAAGTTCACATGCCTATATGAGCACTAGATAATCAACTTTTCATTCATTCTTACCTTCTGTTATACTGTGGATGCTGATGTTGGTTTTTTTTTTCCATTCAGCAACATTCACATTGCTACTTTTTCCTCACGTTGTTAGTTATAACTTCAAATTGATTGATCTTTATGATTTCTGCATTTCCTTTCCTCCAATTACTGTTTTCAATAAATCAAAAGTTACATGGAATGCATAACTGTAATATTTCTTGTAATAATAAACGTTATTTTGAAATGGCCAAATTCTGGAAACGTGCATCATGTCAAGATGCCAGTCATGCTTTCTGGACGTTGGTCAAAGCTATTTGCCATAACTTTTTCTTTTCCAATTTTTTTTTTTTCTGTGCTCGGCTCGGATAGTTCCATTGTGTCATTATTTAAACAATTGTTTAGCTTTTTAATTTTCTTTATTTTTCGCAATGTTTCATATGGTTGGTGAATACTTTGAAGTCTGATAACTATTTTCAGCATATCACTAAACAAGAAAAGAGAATTTTATCCTTTAATTAAAACTTTTACTCATAAGCGTAAGCAGACATCTGCTGCCAGACGGTGATATCGAATTCAAAAGACAGCACCTTTTTCCGAAGGGAAGCTGATTTTCAAAAAAAAATCAGCTAACGTCTTTTATTCCCTTATAGGAAGCAGGCAAAGCCTTTTAACCCTATCTAGCTTTCGGAGACTGAGTGGGCAGTTCAATCTCCACTGATAGCCAATCAGAGGTAGCTGGTCCTAGACTATCACTAATTATAAGCTGCAACCAATGAAGATACTGGCAAACTAGTTCTGCCATTTCTTGGTATGTAACCCTAACAGGATATGTTAATGTCTGTAATAATATCAGATCTAGGGGGGGGGGGAAGCCGCTTGTCTGACTAACTCTGGAACCAGTCGAAGAAAGGCTTAGAAAAAGTTCCTCCAGTCGGCGACTAGACTTCAACTTAAGTCTATCTTCATAGGGCCCTTTGTAGAGGATGCAAGCACCACTTCCACTGAACTTCACAGGTCTTAATACTTTCAAAAGCACAATTTTTCTACTATTTTTCCTGAACGGTTTTGTAATCCTAGAGGACCATTTCAATTCCATTATCAGAAAAAAGCATTCATGTTACGAAAAATTATAAGTATGTGAGTAAAGAATATGACGAATTCAGTTATTTTTATGTTTACTTTATTTTTTTGAGATATGCTCAGAGTATATCTTTTCAAGGATATCTCTTCAGTATATGTGATCAAAGATTTTGTGACAATTATCTCTTACACTGTTCTATATCGTTGGTTGATGCTTTGAAGTCTGTAAATATCAGTAAATAAGAAATATCTAAAATATTAGTTCTTTATTTGAGCATAAAATAATCAATTATTGTCAGCATATAAAACGCATCTTTGATTTATTTAGCTTTTTGTTTTCGACCAAATTCAAATGACAAAAGGCCTTTAAATATATATTTTCTTTTTATTTTCTATGTCGTTAGAAACACGAAAAAGGAGAAAGTAAAGAGAGAGAGAGAAAAAAAAAACATTTAGAAATATCAAAAATTGGTCAAATAAAATATGGCATTTTCTCTTCATTCCTGAAATGCGAACACATCTACCTTGGAGTGACGCAAGGGGTACAAGAGATCTGATTCCTGAGATAATGCGTAAGGCAGCCAACACAGTATTTCTCTTCGCCGATACGGTATCTCTTCTTTGTGACTGTCAGTGTAGAAATTTCTGTTTTACGTTGCAGAGTCAATGCTCTGGCACTATTTCTCTGAGGTGGAAGAGTAGCTGGTCGCTCACGGGAATTATTTTTGAGCGGAGAAGACTGAACTACCCTTATGTCTACTTTCACTGTTTTTCTTCTTGGATGGTCCAAGGAATTTGTATGACCATTAATTTTACGGAATAATTTATCCGAGTTTGTATAGTCGTCTTCTTTATCATCACAGTTTACCTTAGGATAAAGAAACAAAAAAGCAGGTTTAAAATTATTTTAAGTTGTTTATGTTTATTATTCTATAATCTAACACTTTCATAATCTAAGTTCATTGTTCATCAACATTTGTTAAGACCAACTGCTATGCTAACATATGAGAAACAATGAGAACAGATCTTTCCCTCAATCTCTCTCTCTCTTAGATCGTATGAATTGAACAGAAGGAAATTAATTTACACATGTGAAAAACGACTTCATGGACATCGATCTCAGCGGTGGTCCTTTGTATAATGTAGTTACTTTATCAGATTGGAATTTTATTCTTAGTAGAGAATAAAATGACTGCTAAAAATGACACATCACACTTCATTAGATTTAAAAGCAGTTTTCATTTTAATACTAATGCTAAAGGATTCCTGCAAACGAAGGGGCTTCTACAATTATCCCGAATACGAAAGCTCCACGGCATCTATTAAATTTTAAAATATCATTCAAGAACTACTCAACTGCGATAATCTACCCACGAATTTCCAAAAGAAACGGAGCTTATGTTCGCCATCCATTTCTCTGTGGAAAGTACTGATTTTCCGGTTTACAAACTAGCCAAGTTCATGGCTAAACTCCTATCTAAGCATATTCAAAAAATCTAATCGTATTAAAAAAAAAAAAAAGAAACTACCCACTTCATATTCATGATAAAAGAGAATACAAATATATATATTGATCCAAGCTTTCGTGTGTAATAATGCTTACAGAAGGACTAAATGATCATTTGAAGGACAAATGATAATTTAGTTTCAAGATGTTTAAACTCTTTCAGAATCGATACTTCCTATGTGAAATAAAATTCTAAATACATTCTGGAATTGCAATTAACTTCTTGCTGTCATATGTTTCCTTTCCGTAGTTCCAATCCCTTCTCAACAAAGAATTGAAACTCCTGAAAAAATTTGAATCCCTCACTGTCATTTATTGACGGGAGAGAGAGAGAGAAGTTCAAACTTTTCAGGATATTTCTATCATGAAAATTAAGGGAACAAAAATTACGCTGGGTGATCATAATCTACTGCCGAATATTAAGAGTCCAAGTAAAATGTCAGAGCATTTTACTTTTGATCAGCTTAAACCCATTTTTTAATCGTTTTTAATGTCTAAGTTTTTCAAATAGCTTTGAATTAAAAATCATGGTGATTTTCTTCAACTAAGAAGCATTAAATTTTATCAAAGACAGAAAGAAATCCTTTTGGCTTGCACCAATGTCCCAACGAGAATTCCAGTGCGTTGTACTACTGATTTAGTATGAACACAGTTTTGCTTACCTTATACCAATAGTCACACACCAATTTATCTTGGCTAAAGAGTGTTCGGTTAGGACACAGATAGCTATATGCACGCCCTCCACGATCACACATGTGGTAAACCTGGCATCCAGAAAGTTCATGTTTGTCTGCATAGTAACCCTGCTCCTTGCCATCGCACGTGAAGTTCGTTACTGGAATCGATGTCAAAGTGGGATATTCTTGATTCTGTTCAGAGGTAAAATAAACGTGAATTACTGCGGGTGAGATTTTGACAAGAACTAGATCAAGTTTATTTGAAACTTTAAGCAAAAGTTAATTTTTATGGAATAAGTCATATGTTTTTCTCTTGGTAGAAATCAAAAATAATTAAAAATAAAATAATTGACAAATTCAATAGTGATTAACAATCGTTACATAAACTCATTTTCCGACCGTTCGTCAAAACACACTCACTCGTGGCACTATAACTCGGCTTCTAATGAAACAAATGTCATAAACAGTTGACACAACACTAATGAAGGTTGCCGCTTTCGACAACAAAAAGATACAACAAGTGGCACCACTAGTTTCTTCTATTTTCGAAAAGTTTTTTTTTTTTTTGACAGAGGGTGTATTTTATGATTTGGCATTTACGATCGTTTAACAGAATTTATTCAGCTATATTCTTGCTTTTAATAGACACGGGTAATGTTAATTGTAACTGTTTGTTATAATTTTGACATAAACACTTTTATAACTAGTTACCGAGTTCCTGTTCCTGATTTACGCTCATCTAGATCCACACTTCACCTTGCAGGCATTCGAAACCTAAAATCCCACGGAATAGATCGGTTAATCCTTATTCCAGGAGTGTCCTATGTCTATTATTCCTTATTCCAGGAGTGTCCTTGTCCTATGTCAGTTATTGATTTACTAGTTATTATTACACTGGCCAACAAAAAAAAATTTTTCCTGCTGATTATGATCTGACACTTGTTTTTTACTAATTTGGGTGCGCTAATTTCAAATATCAAACCCATTTTTCTCTATCACGTCAGGTTTTTCCTCTATGGCATTTTCTTTTTGCTAATTTGTAAGTTTTTGATAGTTTTAAGGAGGCAGTACTATTTAGAGGATCAAAAAAATCGATTTTTTAATATTATTTTATGAAAGTATGTACTTTTACAAATCTGTTCCTAACTTTTTATCAAGAAATTGGAAAAATTCCCGAAGATATAGCCTATTATTCAAAGCGGTGCGCAGATCAGAATCGGAGCGCTCACTGCTCTCGCTTGTTAGTAAACGAATAAATGCGTAAGAACCTGCAACGGCACGTATACTGGCGCTTTGAATGCGAGAGAGGCCGATAACCGACCTAATACATTTAGGTGATGAAAAGTAGGCGATGACAACAGCCTAAAACAAATGAATGCTATATGCGTCATAGCGGACAAAGAACGATCGAAATCAGTCAATCGTTAATCGATCGTGAAAGTATGATGAGCGCTTATAACGTTTCAATAAAGTCTCTGTTTTTTTTTTTTTTTTTTTTGTCTTGTTAATTGCATGTTAGTCGGCAGTGAAGAAAATACATCGTGTCTACACGAAATTGTGTCAATAGTGTAGATTCCTTCTGCTACATTTGTGGCAGCGTTACTGTTCCCAGTCAAAGGACAAATATTACTGATTTCGTTAAGAAAGTGAACTTTGCATACTTTGACGTAAAAATTGCAGATCAGGACAAGTCATGGGCTCCAAATAAAGTGTATAAATCATGCGTAGAAAATTTACGACAGTGGAGCAAGGGAAAACGCCAAAAATTAGCTTTTGCCATTCCAATGATTTGGCGTGAACCAAAAAATCACGTAGATGATTGCTATTTTTGTTTAGTTCAGATTTCTGGTTATAATAAGAAGAATAAGAAAAAAATTGTGTATCCAAATCTCGACTCAGCAATTCGGCCAGTTGTTCATTCCAGTGAAACAGCCGTGCCAATTTATAAAGGACTTCCTTACTTGAGAACGAGCATGATCGGGATATGGCAAATGTCCTTGAGGAGCAAGACCCGGATGTTGATTTAGACAATGAAAATTGAATTTCTATTTCTGGACCGCAACGTTTTACTCAAGCGGAATTGAATGACTTAGTAAGAGATTTGGGCCTATCAAAGGAATCATCAGAATTGTTAGCTTCAAGATTAAATATAAAAACTTACTGGAGCAAGATACGAAGATAACTTTTTATCGTAGCAGGGAAAGTAATCTTGTACAATATTTTAAACACGAGTGTGGGTTTGTTTATTGTAACAATGTGTCAGGTTTACTAACTGAAATGAGTGTTGTACAATATCATCCAAATGAGTGGCGTTTATTTATCGACAGTTCAAGCAGAAGTCTCAAGTCTGTCTTACTACACAATGGGAATGTATAAGGCTCAATTATTATTGGCTATTCAGTCCACTTAAAGGAAACATATGAGGACATTAAAAAGGTTCTGAAGTTATTAAAATATACAGACCATAACTGGATCATCCGTGTGGATCTTAAAATGGTGAACTTTTTACTTGGCTTTCAAAGAGGATATACAAAGTTTCCGTGTTTTCTATGCTTCTGGAATAGTCGAGCTAGAAACCAACACGGGAGTCAGAAACATTGGCCTCTTAGAATATCCTTAAATGTTGGAGAACAGAATGTTATAAATCAACCTTTAATCAACAGAGAAAAAATCATTTTTCCACCTCTACACATCAAACTAGGTCTTATGAAGTAGCATGTTAAAGCTTTAGATTTACAAGATGACTGTTTCCAATACATATGTGAAAAATTTCCACGTCTTAGTTATGAAAAAATTAAAGCCGATGTATTTGATGGACTGCAAATTAGAACTTTAATGAGAGACCCAAATTTCATCAACTCTATGAACGAAATTGAGAAAGAGGCCTGGACTTCATTTACGATGGTTGCGAATAATTTTCTTGGAAACAAAAAAGCGTGCAATTACAAAGATCTAGTGGAAACAATGCTAGAAAATTTCCAGCGCCTAGGTTGCAACATGAGCATAAAGCTTCATTTCCTATACAGTGATCTTGATAGATTTCCCGAGAATTTAGGTGCTGTAAGCGATGAACAAGGCGAAAGATTTCATCAAGACTTAAAAGCTATGGGAGATCGGTACCAAGGAAGATGGGATTCTCATGATGGCCGACTACTGTTGGAGTATTCGAAGGGATTGCCAAAACAGAACACACAGCAGAAATTGCTACAAACAAAAATTTATTCCCTGAAACTCATGTGTAAGTAAAATTGTTATTTTTTTTAATAAATATTCTTGTAATTTTTAATGAATATTGTTAAGTAGTTATGTATCTAATTATCGGCCCCTCTCGCATTCAAAGCGCCAAAATGTGCCTTTGCAGGTTCTTACATTTATTCGTTTACTAACAAGCGAGAGCGGTGAGCGCTCCGATTCTGAACTGCGCACCGCTTTGAATAATAGGCTATATCTTCAGGAATTTTTCGAATTTCGTGATAAAAAGTTAGGAACAGATTTTTAAAAGTACATACTTTCAGAAAATAATATTAAAAAATCGATTTTTTTTGATCCTCTAAATAGTACTGCCTCCTTAAAACTATCAAAAACTTACAAATTAGCAAAAAGAAAATGCCATAGAGGAAAAACCTGACGTGATAGAAAATAATGAGTTTGATATTTGAAATCAGCGCACCCAAATTAGTAAAAAACAAGTCTCATATAAAAGTCAGCAAAAATTGTGTTGGACTGTGTTATTATACGGGTATCTCCATATAGTCAAGAGACACTTCGCCTGAGACCCATACTAACCATTATTCCCACAATACTTATTGCACCTCTCCTTCAATTCATTCACCGTCGGAGCAGTCACAACTGTATAACTCTGACAATTCATTCCACTCATTCACCGTTTTTGAAAAATATAACATTGAACTTGCAATGTTCTGAATCCTCCCGATCGGAGATATATCTGATCTCGAAATCTGAATAGGTTGTAACCAGACTGTATGGTATTTCGGATCAACAGGTCGCAAGATGCCAGGGTTGGATCAAAGGGTTAAATATGAAATACTTCTCTTTCGCTGTTTCGCTCATTCCAAATATTTCGCGTGATTATTTTGAATATCAACTGAGTATGCTGCTTGGAAAAAAAGTCAACGGATACTATAGTGTGAGAAACAAACAGCAATGGCGCCCACCTTAATAAGATGTAAAACCTCCTTTCTTTGCAACAACTGCGGCAATCGTACGGGGCAAACTTTCCACAACCGTATGATGGCGATCAATGGGAATTTTGGACCATTCTTCTAAGAATGTAATGCGGGTTTGATCCGTTGTGATGAGGACCTCCCTTGATCTCATCCGACGCTCCAGTTCATCCCACAGATGTTCAATATTGTTGATATCTGGGATCGGTGAAAGCCAGTCAAGTGAGGTGACGTTCATATTCACATACTACGCAGTTGCAGCAACAGCCGTGTGACAACACGGTGAATTGTCTTACTGAAAGAGACCATGGTCAGTTCCCTCTTTGCAATTTTTTTTGTAGGAAGACCATTGCATTTTCCAGAATGTTCAGCTACCTCGGAGTTCAATGTTCTGGCACCACAAACAGAGGTCCGAGGACAAACCAGAAAAAACAGGACATATCATCACACCCCCACCTCTGAATTTCATAGTTGGGGTTATGCAAACTAGTAAGAGACGTTCACCGGGAATCCGAAACACCCACACACCAGTCCATCTGTTCAGTAGAGGGTGTAGCGTGATTAGTCGTTCCATAACACAGCTTTCCAAACTTACACGCCCCACTGTACATGCTCTTTGCACCGCTGAATACGATACTGCATGTTGGTTTTGGTAAAGTGGAGTTTTCATATTGGGATCCTATCATGGAAGCCCATATTGTTCGCCTCAGTTCTGAATATTTCTGTGCAGATATGTGTTCCAGTCGATACCCGAAACTTCGCATTCAACTGTCGGCTGACGAATGGCCGTTTTTATATATCATTCTTCGTAGCAAACAGTCACGTTCGGTGAGTGTGGTGGGTCATCCACTGCGGGTAGTACTGTGAGTTGACTCCCTGCGCTTCCATCTCAGAATCCTATGACCGATTTTTCACCTGGGATGGCCAAATTTGTCAACAGTTTGTCAAACAGATAGGCGTCCAACATCGCATCCTATTATAACGCCTCTTGCAAACTTAGTTCAGTTCTCTTCTCGCAGCCATTTCGCACGGAAACAGTTACACTGACTTTAGAGCATCATATTCCTCCAATTTATGCCGGCTTCAAACACGTGACTCACATGTCACGATGCACCTTCTTCCATGGGAGTGACCGTTAACTTCTTTACAAGCAGTGTATGTTATCAATAGATGTATGCAATCGTACGGTATGGTTATCCTTATTAGGACATCACATATGCACAGTAAATTTGCAAAATTTATTACTTTAATGGAGGTAATTACAAAATAATTATAGAGGCACTGATCAGGACATACCTCTTGAGTGAGAAGGACGATCCACAGACGGGAAAGGATGATGCTAATCCAAATGTTCTTACAACCTGAAGTAAAAATAAATAAGCTGAATTAACTTTACTTTCTTGTGATCGATAAATGTTTCAATCAAGTGAATTTTTGTTCATCAATATCTGCATTGAATGGCTATGAACAATTAATACTCGAACTAACGGAAGGAAATTTAAATAAAAGTGGTTAAAATTAAAGAATCCTTGTTTAAGGCCTTGTTGAGCGGCATGCAGTGATCGAAATTGTGCTTCACGTGGAAATGATATCTGAAAAGTTCAACATTTCACCGCCAGAGAGCGCTGTGCGATGTACCGAATGTAAATGCAGTAATTTGTGTGTGTGTGTGTATGTGTGTGTGTGTGTGTTTACGAAGGAGAAAAACGAGATAATCATAAATAACACATTTTTATTCACTTCCATTATGCATTCGCGGACTATACTGTTCAATGTGCTACCTTTCTCGGTTTGCCACAAACTGTCCTTTCCATCGTGTGCATCAGCAGAACGCAACTAGTCGGGTCTGATGTTGCGCACATACTGCGTTATGCTATCTTTCAGCACTGGCAAGTTATCAGGATGGTCCCGATAACCGATAAACCCTGTCATTGAGATATTCCCAGAGCCAGAAGTCACATGCAATCAGATCAGGTGAACGAGGAAACCATGCAGTAGGAAACGTATGGCTGTTCATTCTGGCTTCCGTGAAATGTTCCAAAGAACCTCCTGTACGGATCAAGCGACGTGTAGAGGGATCCATCCTGCACGAAAATGACTGAATCCATGCACAGGAGCTGCTGTGGCTGTGGCACAACAAATTTGTTTAGCACAAACTGAGGTAAGTCACAGGGACTCAATGGCGAATGTCCTAACAGAAGTATGGAATGATAAACGAAGCTGTAAACCGGCACCAGACAGTAACTTTGGGTGAATGCAAAGGAAATTGTTGGATTGCATATGGGTTTTGTGTAGCCATACCCGTCGTTAACTGTGGGTATTCACAGCTCCGTTCATGTGAAAGTAAGCCTCATCTCCCGACAAAATCACCCACGGCCACGCAGCATCCAACTCCACTTGAGCAAGGAATGTTAAAGCCAGTAGACTTTCAAAACCCTGCTGATACATCTTCTGTGTCAGGGTTGAAGAAATGCAGAATCTTCCTTAAAATTTTCCAGATAGTTGTGTGTGGCACATCATCAATGTGTTTTGTACAGCACGTGTATGTACCACAGGAACCGACACTATTATTCATGACCGGCAGTAGCAGTAGCTTGTTGTGAACTAATTTGCTTTCGACCTCTGCCAGGTCTAACTCCCAATGATCCTGTTTCTTCAAAAGCACATTGAGATAGTGGACCTCATCGACATTAGTTCAGGCAACGAAATTCGTGAAATATAGCAACAGCATTGCAATTGTTTGAATAGTACAGCTTCACGTGCAAAGCACGTTGGCAAGGTTAGTGCTATCACTGTGGACGGTTTTAACAACCAAAATGAAGAGGGAAATCCCGTGTCCATCTTTTTTTAAACCCTCCTGGCACCTTCCAAGTTGCGTGATATGCAAATTCCATGAATTTGGTGTTTACAATGCCACTAGTGGTGAATATTTGAGCTAACCCCCCCCACACACACACATACACTTTAGATATCGCTTCCGCATGACGCACAATGTATTCCTGCAAACTTTCGCAGCATTTGGATCATTGAATGATCCAAATGCTGCGAAATGCTGCATTGACACTCCACAAGAGTGTCAGGGATACTCTAATTTTTATCACTCTGTGTATATATATATAAGCAAGGAGCGAATGTATATAGGGATCAAGGAATGGGTTTGTTTTTGGTCATCGAGATGATAAACTAATCTCTTCCTTCTCTCCAAAAATCCAGTTAATAATCCAAGTGGTCAGACCGTAGATACATGACGAAATCGTGTAATATTAGAGAATCATGAACAGCAGACGGGGAACAGAATAGTAGTTGGGGTAGTTGGGATTAAACACGAGATTGCGACGTTGTTTGTCAGATGTTCTCTTTCTTTCAACACACTCAACTGGTTTCCAAAAATGAATGGGAAAAATCCGATATGGCGAAAACAATATTAAAATATTTTTTTTAATCAGTAAAATATAATTTTATGAATTCTTTTCCGAGTACAATAATTTCATCTTAATATTAATTAACTCCGGGTAATTGTTATGGTTTTGGTAACTTGATCCAATTTCCTTACTTAGTGATTTTATGTGTTACACCATTTTGGAAATTCGGAATAAGTTAACTGATCGTAGCATCTCTCCTTCAGAGTGGGGAGGGGGGGGGGAATACTGTTTTGAATAGTGAAATAGCTGTAGCGTTTTGTGGAACAGAGAAACAACTGTGTAAAGTTGTAACTCTAGTCTAGTGCCACGACTAAATATTTCAATCTATCATAGAAAAATAATCTGAAATATTATTTAAAAAAATAATATAATTTTGTTTTATAATTGTTCGATTAGTTTTCTTTGTTAGTCTATTTTCAGATTATGTCAAAGTGTTACTGATTCCCCCCCCCTTATAATGCGTTCATACTTGTGGAATAGGGCGGGTTTTTTGCAATAACCTTGATGTCCTTTAATCGTTCTCCTGGTTTCTGAATTTTAACGTGCACCTGTAAAAATCTCCCGTAATCACACGATTACAGACAGCACTACGACTATACGGTTTACGATCACGAGATGGCGACGGTTGTTTGTAGTACGCATTCCACAGTGGCTCTCCAACCACTGATAGCCATGGGCTGAGCTTTCGGTGATGGCTAGAAAGACTGAGAGTGGCTGTCTCTCTAGTTAATTAATTAAAATTAACTATTGCCAGCTTGGATAATGTTAATGTGACTCCTCTCTAAGGCCTACTGAACAATAATAATTAGTTCGACTGCTGTTCATCTGCGAAGCGAAAAAGACAACGCGTTTTACGTAATTTAATGATGTGTGTGTGTGCTAGAGGCAGTTGGAATGAAAGAGAAGTGAGATGCGATAAATCAGTAATGGACCGTAAAATCTTGGGTAACTGCTGCTCATATGCTTGTTGAGAATTAGGTCAGAGCACCTAAGGCCACTGTTCGAAAACTGTATTCTGTTGTTCGTATTGCCTGTTTTCGGTATGAAAGAAAAAAAAAGTCTCCTTGAGAAAACATCCTGCCACTTCGATATAAGACAGGTTAATTAACTCATATTCAGTTGAAAACTCTTTATAAAAGTTCGTTGCATCCTAGACGAGATTCAATTCATTTTTTAAAAAATAAATAGCATCGTTGATAGTGACTGAGCTCTTTAGCTCAACGGACCAGCCCTGGAAAAAAAAATAAGACTGACATTGACACGTTCTTTAATGTCGGCATAATTTTCTTTTCAAAAGTGGTGTAGAAATTACGTAATGATGAAACCGAAGTATCATTCTCATATAACATCTGTTTTCACATGTGTGTGTGTGTGAGCGCGCGCGGGCGCGTCAATCATCTATTAACGATTTATAAATTAAAAGCTGTACTTACTTTGTATCCAGGACATCCGACTCATCTTTTATACAAGCACATCTGGAATACCTGTAAAGAGGACGAGAACTTGTTAATACTGTTCGGTGTTGTGACCTTCACACTGTTCAAGAATGTTTAGCGGTAAAAATCATCTTACTGTATTTTAAAATGTTACGATTTCTATCATAATCGCAGATGTTTTTTTTTCCTATTTCATTATAATGAAATTTTTATCATATATTTCTCTCTCTCTCTCTCTCGCACGCACGCACGCACGCGCGCACGCACACACACACACACACACACACACACACACACACACACACACACACACACACACACACACACACACACACACACACACACACACACACACACACACACACACACACAGTGTTCGGCAAAGTTTCCTGTAGTTCGTATTTGTTAAATAAAACTAATTAGATTATTTTATCGTCCTTTAAATATTTGGCCTATCCGTAATGCAATCGTTAAAAACACAAGCGCACTTTTTTTTTTTTTTGGCTGAAAGGGCCGAATAAATGTTTAAGCGTATTTTTAAGGTGATTTATCCCATCTCATGTGAAGTCGGAATTTTTTTTTTTTAACTTCTAGAAACACAAATTTTGAACTCTGCTAAACAACGAACAAATACCAATAATTGTATAATCTATCATCTGAACCTCTGTTTTTTTTTTTTGTTAATTTTTTCACATTGACGAATAGTTAACTTAAAAAGTAAATGACCTAGAAGATAATTACCAATAAAAATTATTAAAAGGAAGAGTAATAAGAGTTCACAAAAATACAAACCTTCGTCATGAGTTACCTTGCACTACTTAAAAAGACAAACCACCCCCAGTTCGCCTATTTGTAGTATTTTTAATTTTAAAAAAATTCTCTGATTTTTGGACAGTTGTTTCGAACTAATGGTTACTCATCAGAAACCGAGTACCTGCTAACAAAGGTCTGCATTTTTCTTAAGCTATTGATCACTTTTGAAACAAAGTGATTGTTTTTTTTTGTTTGTTATAGTTTCTTGAGTGTGTGGAGGAAGTCAACTTATCCCCCTCCCATCTAGACTCGCCAAAGCTTCAAGGTCAATAATATATTCTCTCCCCCCCCT
This sequence comes from Typopeltis vanoorti, assembly GCF_054136105.1. Lineage (NCBI taxonomy): Eukaryota > Metazoa > Arthropoda > Arachnida > Uropygi > Thelyphonidae > Typopeltis > Typopeltis vanoorti. The sequence goes on from NC_143550.1 coordinate 82,057,434, forward strand.
TCCCATTACCCTAAAACCATCACCCTCTGGTCCTTTCATCTAGAAACGTGTTCGCCGTTTAGTTTTGCCGCTTCCTCCCTCCGTTTTCCGCTTCTCCGATCTCTTTCTTCTTTTCCCATCGTTCAATTACTGTGATCCCACTTTCGCCAATTCTTCTCGGAGACAACTTGAGTTTGATTCAAATAAGTCCTCTTTTTATCCATTTCATGTTTCCATCATGTGTACATGTTTATTTACTATTGACGTCAATGGCACAAACATTGCAAAAATAAATAAATATAATATAATAATAATAAAATACATAAAATAAAATAAAAATAAATCATAATAAATTGAAGTGGCCATTCTATTTAAAGACTATTTTTCATCTATTAATATAAAATACTACAATTTTCAGAGTTTCCTTTCCCGTTTTTGTTGTGTGCAAAAGGGTAACTTCATCCTTCGCTTCAACTTTATTTTCCCACATCTTCTTTCTCTCCTTCTTTTCCGTGACTCCAGTTTACCATTTCTTATACTATCAAAACTAAAAATTTTCAGCAATTTGCTAAATTTCATTCTAAAAAAATCCTTCCAGACATCAGGTTCAATATGAATTCACAATATCGCACAAATGATCAATATCACTTACCTGTTGGAACCATTGTTGATTTAATATTGAACGAAATCCTGTTTTGTTTTGTTTTTTCACTCGAAAAACTACACCATGAACGCAGAGTATGCGATCTGCAAATCTTCCGAAGTCGTTTATTCTAGGACACTCCACAACAAATGATGGTTTCCTTTGGAAGTTTTAAATGAGAAATACTCCAACTAACATCACAAACACGTAAACGTTGTTCATGTCACGCGACAGCATCTCACGGACTAATTTAATGCGATACGCAATCCACACAGAGAGAGAGAGAGAGAGAAAGCGAGAGGCCAGTCGGTGAGTTTCTTCTCATCCAATAATTCCTAAACGTTTCCTATCACTTGCTGGAGAAACAGTCAAACCCATTTATACAAACGCACGCACACTCGCGCGAATAAAAACAGGCCAAAAGTTACATTCTGCTAATCTTGATTAGCAGACAAGCCTTTTGTCTACCTGTTGAACAAGCTGCACATACTGGAACAAGTGCCAAGTGCGAATGGGTCAGCTCATTTAATGGCCAAACAAACAGAACTTGTTTCTGATACTGTTTGTTATGGATATTGCACGCTTTTTTAGATTTGTCACTAATGATTAAAAAAAAAAAAAAAAAAAAAAAAAAACCTTCCTGGTGCTCCTGTGATTTATGGAGACTATAAGGAAAAACGAGATGCAATCTCCGGTTATTTGTTATGTTATGAACAAAGAAGACTTACTTCCCAGTGGAAATAATTTTTTTTTTTTTTTTTTTTGCCTCTATTCATCTTCTTTTGCTTCCCTCCCTTCTATGCTCAAATATCCCCATTAAATATTACCATCTACGGTGACAAAATCGCGTAGTACGTAGATGACGTAGTTACCCGAGTACTCAAGTACAAACGTAAACCTAACATCGTTTTCTTAATTTACCTGAGGCAGAAAGAAACTCCAACACGTGCTCTACCGATTTCTCCGCCTTCACAACAGACGCCCAGATAGCCACTCCTTGACCTGTGCCATAAAAAAGTCGAGTCAGAAAGTGTGTTAACCAGATCGCACTGAAAAGATTGCGAGACTGACTGAAGACTGTAGACTTAAGAAAAATACGAGAGGAGGCGATTGTAAGATAGGGGGATGTGTTTTCCTTCGTCAATTGTGATGAGTGGCGCCGCTTATCATACAGAGAGAGTAGCTACCGTACGGGAAAGATAGAAGGGTCAAAGGTCACATTATGAAGACGGCACGTTATTAAGACTAATGTAAGAAACTTGCTTTGTATTTTCCATTGTTCTGACTCTGATACGGAAGTGCGCAGTACACACAAGGAAGGATTTGGAGCTAGCGATGAGAATGAGTTGACCTTTGACGTTTATTTGATGGAAAGATGTGATGAATAGGCCTTTCTTCACAAACTAAGTACCATACTGAGATGACCCCTTTTTTTCGCAGAAACTCGACAGAACATTTACTAATGTAATGAATGTTAAATAACACCAACTGAAATTCTTTCTACATCGCATGAAGTTAGGGTATATGCCCCTAGGTAAGCACTATTTTGCCGTCCCTAAATTCAAGGAAATATGTAAAATAAAATAATAATATTTTCCGTCAGACACTGTGAGCTATACCTGAAGAAAAGTTTCCACATTAACTCTGCCAACTAGATCTTCAGAACAGCATAATAACACTCATACTGCACTGAACTGAACTGGACATCCTGGAAATGCTGTTTATATCCAGACCTTTCCTATGGAGTCAGGTCCTTTATCAAGAGTCATGGCCCATAGTGTAAGCCAAGAATTATATACAGAGTTCTTTTAGGGGAATTATTTCGAGTCCAAATTCGACCTACTCTAACTTTGGTTTCAGTTTCGGTATTGTTGATGGGTGTCACTTTTATTCCATAGAAAACAATTCGCTAAATCTAAATTTTAAATCCAATTAACAAAAGAAAGAATTAGAGCAATTTTAGAGGTAATACTGAAAAAAAGGATCAATGCATTTTTTTCTTCTTATTTTTCTTCCTCTCTGCAGACACCTATACGGATCGCATCGTTTAAAGATCAGTTATTCCTGGACAAGTTTATCTGCTTTCCTTTAACAATACAAAAATCATTATCATCATACTTTTCAAGGATTTAGGCCTAGAATGGCCTGTTTCGGCTTTAGAAGTCATCTGACATTATTTTTTTATTAGCTACATTGTTGTTTGCTATCTGAATTTTTCAGAGGAGCATTTTATATTCTCATTAAGCAATGTCGGCCAACTTCCTGTTTTTTTCAGCATTTGGCTCACTTTTTTTTTAAATATTATTTTATTTATTCTATTTTTTAACAGATGATGCTTATTTTTAAACATATAAATTCATTGCCCATTAAGTTTTCTGCGAATAATGCTTATGGCTTCTATATTCACGAAGATATCTAATAAATAAAATATATAAAATAAAATAAATATAAATAGATACACTCCAATTTCGCAAGAAAATTAAAGCGATAAAGATCACTTATGCCACCTAACGGATCGAACTGCAACTTCAGTCCACTAAGTGATAGTACACTTATTGTTGGATAGCAGGTGGAAATAATTTTACATAACAGCAGAAAGAACTGCCGACTTCTTTGGGTCAACATCATTTATGTGAAACAGATAACTATTATTATCCAAGCCGTTTCGTGTTCTTACATTCCACTGGTTTGTTCGGACCATCCAAAGTCATTTGTTCTTCCACCTTAGCGTTCTATGTTAGCGGGATACACAACACGTTTCTTTGACAAATTCCTCCTTAAAGACACACGTAACGAGGGCGTAGTGGTTCTGACAGACAATGAGAGGGAGGGTGCTCTACTGGCACGAACTATTCCGATGGCCTTGTGCTCTTTTCTGATACCATCTACGAATGGATAAAAATTAAGGAGGGATCGGTGTTATAAGGGGTGCCCTACATACACTGCTGCTGGAACTGGTGTCGTGAGAACTGAAATGGTATTATGGTCGAAGCTACTTGCAATAATGAACTGGGTTAGCGCGAGAAAAATCGACTGCCCTCGAGTGGAGCAAAGTGCATTCTTTCTAGATCGGATGAAATGAAGGACGAGCGAGGGTTGAATGCAATTTCGACAGTAATTTTTTTAGTGCTTTATTTATTTATTTTTATTTATTCTGTGGGCAGGAAGTTGTATTTGCACTTTTTTCAAGGACGACTAGGGTCGGTCCAGTAAAATTCATAAATACTGGGATTTCCATCCTGAGAATTTCCGGGACGAAATTCCCAGGAATTTTCGAAACTTTCTGGTCTCAACTCTCAGAAAAAAACAGCTCGAGACATTTCAAATAAAAGCGTGTCTATTTATTATATATATATATATATATAATAAATCTAGTCCTAACCCCCTTGCTAACCACACGCTTACAATCTCCAGGAATGGCCCCTCGTTCTCTCACTTCCTGCACTTGTCTTAAAAATATCACCAGTATCAATCCTTTTCAATCCTGTAAAATCCCTTTAACAATTTAAATACCTCTATCATATCTCCTCTCCTACGTCTATCAGCTAGTTTTTGGAGCCCACAGATCAGCAATCTATCCTCATAGGGAACATCCCACAGACCTGCAACAATCTTTGTAACCCGCCTCTGAATCCTCTCCACCACTTCCGCATCACTAAGAAATCCTGGCGACCAGATCTGTGCACAATAGTCCAAATGCGGCCTTATTAATGCCTTATAGAGTGGAAAATAACATTCCTATCCCTGCTTGTTAGTGTGTTCCTCAACAACCATGTAATTTGATGTGATGTTTTGGCAATCTTTGCAATATGCCCTTTAAACTTAAGTTCTCTGTCCACAATAATTCCCAAATCTCTTGTCTCATCAGCTTCTTGCAGTTCAGTTCCGTTAATATAGTAAACAGCATGCGATGTCATCCTCCCAAAGTGTATCACCTTACACTTAGCCACGTTTAACTGACAGCCATTTACCCTTAGTCCATACCGTCAGCCTATTTAAGTCATCCTGTAAGATATTTACATTATTTGAATTGATTATCGCTCTTCCCAATTTTGCATCATCAGCAAATAAGTGGATATTTCCATTCAAGGTATTTCCAATAGCATGATGTACAAATTAAACAATAGAAGACCAAGCACTGAGCCCTGAGGTACACCACTAGTCACTTGCCTTTTCCTGGAATCAGCTCCTCCATAAACCACTCTTTGATATCTGTCCACCAGCCATCCTTTAATCCAAATCACCATACTCGGATCCATACCCATTTGCTCTAATTTATGTAACAGAGTTCCATGTGGAATCCTGTCAAAAGCCTTTGCAAAGTTAAGCAGTGTCACTGCTTGATAATTAAAATTTTATTACGAATTAACAAAACTATTTCAATTGCAATAAATCGAATGGTGTTCGTTATTGTATACATCATTTGAGTTTCTTTCAAACATAATTCAATAATATCATTATATGACTTTAACTTCAAATGCAACGAAACAGCCATACACAAGACACTTTTATTACACTTAGTCGCTTCCAAAGTTGATTCTTTCTAATGAATCGCCCCCTCTTATCAGGCGGTTCATTAATTCAACCAGTAATCAACAGACTTTCATACACTGCTACATCTAATTCAGAAGATGGAGGGAGGATGATGCAGAAATTTGGACGTCAATGCTCAGCTTTCATGCTAATTAATTTAGTACTTGACGCATTTTTTAAAACCATAATAAATGATAAATAAATAAATATATATATTTAAAATAATTTCCATGAGCGAAATTGTAGAAATTATATACTCCCGGGAATTAGAAAAAAAAAAAAGTCTGGAGTTTCTGGAACAGAAAAATAGCCAAGACTCAGAAACCATATATATTACTGAATTGATAACGTTAATAATAATAATAATAATAATAATAATAATAATAATAATAATAATAATAATAATAATAATAATAATAATAATAATAATAATAATAATAATAATAATAATAATAATATTATTATTATTATTATTATTATTATTATTATTATCTCTGTCTCCCGACAGAGAATTTTTGCTGTTTCGTTTTCCAATACAGTCTCTATTTCATGCTTCCACCAGTTATCAGAAGTAGGAAAGCCATATTTTTTGCGTACATGCTAATGAATTATTTTCGCCACTTGATCATGGCAGTATTTTTTGTCAGTTTGAGCTATTTTGCTGCAGGCACTGAGTAGATGTTCTACAATCTCATCTTTCTAATCGCATAATCTGCATTTGCTGTTATTATTATTAATGTTACAATTTTTTGCTTCGATTGCGTTAGCTTGTAATGCCTGTTCTGGAGCTGCTAGAATAAATCCTCCTGTTTCTTTTTTTATGTCCATATTGTAGCCATTGCCACATCTTGTTCATGTCAGTTTTTTCCCTCAGTATTTCGAAGAAATTGGCCATGCAAGGATTTATTTTTTCAGCGCACATATCGGATATTTTGTTGGTCCTTTTTGTAATCGAATTTGTTTCCTGTTGCTTTTCGAAGGCCCTCTTGTGTAATTGCTTGAAGCATTGGCTCAGAGCTATTGTCGATGTAACTTTTTAAGCTAATTTCTTCTTCCACAGTCTGCCTCACTTGCAGCAGAGTCCATCCACCTTGGTAGGTGCAACTGGTCAACATCACTTCGTGGATGCAATGCACGATGCATAGTTAATTGTCTAGTTTTGCGATCCAATTTGTGCAGGTCTTCTTTTTTCCAAACTATTATGCCAGCTATGTATTGGATAACTGGTATAGTCCCAGAGTTCATTGCTCGAATTGTGTTCAATCCATTTAGGATTGTTTTCAGAATATTTCTAACTCTTTTGATGTATTCGCTGCTGCCTGTTGTTTAACGTTCATGTGAAGACTTAGAAAATTCTAATTCTAATATCTCCTAATCGTTCATTAGTATTATTACATGACACCTCCAGGGAGTCCAAAGACTCATCGAGGGAAGGCACCTACTCCACAACTCTTCGTCTCACCACTCAATCCACCAACTACAACGAACCGCAATTACTTTCATCATCTACACCCACGCCATCTTCTGCCGACTACCATCACTAGTATTTTCACAGACAATCACAAACATCCATGCCTACGGCGGGATTCGAGCCCGCAGCCATTTGGGTGGAGAGCGGATACGCTAACCACTCGGCCAACAATTATTGACTATTAAAGTTATTTTCCATGATTTCATAGCAGCAGCCAAAAAAGAACATGTGTTTTTTGCTAATTCCAAATTTCTGCAGCCAGTTTAAGATTCAAGAGTGTGGGAGGAAGTCAAATGCTTTCTTTTAGTCTATCCATACCATTTTTAAATTCGTTTTTGTCTTTTTGACTTTTTGTGAGTCATTTTATCAATAAGGATCTGGTATTTTGTTCCTCTAGATGTTTGAAAATTGCCTTTTTGTTTAATCGAATAAATCTGATAAGTAGTGGTATGTGGAGTTTGCTAGGATTGCAGTAAACAACTAAAGCATAGTTCGCAGACTTCGGTATGCACCCCCTTATCCTTATCTTTCATGAAGGAAAAAGTACGCCGAGATACCATCCAGTCTTCCAATGACTTGGAAAATTACAATAAATAATTAAATCTTTCTGCCTTTCGATCATGTAGTTAAATGCTTAAAGGTTTTAACCAAAATCCACGTAGTTCGTCATTGCTAGGTGCGCTATTTTTTTTTTCATTTTTCTTTTTTTAATTTTCTAGCTTGTCACTGACCATTTCTTCAGTAATAGCTACATATCACATTTGTTTTTGTTTCATTTTTTATTATATTTCCTTAATTTAGGAGGAGTTTTTGTTATGTTCAATAGGTCTGTCCCAGATTGACTTCCAAATTCGAGTGTTTCTTCTTTTCCGGGTGAATGATTGTTTGCATTTGTATTTCTCTAGAGAGAGACTGAAAGAAACGACATTGGTTCAGCCGATATTGCATACTTTGTACATATTGGTTGATTTTTGCTTCACATCTTTTAATTTTCTGTGAAGTCGCAATAATTCTTTGTTTTAGCTCTTCGGTAACTTTAGCAATTGTTGTTGATCAAATTGCATGTGTTCATCAATTTGTTTTTGATGTTATTATTTTTCAGCAGTCCTTCTTTAAAACTCTTTAAGTTGTTCAGATCAGCTCGAAGTTTGTTGCTTCTCGTTCCAACCCGATTTTCCATGGTGCAGATTGCTTCATCCCTGGCTTTTGCTCTTGTGGCTTGCAAGCAAACTTCACTGTAATGATATAGGCTGTGCGGTATAAAAGCTGGTTTGTTTCCTTTAAATGTTTAGTTGTGATTGTTTTCATCACAGTATTTGCATCTAAAAGGAGCTATTTTAGCCTAGATTGATTCGAGGCGTTTAATGTTGAGAGTTTAATATCGATGGCCTAATATTACACTAATATTGTCGAAAACCGGAAATGTCAGTATCAGATAGTCTACATAACTATTCGTCCAATTCACTGTTTTTGCATATTCAGTGTTTTTAATGCCGTTAAAAGTCCAAAAACTTGTCATACTAGGAATCGATCTACATGATAGGCTATTTTAAACTGACTAAATCATTAAAACTAAGACAGCATTGTTCACTAGGCTAGAAAATTCCACATTTATGAAGCTGATTCTTTCATACAGTACACGAATTTCGTCATATACGTGTAAGAACCGATTATATTCATTTTGTCCATCTGTTCCGTACGAAAGTTATTTCTAGCCTCTGGCTGACTGATTTTATAGAAATTTTAAATTAATTTGTCCAGCAATTTCAAATATTTTAATCGGATCCATTAAACGTATAAAATTTGACAAAATGTTTCGCAATTGTACAAAGCAATAACTCCGCCCTGAGTGTTGATGGAAAACAATCAAATTTGCTATTTTAGTATAACCTCTAGAATCAGCCTACTGACCAAACTTTTCTTGCTAAAAACTGAAAAGAATAATTGGAAATGTTAATGACAATGCCTTTCTAAATGGGTAGGAGAAAATGAAATTTGATATATTAGAATCTCGACTAAATTAGTCAAGTCATCGCAATTTTGTTGACCGTTTATAGATGCAAAATTGGACAAAACATGTCTATGTCTCTGTGTTTTATAATTTCTTATCCATGTTCTGTTCTGTCTCAAAATGACCCGTCAATAATGAATGATGAATTGTATCGCTATTCAAGAATGGTATTGCAATATGCACTTTTTTTAATGATTATCAACATTCTTTCTATTCATTTTGATTTAATTACTTTGAGATCTAAACCTACGTGTGAGCATACATATCACCACAATATTGGTTCAGTAGGAAAACAAAAAAAGCGAAATTATAGGTGCAATTTGAATCTCGGCGAGCAATAGGAGCATGGAATACCTCTGTTTATAAGATTCATTGCGAATGCACACCCATTGTACAGGTCAATGCCTAGTTATTCCATATTGTTTAATTTTTTTTTCCTAATTGTGAACTATTCTTAATTTGTTCTCTTCAAAATTTGGCCATTAAAAAAATAAATAAATTTGAAAAAATAAAACAACGCAACAATTTACATATAACTCATGGAATTGGGACAAAACCTGCTAAACAGGTCATAGTCGACAGTTATTTTATCTGTCGATTGTGGGATTAAAGAAAAATATTAATGGGGGGGAGATGTTACTGGAAGAGCAATTTTATTTATCATAGATGGAGGCCATTTCAAGGGAATGTTGACGAAGGTGTTATTAAAGTTGAGAGGAAACTTGCGAAACAAGTCTCGTATTCAAGGAAAAATATTAGAAATAATACTTAGTGGATCAACTGGTCCAATGTTTTAAGGAATATGCTTTACTTTTATTTCTGCCACAACAACAAATACAAGAAGAAAGAAAACATAATTAGTAAAACATTTATTAGCTGGAGCTGCTCACTTTAAATAAATATATTATTTAAGTGCAAATGAATTCATCCCTCTTTCCTTGGTGTTAGGCTCGATGGCCTGTCACAGTCAATTAATTTAGCTCCTTAGAAATCGGATTACTGCTTATAATAGCGTCGTTCGTTTTATTTGCATTGTGTGCTATAGCTGTAAAAATTCTGAAGTGACTTCTGACGTGTTTATATGTTGTGCTCGATGAAAAACCCGAGTTACTCGGAGGGTAACCTTGCTACTCCCGTATGAAATTGGCTAACTCATCATCATTTGAAAAGCCGTTCGCATCCTAGAAAAGATTCGAACCAGGATCTTGCAATTGAATTGAACTTAGCAAATTATGAAACAGGGTTTTACTGTATTAGTTAGACTCAGGATAAAGTAGCCTAACAAGGATTTTTCGGCCACCGCAACATTCTTCCAGTAGATTCTCTTGTTAAATTGGTTGGTTGGTATGGGATTTATTGGCGTAAGGACAGTAAAAGTTATATTGCGCCACTACCAAGATTACAACAAAACACAACGAAATAATAATAATAAAAAAAATAATGAATGAAAAGCTCAGTAAGTAAATAACAGCTTATGAAAAACAAATTAAAAAAAAAATTCAGCAATTTTTGTATCTATATAATTCATTTACGATTAGGCACAGCTTTCTTAAAAATTAAGAAAAAAAAAGCAAGAAATCTGCAAATATTTGAATTTCAAAAAAATCTCAAACCTATTAAAAATATTAACTTTTCTTACGAATTCAAATTGTAAACAGATAAAAATCTAAAGTCTCAGCAATTCTTAAACCCGAAATAAAACCACAGGTGCATGACTTGCTGTGACCTACAGTATGAATAATTCAACGGAAGAGTCATGCTTGACACTTTTTTTTTATCTGTTAGTAAGATTGTTAACTGACGAAATTCACTTAAGTCCATGGGAATGTCTTCTGTCAGACTTTCAAGAAAATAAGAAACAATATGCATGACTGAAAATCTTGTGTATCCTCGCGCAACTTCAAAGTCAAATCGAAATGGGCACGAAATTAAAAAAGGGAGGAATTAGTGTACAGAAACCTGCCACAGCATCCGAAAGAATATTCACTGCCCACTAATTTATAATGCCAAGCGGCATTATAAATTGGTGTTCCTCCTGTTCTCACACTATCTTACATTGAACTTTTGACCTAAGAATCCTACCACTTTTTCCCTGTTCTTTATGTTCTATTCAGCAATCTCTCTCTCTCTCTCTCTCTACTTTTCGCAACATACCCTGAACAAACGCAACAGAAACGGTTTCCTTTATCTTCTTCAAGGTACTGTTTATTTATTATTATTTTGTTTTTCTTTTAATCAGAGAAAATTAGCACCATTTCTTTCTCTTTTTTCTTCAGAAGAGGAAAAGGATTGGGAAGAAAATAAAAATCACGAGAACAGAACGGATTAGCGGAAACCTGAAAATAATTCACCTTCCGTCAGGTGTCAGTTTTGATTCCTCAACCCAAGGTTCCAATTCTTTCCTGTAGTAATTTTCGTATTTTATTTTCTATTCCTTTTCCATACTGAAAATACAGAGCTAATAGTTTTCACTATTTTTTTTTTTCATTATTTATTTGAGAAATTCGATTTTTCAAGCTTTCATTCTGCCTATAACGTTAAGCATCTAAACACCACCACCTTGTTCTAGTGATTTATATTTTGAAACAGTTCATGTGGTTAATGGTTGAACCTTAGAAGTTGCTCTACTTATATAATCTGTATCCATCACCTTTCTTTCTCAACCCCCCCCCCCTTTCCCATCTGAGAGGGAAACTAATTCTGGTTAACTCACCTCGAGTCTTTGAAAAACTCATAAACTTCATTACATCACAGACGAGTCTTCTCACCAAATACGCTCAGACTCTCTTGATTATCATTTGTTAATGTAAATCCCACCCATAAAAGGAATTAAATACATTAATATTAGTACAGTGGATGGGCTAAGGATTAGATAGCCGGGAAATATTGTTCTGTACAACGTAGAGCTTTTTTTAATCAATTACTCTACTTATTAGGTACTGCAGCGCGCAATTTTATTAAGTAAATAAATAAAAAAAAATCTCAGTTCAAATTATAAGTAGTAGATATTGATCAGTATGCTAAATTGTAGCGGAAATGCCAATTCAGGAATTAAAAATGGAAAACATTTTCCTCGTGTTTATTTATACAATCTCAACCTCTAAATTCCACAAACATTCCGCCGCTTCTTATCATATATATTTTAAAGGGAGGTCTCTCCCCTTAGCAGTTTCTTTGTTTCTATAATAAAGTAACGCTAGAGTTGGATAAAAGTAATGCCTATACTGTTATAGTGTTGGATTTTTCAAAAGCATTTTAAGAGAATATTGCATGCTAATCTGTTAAGTAAGCTAAAGTAAGGAAATGGATACTGGATTGGTGAGATGGATAAGTGGATGGTTGTCAAATAGACATCAGAGAGAATTGTGTGGTGAAGCGTAGTCAAAGACCAAAAAATTGCTCGACACTGCTCAGTTCTTGGTTCATTCATTTTCTCAATGATACCGGAAATATTTTGAAGGGTGATATCGAGCTGTTTGCTAACGATGCTAAGTTGGGAAAAGTAATAGTAAATGGTAGCGATCTTGTAAGATGACCTGAATAAGCTGTGATCGTGAGCAAGGGACAATGAGTTTTCTTTTAATATGGCAAAATCTAAAATCATTCGATTTGGATTGAAAAAGTTTCAATCTGTATTCTATTGATGGAGTTTCGTTGGTGGAGGTCGATTGGGCCAGGGATCTAAGAGGTTGATAGTGAAGTGAAGTTGAGAGGCGATACTGCAAAAATTAGCGAAACAGTACAGAAGATTACTTTGATGCGCAAAAATATGCCCACTAGTCGACATATTTTTGCTACGCTACAATAGCTTTTTCAACGGTATGCTCCCAAGGGATTTTGAAAGTTGGGAAATCATATTTCCTGCATAAACTCCAGGGTACAGCTTTTGCTATCCGATCATGCCTTTGTTTATAGTCTATATGGGCAATCTTGCTGCAAGAATTAATTAGATAGCCAATTGTCTCTTCTTTATCTCTGCACAGTTGGTCTTTGCTATCGTTACACATCTTTTCAATCTTCGCATTTGTTTGTAGTGCTTATTCTTGAGTAGCAAGTATAAGACTTTTCTCTTTCTTGATGCTAACCTGCTGAAGCCATTGCAGGCGACTGTCAACTTTATTTTTCTGACCTTTTCTCCATCTCTTTCTCCTTGTATTTCTCTTTTGAATCTATTACATTCACTAATTTTTCTTTGTAAGATTCAGTTAACATCTTTACTGTGCTATTCTTGATGCAATCATTCAACTTTTCTTCTTCTTTTCTTCTTCTTTTGTTTGCTTCATTTGCAAAAGCCCACGTCCTCAACATTTCCTGGCTATTTATAATCGATCCACATCACTCTGTGGATGCAACACGCGATTCACTGTTAATTTTTGTGTTTTACGATCAACTTCCTCCAAATTGTCTAGTCAATTATCCTTGCTATGTACCTAATTACAGAGATGGCCCATGCATTTATTGCTGTTACAGCGTTGTCTCCATCCAGTTTGGACTTTAGAAATTTTCTAACTGATTTCAGATATTCGCACCCTGTTTTCTTTTTGACTTCTGAACTCAAAATTTCGTCTATCTCGACAATTCCTTGGTATTTATAGGATTTATTCTATGAGAAGTTTTTAATTTTCATTCCCTTTGAAATGTGATTCCTTTGTCGCCTGCTATTTTCCTAGAAATATGGAGAGTGTTGCACATTTGTCAAGTCCAAAGTCTACACAAATGATGTCCAAAGCTAGTTATTTATTTATTTTTTTAGAATTAATTTAGAGGAATCAGTACTAAGATGAACAACAGAGGTAACAGCGAGTCACCTTGAAAAATTTCTCTCTTGATATTCGGTGTATTCAGATTATCTCCATTAATTATTATCCGAGTTTTCCAAGTGCGCATGAGCCGTTATGAATTACGTTGATGGTATTACTTATTGCTCACTCCAGAACTTTCTAAACGTTTTTTAATCCAGTTATGCAGCATGTTATCCAGTTATGCAATGGGCAATGTCTACAAAGTCAGCTACGGTCGGATACGACTGAAAGGGAAAAACCAGTATGAAAACTTTCATGTCGTTGAATCCCATCAAATGTTTGCTCTAATGGAATAGCGAGACTTGCTTTCAAGAAATCACGAAAACTAACGCGCAGTTTGAAGTAACAGCATCTATAACCCTAACGGTAATTCGGTAACCTGAACTGTGCATGCGCTAGCCTCGTATTAATCGAATTTTATTACTATTATTATTACTATTATTACCGGCAACTCCAGGGAGTCATTAGACTCATCGAGGGAGGCCCCAAATCATATTCATCACAACTATCTGACATTCATACAGTATCTATCATACCTCGCCTTAAACTCATTCACTGTCACAGCATCCACTACAGACTCAGGGAGCGCATTCCACTCATTCACTACTCTAAAAGTAAAGAACCCAGCTCTAACACCTTTACTAACCACACTTTTGCCCAGTTTCCATGGATGTCCCCTAGTCCTCCCACAACCAGCCCTGTACTCAAAAATATCTTCTGAATTAATTTTATAGAAACCCTTCAGTAATTTGAATGTCTCAATCATATCTCCCCTCCTCCGCCTATCAACCAATTTTTGCAACCCACAAATCCTCAACCTGTTCTCATACGGTTCATTCCACAGACCTGCTATCATCTTGGTCACTCGCCTCTGGATCCTCTCCACCTCCTCCCCATCAAGAAGAAACCTAGGTGACCAAATCTGAGCACAGTAGTCTAGATGGGGTCTTATCAAGGCTCGATAGAGAGGAACAATAACCTGCTTGTCTCTGCTTGTCAACGTATTCTTCAGCAACCAAGTGATTTGATGAGCTATTTTGGTCACTTTTGCAATGTGTCCCCTAAATTTCAATTCCTTATCCACCAACACTCCTAAATCTCGTGCCTCATCAATTTCCTGGAGCAGGGTTCCACCAATGCAGTAAACTGCCGCCAATCTTTTCATCCCAAAATGCATAACCTTACATTTTGCCACATTAAACTGACATCCATTCTCCTTAGCCCAGACCTCCAATCTATCCAAATCATCCTGCAAAATTTTGACGTCATCTGCATTCACTATTGCCCTACCCAACTTCGCATCATCCGCAAACAAATGTACTGTTCCTCTCAGATCATTTCCTATATCATTTATGAACAAATTAAACAGCAGTGTTCCAAGAACAGATCCTTGTGGCACACCACTAGTCACAGGCCGTCTTGTGGACTCTACTCCCGAGTAAACCACTCTCTGATATCTCTCCGTCAACCACCCTCCTATCCATCTCACCAACCCTATGTCCATTCCCATATGCTGCAATTTACTGATTAGAATTCCATGTGGAATCCTGTCAAAGGCCTTGGCAAGGTCCAGTAGAATCACCGTAAACCCATTACCCTTATCCAGTTCAGCCGTCACTGTGTTATAATACGTGAGCAAGTTACTGAGGCATGACCTACCCTTCACAAAACCATGCTGTCCCCGATACAGTATCCCATTTTCTTCTATCCAATCTTGTATTTTCCTCTTGACTATTTTCTCTAAGACCTTGACAATGATTCCTGATATGCTAATCGGTCGGTAATTTACTACAGCAGCCTTGGAACCACCTTTATGCAGTGGAACTATTTTCCCCTCTTTCCACCCGCTCGGGACTAACCCAGACCCGAGACTCAAATTAAACAAAATGGTCAAGGGTACTGACAATTCTTTAGCTGCTTCTCGTACAACACGAGCTGGTATACCATCCAATCCCACAGATGTATTGACATTGAGATTATGCAATAGACTACTCACCTCCACTTCATTAACCACAATTCCCGTATAATCTACTGGTTTATTCGTTTCTGCAATGTCACCACCTGGATGATATACTTTTGCAAAGTGCTCACTCAGTAACTCAACTATCTCAACTGATTCAGTTACCTCCCTACCATCGGCATTCTTTAAAATCAATCTGCCATGTACATTTTTCCTTTTACTTGCTACATATCTAAAAAACTGTTTAGGATTCTCTTTAGCCTGCATGGCCAATGTTCTTTCGTAATCCTTTTTTGCTTTTCTTACCACACTCGTCACCCTTCTGGCCTGCGCTTTATACCGTTCATGTGCCTGCCGGTCACCCTTCTCCTTAAATTCCCTCCATAGTTGTTTCTTTTTTTGCAACTCAAGCTTAATGGTGTTATTCATCCATTTAACCCCTACTTGATTTATTATTCGGACTCTAGGTATACAGTCAGCCATTGCTTCATGCAAGCACTTCTTAACTACCTCCCATGCACTATCAACTTCTAGTCCTTGCAGTTGTACATGCCATGGCACTGAACCAATCAAACTCCTAAGCTTGTCATACTTTCCCGCCCGATAATTCCACATGTACCCTGTCTTAATTGAAAATTCTACACCTTTAGCCACCTCCCAAGTTAAGACCCCATGATCACTCTCACCGATTGGTGGCAATGTGGTCATATTTGTTACAGCCAAATCCTCAGATGTAATTACTAAGTCAAGCACTCTCTGACCCCTAGTATTTTCCATTACATGCTGTCGCAGATAGTTATCCCTTAATAACCGCATAAAATCCAGTTCCTTCCTCCCGTGTGTCCTCTCCTCACTCCAATCAATGCGACCATAGTTGAAATCTCCCATAATAATCACCCTCCTTCCACCCATTTCTTCTATTTGCTTGTGCATACTGTCACCACCATCTTTTCCATCACCTGGTCTATAGCAGCACCCAATTGTATATTTAGTTCTGCTAGCCACAATCTCACACCAAATGGCCTCAAATGTGCTCTTTTCTCTATCCTGCAATTCAACTTCTATTCTCCTTGGCTGGAGCTCATCAGCTATCATCAACAATACTCCTCCCCCATTTTATTCTCTCTGTCATTCCTGAACACACTATACCCATCACATTCAACCCCACTAGTTATATCATCTACAGTCAGCCATGTTTCACTAATACCTATAACCTGTGGTCTGGAAGTGCCAACCATGGCCAAAAACTCTTCCTTCTTGTTCCTAATACTCCTAGTATTAGTGTACATGAATTTAAGACCCCCATTAGCCCCTACCCCACCTTGATGCCTTATATTAACTGTCCCACTCAGATTTGTTGTCCTTATTTGCTCTGGCATATTATATTCGTTCTTACATTCAACTGCCTCCATAAGGACTGTATCTCTACCCCCCCCCCTAACAAATCTAGTTTCCCTGAATTTGCACATCCACTACATTCAGCAACACTTTCTCAAGTCTTCTTACACCGTAACCATTCAAATGCAAGCCATCCATCTTATATAGATCCTTTCGCCCATCAAACTCACTCCACACATCCACAAATTCCACACCACTCGTCATACATAACCCACGCATAAAGTCATTGGCAATTATAGCCCTCCTTTTAAACATTTCACTGTCATACCGTGGCAAAAGACTAATCATTCTAACTCTCTCACTCTTTTCTTTTGCTACCTCAAACAATTCATTCAGGTCTTCTATCATTTCCATTTTATCTCCTTTCAAATCATTCGTACCTGCCACAACAATCATTTCTTTCACCCTTTCCTTTTGCTCTCTAATAGACGCAGTTACGTCCTTTATGGTCGCACGAGGTTGGTACGATTTTGTCAAATCCTCTACTAACACACCTCGTACTAACGAGTCTCCATACAGCACTCTATCCTTCATTTTGTTCATCTTCACATTCATACGTCTATTTTTCCTGTCATACCTTTTATTTTGGTTCGTATTAAACGCAACCTGGTATCATTGTACAATTCGCACTAAATCCAATGTTCCGTTATTCGAATTCGCATTAGTCGCGATCTAGCGCTGTATTATGAATGTTGAGTTACATATCAATTCCTTAGCTCTTTTCTCAATTCATAATCACTACAGTAATGACGACACTTGACTTTTGCGCACGTCACAAGATGAGAACAGCAGTGAGAAGTAGCTCACCAAATTCCATTGTGTGAAAACGTGTGATCACAAAACACAAAAAAGGCATTCAGCTCACTCCGTAATATTTTATCACCGCTTTGTTATTTATATTTTGTCTCCGTTTGATCTCAATGAGTTCCTTATTGTTCATGTCGACCTACTTTCCTGTGTGAGAGAGTGAATTTCGGACGGCTCTCTGGCACGCAATGCAAACTGTCACCAGCAAATAGGAGCAACACAAACGAGGTGTTAAGCTAGCAGAATACACATGTTCAATCTTTAAGGCTTCGCTAATGTATCAAGACAAGAACTCATATTTAACAAGGAATCACTGAGTAAACATATTAAAAAAGTAAGGGAGATGGCGAGTGGAGCAGTGTGCCCACTCACATGAGCTCTTGGAGATGTAACATAATAATAGTAATTAGCAACGAGTAAACACATAGTCACCATTTAAAACTCTACTGACTGGTACAACTTCGTTAAATTTTTAGACAGCGATTTCTCCTTGAGTTAAAAGCAATCAGCAATTCTGTTTGCAGAATAGCAGACAGGAGGTGACTTTGATCTAAGATTTTTTGCAAATCTTATTTTATTTTGTTAAAATAACACATAATTATTTATTTATTATAGATAGAAGGCTGAATTATGACGAGTGTCACTGTTGAAAATATGAAAAGAATAATATTTTTTCAATTATCGTTACACGAAAGAAATACACTAAAATTCTGACACTGCGATCTAACGCAGTGTCAGAATTTTCGCGTTTGGCCAAATGCAGCCAGACTCGCCGATATTCGTTTGCGCTTGTGATTGCACGTTACAAGTCATTCCCGACACTGCTCGTTTGGGCAGTGTATCGTATGCTTGCGCGTTATTTTTGTGAGATACGAAACTTTTATTATTGGTGTTTGTTCGTGGTGAGGGTGAAGTATTTTTAATGAAGCAATTTTTTAATATGTAAATTTATTTATTAATAAATTGGTTACTGATTAGAAAAAAAAGAATGTTTTATTTTTTTATTTTTTTATTTTGTATATGCAGCTCCCCCACTTAAAATTTTCACCGGTCGCCACTGTTTGTGAAAACCCTCACCACGAACACGCACCAATAATAAAAGCTTCGTATCTCACAGAAATAACGCGCGAAAGCATACGATACACTTAAAGCTCTAAAAGAGTCTTAGATACACTGCTCAAACGAGCAGTGTCGGAATGACTTGTAACGTGCAATCACAAGCGCAAACGAATATATCGGCGAGACCGGCTGCAATTGGTCGAACGTGATAATATGGACACTGTATTTGTTTCGTAATCTAAAGCGTTAATCGAACAATTCCAATTATTAACTATTCAATCACTGTCGAAACATAAGCTGTAACCTTTAACATGTTGTATTGCATTTATATAATGTTGTAAGCATTATTAATAAACACAAATAATAAAAATTTATAAACACAAACAAAATTTAAATTTTTCATTTTTCCATATATAAATATATATATATATATATATATATATATATATATATATATATATATATATATATATATATATATATATATATATATATATATATATATATATATATAATTAATATATATATATATTAATATATATATATTAAAAACTGATTGCTTTGAATTAATAAGGCAACAAAATGAGAAAGCGGTACTCCGAATGACCAGAGTGAGAAGAAAATGGCCTACATTTCTTTTGGCGAAAATTTGACAGATTAATTTAATGGGCTAAAATGGTTAATATTTAATGTGGGATTTATATTCATTTTGAGGTCGGGACAATGAATGCAAATTGCGTAACAAGATTCCAAGGCGTTTGAAATGGAATTCGTGAGGTGATAAAACCCTGACTGTATCATAGACGTGTGCGCGCGTGTATGTTTACTTTATTGCGCGAATATTACAATAATTTGATTTTACGTATTCATTTAACCTGTTTATTTTTATATAACTTAAATGCATTTTTAACAAGACACCGATAGGTGATTTGAAACAGAACGAAAGTTGTGTGTGCAGATGGTATATACCAGTTGTTCCCAAACTTTCTCCGTTTACGGCGTCCTTTAGTGCTCCGGTAATTTTTCACAACGTTCCCAGGACAAAAAAAATCCTAACAGTTCGGTTTATTATGTAATTAGGTCCGAACTACTTACTAAAAACTTATACAGCGCACTGAATGCCGACAGAAAGATATTCGCCAAGTTGTTTCAGGAGTAGAATATGTCCCGTCACTAAATCAATTTGCATTCGTTCCTCAGGCATGCATACTAATATTACCCCCCCCCTCTCCCTCACTACTTCCTTCCCGGTTTCTTGTAGTGGAGAAAACAGCTAATTCTCGTAAACTGTGTCAAGGCAATGAAATTGCAAGCAACAGAAATTTTTACGAGACGAGCGTTTATCTAGGCAGACTATGGGAAGTACAGGGCTTAACAGCTCGCGAACACGTGCACTTTTTATGTCAGAGTTCGGCCTTGGCAATATGAAACCGTTACTTGTACTAAGGTGGTGTAATTCAGGTGTATTACGAGTGAGATCTTTACAAATCATTCATCTATCAAGGAAACTTAAAAATCACATATTTACGCAACATATTTAGCTTTTTATTGAATTTCGGTACTTGTTTCATGAAAAGAATCGAAGGTTTTATTATTTCTGTTTTTTTTTTTTTTTTGGAGGTGGGGGGGGATTAACAGTTATCCAAACAGAAAAATCCACTAGCATTAACTGTTATGTAAATTATTTAACTCAGCGGAAATTATTGTCTTACTGTCTGCATGTACCTCGAGTATTCCTAAACATCGTATGAATTAAAATTCCACATCTTACGGAATTTATAGTGGATTGTTGATTATCACGGAATACTTACAAATGGTATCTATCCAGAAAATTCACCGAAAACAATTTATCGAAAAAACAATCACTCAAATAAGTCATAAATCGAAAGACGGTTCATTGAACAACAGTTAATCGTAAAAACATTTAATCCAAAGGCAGTTCCTCGAAAAAGTAATTCATCGAATGGCAAGTAATCGAAAACACAGTTCGTTGAAAACCAACAATTCATTGAAAAATGACAGTTCATCGAAACTACAAATATAAAAATGATGCGAACTATATTTATCAAAAAGAAGCAGTTTTTATTGGATTAACTTGTGATGCAGTTGAAGCTTAGCGTGATATCCCCTTTATGCATAAACAGATGTGCGTAATAATTATTCTTTCTTTCTTTCCATTTTTTTTTTTTTTTTTTTTTGGTGAGATATTCCTTTCAGTCACTACATGCGTTTCGTGTATTTTATACAATCTGAAAGAGGCTATGTAAAACATCTTTATATCGACATGGATACTTTATCGGATGCAATCCTCACGTACCGAATTAAAGGCACCTATTACTGCTAATTATTATTATTAATACACTAGGTGCATTATTATTGTTAGCTGTAGTAATAATAATGGTTTTATAATTCTCCAATATCATCCTCTCTCATCAACCTAATGGTTGATGGGACCGCAACTACATCACTAGGGAATACAACATAGTTTCCTATTGTCTTTCTTGTCCGACAAGTGTTTGCTGTCTGTAAATATGTGTGTTCATGGGCCTGTTTGCGAAAAGAAAAAACCCTGCTATCTCTGTATGATGCCTGCTAACTCGCCTTCACTTGAAGAGGACTGATAATAATTATTCGCGTCATAGACGGGATCCAAACCCAAACCCTTTTCAACTAAAGGGCTTCGTTTATATCGATTGAACTACGGAGGCTTCATTATTATTACTATTATTATCAGTAGTTAGTAGTATATAACTTCCGCGCGCACGCACGCACGCACACGCACGCACGCACACGCACGCGCACACACACACACACACACACACACACACACACACACACACACACACACACACACACACACACACACACACACACACACACACACACACACACACCAGTGATATGGGATGAATTTTACTCAGATTTCAGGCTACAAAGGTACAACGTATCGAAATTATATATATTACAATAACTCTATGATTTTAATGGAATTCAAAGAGGTTGTCTGTGCAAGATATTTTCCGCGTAGTTCAGTTTTAGTTCCGACTGGATCACTTTTATTATAACATTTTCGTAAAGAAGTTTCGAAATGATGTTAGCAATTCCGCTCTGGTTGGAGGAAGTGTAATGAAAATTTATAATTAAGATCTGTATTAAATGTGTCAGTTTTGATTTCAATCTGACCGTTGTTGTTGTGAAAAAATTAGGTAGAACGTACAAAGGTGATCTAAAAAGTTCTCGGTCTCGACCATAGATGGCAACACTATCGGCAAGATGTTTTTATTATACGTTGGTGCATCTGTCATAAGCATCCATGTGAAATTGCAAGTCATTCTATCAAGTAGTTTGTTTTATACAGCTCAGCTGTCTGAAGCAAAAATGTTGTCTGTAGCCCTTGAAATGGATAAAATTGAGTATCGTGCGGTTATAAAATTCTTTGCAAAAGAAGGTTTAACGCCAAAAGTAATTCAATCGAAGTTTATAAAAGTTTATGGGCACTCTTCACCCTCGTTTTTGACAATTAAGAAATGGGCTGACAAGTTTAAACGTGGCCGTACCAGCACTGAAGCTGATCCACGTGAATGACGTCCAAAAAGTGTAACAACACCAAAAGTCATTGATCAAGTGCACCATATGGTATTGGGTGATCGGCGAGTCAAAGTGCGTGAAATTTCCGAGAACATAGGCATTTCAGAAGAACGTGTAGGATATATTTTTCATGAAGAATTGAAAAATTGAGAATTGAAATGAAAAAGCTTTGCGCAAGATGGGTGCTGCGCTTGCTCACAGCATATCAAAAACGCAATCGCATGAAAATCTCTGAATAGTGCTGGGAACGTTTTAACAAGAATAAACTGATTTTGTGCGTCGATTTATTACTATGGATGAGACTTTGATTCACCATAACACACCAGAATCCAAACAGCGGTGAAAATAGTGGACAGAAGCCGGTTGTTCAGCACCAAAGAAGACAGAGTTGGCTCCATCAGAAGGAAAGGTCATTGCATCGGTATTTTGGGATGCTAAAAGCATTTTTTTAAATTAATTATCTTCAAAAGGATAAATCAATAACCAAGGAATATTATTCCGATCTTTTAACCATACTAGACGAAAAACCTCGTGAGAAAAGACCGTTTTCAGAAGAAAAAAGCCATCTTTCATGAGGGCAATGCACCTGCCCACAAAGGTGTTTGGGCAGTGTTGTGGGAAAATTAAGGGATCTGCACTATGAATTGTTGGAACATCCACTCTATTCCCCAGATTTGGCTCCCTCTGACTTCTATCTCTTCCCAAAACTAAAACTCTTCCCCATTGGTCAGCGTTTTTCTTCTAATCGAGAGGTGTAGAGGGGTATTTTGCAGATCTTACTGAGAACACTACAGGACGGGATAATGGCAATGGAGCATCGCTGGAATAAACGTATTAGTCCTAAGGGAGATTATGTTGAAAAATAAAAGTAATTTAGAGATTATAAATTTGTTTTTTCATTGTTAGGCCGAGAACTTTGTTAGGTCGAAAAGAGACGGGCAAACAAGTGCTACCTCTCCTGGTACCTAACCTTAACAGGATATGTGAAATAATGTGATTTCTACGGTCGATTTTCTTGAGTTTACGGGACGAAAAAGCCTAGTTTCCATGAGGAAAAAAGTCTGCTTGTCCCTTGCCAGAGATCGAATAATTCGGGCAATCGGTCGAAGACAGTTTAGAAAATGTTCCTCCAGACGGCGTCTTGACTTAAAACTTAAGTCTATCTTCGGGCGACCTAACGCAGAGGATGCAAGCGCTGCTTTCACTGAGCTACACAGGCCTCTACTGTTGAATTAGATGAATGAAATAAGAATATTGAAAAAAAAAACTTTTTTTTTATAATTTTGATTTCATCTAATTCTCGACTCAGATTATTATCTGAGTTTTCCAAGTACGCATGACAGCTGTTATGAATTGCATTGGTGTTATTACTCACTCCAGAACTTTCTAAACGTTTTTAAATCCAGTTATGCAATGGCCAATGCCTGCAAAGTCACCTACGGTCGGAAACGACTGAAAGGGAAAAACTAGTGTGAAAACTTTCATGTCGTTGAGTCACATCAAATGTTTGCTCTAATGGAAGCGAGACTTATGCTCAATATCCTATCATGAGTAATTATTATTATTATACAGGTTCCTCTAGGGCAGGGTTTCCCAAACTGTGTTCTGCAGAACACCAGTGTTCCGCGAGAAGTTCTCCTGGAATTTGTCATTTTAGTTTTCTAAGCATTTTTCATGAATAAATATTTTATAGTGGAAATATTCTGAGGAGAATAATATTCGTGAATTTGTCGAAAAGCTCAGACCCAGAACGCCTAATAACATCCGTGTGGCAAATGTTAGTGACCAAGCCGTGTATTTTTAAACGTGGAAGTATTCATGAATTATCGTTAATTTTCACACATCGAAACCTTTCAACATTTGAGAAAGGGAATACCGCTGTTTATGACCGGTCATAAAAATTGCCTGCAAGCGGATTATAACAATGGGCGGCGTGTCCTCTGTTCTCAAAACTGAAGGAAATGACATCTATGTAGCAAATGTTAGTGACCAATCTGCAAGGAAGTATAAAGAAAATGTTTTCACTAAAATTGAAGATCAAGGTAGTCTGTATCCGGTTCTCAAATCTAGTAATTCTGAATACTTTCTTCGCAAGTTCGTATTGTAGGGTTAAAGTTTCGAAAAACCGTAGTGCCGTGATTTTTTAAAAGTAATAGGTCTGCAGATTTAAATTTTAATATGAATAAGAGACAAGGGACTTTGTTTAATTTTGTTATTAAGAAATCTCTTATTGAAGGTGTTTGACGCAACAGATAGTGAGTCATCCACCTCCAGCCTGCAAAGCGATCTCCAGGATGTACAAAACGAGGGGAAAACTACCAGCACACAGAAGAAAAAGTCTGCATTCACTCGTAAGTACTTATAATAATATAAATTTTTGGTGACCAGAATGGGATATGTGAATGAAAATCAGCACAAATTGATTTAATGAAATTTAAATGTAATTTAATAAAATTACATTTAAATTAAATTTGAATGTAATTTTATATTTGTCAACATGTCACACAGTATACATAAGTGTACTAATACTCTTTATGATTAGGCATAATTAATTATTAATATTGCAATGTGTTAATAATTAATTAATAATTAATAATTATTAATTAATTAACAATTATTATTATTAATGATTAATTAATACATTACAAAATAACCAAGGTATTCCGTTAAAATTTCAGGATTTGTGAAGTGTTCCGTCGTCGGAAAAGTTTGGGAAACGCTGCTCTCTAGGGAGTCAAGAACTAATCAGTGAAGCCCATTTCAGATCACAAATGCCAAAATTCCTCATATCTTGAAAAAAAAAAAAATCAGCAGCGATGAAATCACATCCACTTGTAGTCCATTCCACACACACACGTCAAACACTACTTAAGAAGAACCTAGACATCACATTCTTACTAACCACATCCTTACGAAGTTTCCAGGGATGCTTAGAATTGAACTTGCTAAACCCAGTCAGAAGGGAGTTTGAGAGAAACTCATCTCGCAGTTAATTAAAGGCTGAATATTTTGAACCTCTTTCGAAAAAAACAACAACGACTGTGATTGAGACACGAAGTCGGTTTGCTCTAAAAGTCTCGACACTGAAGATATGAATGAGTTGCTGAACTTGCGTGAAAAGGATTTACCGTGAAGCAGTGGCAAAACAATGAACTTCTACAAAGGATACAGAAGGATATAATCCTATCCTGACCCTTATATTTGAAACTCATGTTGAGGCTTTTTGAAAAAAAAAAAAAAAAAGCAGAGCTCAAAGGCTTGAGTCACGATTAGGAAGGCATTTAATGCTACATTTTTAATTTACCAGGAAAAAGTACAAAAAGAAGAAATAAAAACAGACTCCATGGTTCCGAAGAACTACGTATGGGTTTTTATTTTAAGAAACTCTAAACAGTCAACCCTGTAACATTTCACTTTTACACGATAACATTTCATTATTGAAATTCAGCTCTGGTGTGGCAGTTCAAACTGTATTTCCAAGAATGTAACCTCCATTCATGATAATTATGGGAATTTAGGGTTTGATTTATGATAGCTCTTAAAAGTGGTTTTCCAGAAAAAAAATCGTAAAAGCAGGGATCTACTGAATTTCGAAAGCATTTCATACTTTCCTACCTTCTGCCTATGGTAAGATTCTTCTTCCAAGGTCATTTTCCGCCACTATCACACAGCAAAAATATTCTTTCCGATTTCCATTAACTACTTTTCATAGTCTGATTTTGCTGTCTTCACTGTCCTATTAATCCTAGACTTCGTTATTGCCATTCTCTTGGTGTTTATTCAATCCCTATTTTTCTTTACGCATCTGCTGATTTTAAGTCGTGTTTATCCTTTTAACACTTCTATGATTTATTATCCTGACTTTAGGGATGCTGGTAGTTATAGCTTCCTTAAGATATTCTTTGAACATTCCCCACGCATTGCTAATTTCTCTATCATTCAATTTTTCGTGATAAGGCCTTGCTTTCAGCTGCCATCTGAATCTATCGAAATTGCTTGTCTTAGAGGTCAACATAAATCCTTTTTTTCACCCCTAACTTTCAGAGGATTTTTCTACCCACCAAGTTAAAAAAGCATAACACTCTCTCCAATTGGAAACAAAATAGCTACCTCAGCTATATAGATTCTCAGATGCTATTATTAGAATCAATATTCTGTCTCTATTAGTCTTAGCTGCTTAAGGGTTATCCTTCAATAACGCTACAAATTCTTTTTCAACATCTTGCATGCATTCTTGTCATTCCGTCCTTCATAGTTGAAATCGCCCATATTCATAGTTCCACTTTTATCTGTTAGGTGTCTCTCTCTATGCAGATCTTTATCCTCTTCAGCTTGGCTGGTAAGAGCATTTCGTTCTGTTATACTCTACCTCACACCAAATAGTCTCGAACTCATTTCCAACATTACTCACACTATGATCAGTATCTTCCAGATCACTTGATAGAGATCCCAAGTGATCGGGAAGTATTGCTGAAGAAAAATTAATAGCAAATTTCCTTGCACATTTGGTTTGCCCTGTAATTTCTGCATACATTGTACCTATCACATTCTATTCCTGTAAGGGTATCTTCTTCTTCCCATAGTAGGAAAGGCAGCCGAATCTACTTGGTAGATCCCAGAGGTTGTAGCTGGATTTTGGGTGAAAGTTGAGGATGCTAATTGCATGTAGTTTGAAGGTGTTCACAAAATTGTATTTCTTTATGTTTGGACAGAGGGGAAAAGTAGGAATGTGGTATGGAGCACTGATATATTTTTTATCTGTTGGCCATTTTTAGCCAATGTTATTTTTAGCCAATGTTAGCCATTGGCTAAAAATAACATTTTAGCCAATGGCTAACATTGTAGCCATTGGCTAAAATGTTATTTTTACGTAGCTAATTTTAGAAGTAGGCGCATTGCTATCTAAGCAATTTTTAATTTATAATGCCATATACGGTTGGGAGGGAGTTAAGTGACTGTTGGTGGATGTGTTTACTTGTGCGTGTGGTGAGGTTCTGCATTTGAAGTACAAGGATCTATCTTGGAACTAGGGTATTAGCCTCCGTAGTTCAGTCGTTATAGACGAAGCCCTTTGGTCGGAAAACCTGGGTTCGATTCCCGTCCGTCTCTTTCGAAAAGATGAGTTAGCTGGGCTCATACGGTGGCAAAGGGTTTTTTCACTCTGAAACTTGGATTTTTCATTCCTCCAAAACAGGCAAACCTGCCCCGTGAACACACACACACACACGGATTACAGTCAGGATACTTAAGACTCAGTCATAGGCCTGATTCGTCAGCTATGCCAGTCCTGAACCTGGATAAAATTAGGGGGATCGAGATGGTGCCGTACTTCCCCTTGAAAGGGGATCACGGCCGTTGTATCATCATACGAAATAAATAAATAACTAGGGTACCAATGAAGAGCAGACTTTTGTAACTTCCTATATCTGCAGTGTATTAGATCTTTGAATGTTGGTTGTTTAAATGGGAAAAAGAGGTGCTTAGGTTGTCCGAACCATGAAGCCAAATAGAGAACGCAGTGTCTACATAGAATAGCCAGATGTGATGTCTGAGGGGGGGGGGGGAAGATTTCAAGACATTATTTTCAAACGTGTCTAAAGTAGTTCACTAGCGGGGAGAAAGAAGAGAATCTTGTCTCTCATCTATTTGCAGTTTTCTTTTTCAAACGAAATAGCCTGGATTCATTGTAAACTAAACAGGGAAGAGATATCGGGAGGAAATTCTCTTGGACTAGGTAAAAGGTAATAACTAAGTGGAATGTTGGTAAATAAAAAGGAGACATCAGACTGACCATTAAAACAGTCTGAAGAGGGCAAGGTCTAGCATACTGGACTTAAAGTGGGATCAGTTATTCATAAGGGAAGGGGTATTGTCAACAGTGCGATACAGCACTTTGGAAAAATGCTTGACTAGTTGACCCTGAAGAACTGACCTTTGCAATCATACCGCTACGGTGCCCAAAGAAGGACCTTTTTAAGTTAGTTTCTAGTCGGCGACTGGAGGAACTTTACCAAGCCTCATTATTATTATTATTATTATTATTATTATTATTATTATTATTATTATTATTATGGGCATCTCCAAGGAGTCCTTAGTCTAATCGAGGGAGACCCTAAACATCACATCACAGTGTTTCTCAACCTGTGGTCCGCAGACCACAGGCGGTCCTCAGGCAGACTTAAATTAATTAATTAAATATATATTTTTTAGTTATCCAAACAAATTAAAATTGAATAAGTAAGTAAAAATCATTGAAATCAAATGGAGACTTAAAAAAACAACAAATAGGTTCAGAATATTCAATGGTGGAAGCATTCCAACATTCAGAACTGAAGTGAACATCCAATATTGTTGTTCACTTCACCCCTTTCTGGCATTGCAGTATTTTGTAGCGGCAGAATGACGAATAATAAAAGAGGGGTGAAGTGAACAACAATACAGTTTTATTGCTTCCGCCTTCCCTTGCTGTTTTGTCAGATTTGAAGTGAATATGTGTTATCCACATTTAAACCAATTGCTTGTTGTTTATTTATTTTTTTATTTATTGAAGGTTTCCTTCCTTCATCCAAAGCTCAGTATATCTTCAGAAGTGCCAAGTGATACTTGGACAAAGTGTGTCGTGACTTAACCTCAGTATTTATATATTTACATATTTTTCAGAAATTTTTTACAAATTTTTTAGAAATTTTTTGAACAAGCAGTTCAAAGAAAAAATATAGGAAATATAACAGTTCATATTTGGAATTCGGGTTTACTTGGTGTGGAGATGAAAGTGAACAGAAACCTCAATGTGTTTTGTGTTAAGAAGTGTTGTCGAACGAGTGCATGAAACCTGCGAAACTCCGACATTTAGAAACTAAACATTGTGATATGAAAAATAAGCAAATTGAAAAAAAAAGCCAATTTCAGTGACGCTTAGCGCCATTAAATCATGGGAAAGATGTAGTTTCGGCCATGGGTTCGATTATTAGCAAGGCACTGGAAGCATCCTATCTCTTAAGTTTGCACATAGCAAAAAACAGGGAAACCTCATTCTATCGGGGACAATTTGCTACTTCCAGCTATAAAAGATGTGGTAAAAACGATGTTTGGCAACAAGTTACTGAAAGATGTTGATTTGATTCCTCTTTCAAATGACACTTTCGGTCGCAGAATTAATGATATGGCAGGTGACAGAGAATCTCAGTTAATCGAAAGAGTTAAGGAGAGCCCTTATTATGCGTTACAAATAGACGAGACTACTGATGTTACAAGTGATGCACAGTTAATATGCTAAGATATGCGCATGATAACAACATTCATGACGATGTTCTGTTTTGTAGAACTTTGCCATCCCTAACAACTGGAGAAGAAATATTTCACACTCAATAATTACATAATACAAAACGGATCCAGTGGGAAAAATGTATAGGCTTTTGTTCGGATGGAGCTCGCGCCCTTACAGACAGGCATAGTTGGGGGTTGTTTCTATGGTCAAGGAAGTGGCTCCAGATATGAATCGGGTATATTGTTTATGAAACAATGTATATCATAGGGAAAGGTTGGCCTCCAAAGGAATTCCACCAGAATTAAGGAACGAAGTTTTATTGTTTGTAAATGACAAACTAATCGGGGGTGCATTAATGAAGGGTAATTCTAATTTTGCATCACTCCTTGTTGACGAAGCATGGTTATCAACACTATCCTATCTTGCAGACATTTTTTTTCGAAATTAAAGGAACTAAATCTCTCCTTTCAGGGAAATTCTTTAACTATCCTTGATGCCTACGACAAAATAACGGCATTCGAGGGAAAAAAAAAAGTGGTGTTGTGCATTAGTTATGTAAAAGACAGATAATTTGCACCTTTTCCAACATTGGGATCCTTTTTAATGGAAAATGATATTTTTGTTAATTCTGAGTTTCTGGAAAGGGTTTGTGATCACCTCAAAACTCTGAAACAGAATTTTGAAACATATTTTCCGAATAACGTTTATAAGAAATTTCTGTAGGTTCGAGATCTATTTCAGGCTTAGTCACAAGAACGACCTTTCGTTATCGAAAAAAGAACAGTTAATTAAGCTTTCAAGTGACAGTGCGCTTAAAATGCAATTCCGTGATTTGGGTTTGGATCGATTCTGGATCTCGCTTTCAGTGAGAAGTGAATTTCCAGAATTATCTGAAGAAGCACTGAAAATCGTCACGCAGTCTTCTACAGTCTATTTTTGTGAGAAAGGAATTTCATCGCTCCTTCAAATAAAAATAAAATACAGAAATCGTGTTAGTGTGTGTGTGCTTTGACCTTCGACTGAAGTTGACCAATATTGAGCCAGATATCCAGCAACTCTGCAAAGGCCGAGAAGCTGAACCATCTCATTATAAGTAAGTAGTAACATAATTATATCGGATTATTTATTTGGACTGCAGTTTCCGAGTATTCCCGTTACTGGTTTTGGTTTCGTTTCATCACCGATTTTGTCCGATTTTGGAAATGGAATTAATCCATTTCCAAAATCGGACAAAATCGGGGATGAAAAGAAAGTTATGAAAAGTGATGCCACGGTGAGGCGGCTCAGCTCTGTTGGCAAGGAGGATAGCTGCCTGCTTTCCGTTTAGCAAAGTTCCGTATCACGTACGGTCACTTGCGGAAATATACGGCTAAGCACACCGAATCCGTCGCATGCAGAAAACAACATCCGTACGGTCATGGATTATACAGAAACACATATCACAACGTAACGAATACAAGCAGCACACAGGACGGATATAAATAAAACCACCACATGATTAATGAATCGTGTGGTGGTTTTCCGCCATTACATGGTGGTCATCGTAAATCTGGCGTATTTACGATGACCACTGTTGTGCCTGTGGATAAAACAGGACGGATATAATTAAAACCACATCATATATAATTAAAACGTATATAATTAAAACCACCATCGTAACACGATTAGTACAAATCACATACGTACGATATATACGGCATACAGTCGCTGGTGGGAAAATGCGCCCGACCACGTGGATGGCACTTTGCGACTGACATCGTGGGTTGGACTGTTTATAGATATCGGGAAGGACCGATATCTATAAACCTCACATAACAGGATGCCTTAAATTTTTTTTGCTGGTCATGGAAAACTCGTCAGGGAAATAAGGTGATTCCTATCGGCTGGAAGTGAGTGTGTGTGTGGGTGGGGGGTGCATTAATGGCTTTGGGATGTTCTGAGTGAAATATTTGGGTATATGCAGGGATAGTTTGGACAGGACATGGGATGTCATCCATGATGGAATCCATGGATGTCAAGTTCGTATTCAGTATGATGAATGGAGCAAGATAAGAATATTTCCCCTCGTCTCACAACGCACCTAGCGAATGGAACAGTTTACATGTCGCAGGTCGAATCAGAGAGTGCTTGAAGTTTAATTTTGTTGTGTGGCTAGCTTCATGAGTAAGGGCAGATAAATGGAGATAACATATAAAATATAAAAGTTGCTCTGGGCAGATGAATGGGAATTAAAGATAAATGTTGTTGTGGGCAGATGAATGAAGGATTCAGCGGGACGGCGCTGGCATTCCCCATTCATTTGCCTATGGTACTAACGTCGATAAAAAGTTGTGGGGTAAACTTAATGAGTGTGGGCAGCAGATGAATCGGGGATAACATATAAAATATAAAAGTTGCTGTGGGAAGATGAATGGGGATAGCAGGACAGCGCTGACATACCCATTCATTTGCCCACATCAAATCGGAAACTGATACCTTTATTTATTTTTAAAAAATTTAAACTTGTTCAGTGATGATACACTTTTAATCGTTTACGTCCTACTCAATTATGTTTCCATATGTATTCAAAACATGCTTTTAGATTTATTACGTTATAAAAGGCACAGATTTTCCAAAATGTTGGTAATCCCCACATACTTTTTTTTAAAAAAATAAATATACTTTGCCACATTAAATTGACATCCATTTTCCCTAGCCCACTCCTCCAAACTATCCAAATCATCCCGTAAAATTTTGACATCCTGTGCATTCACAATTGCCCTACCCAACTTTGCATCATCAGTAAATAAATAAACAGTTCCTCTCAGATTCTTAATCGTATCATTAATGAACAAATGAAATAGCATTGGTCCAAGAACAGAACCCTGCGGCTCACCACTAGTAATAGGCCTTCTTTTGGACTCCACTCCTGAATAAACTACTCTCTGATATCTCTCCATCAACCATCCTCCTATCCATCTCACCAACCCTATATCCATCCCCATCTGCTCCAGTTTACTGATTAGAGTTCCATGTGTTATTACCCTATCAAGGCCTTGACAAGGTCCAGTAGAATCACTGAAAACCCATTACCCTTATCCAGTTCAGCCGTCACTGTTCTATAAAACGTGATCAAATTACTGAGGCATGATCTACCCTTCACAAAACCATGCTGTCCCCCCCCATACAGTATCCCATTTTCATCTATCCATTTCTGTATTTTTCTCTTGACTACTTTCTCCAAAACCTTGACAATGACTCCTGATATGCTGATTGGTCGGTAATTTACAACAGCAGTCTTGGAATCTCCTTTATGCAATCGAACTATTTTCCCCTCTTTCCACCCCCTCGGGACTAACCCAGAGCTGAGACTTAAATTAAACAATATGATCAAGGGAACTGACAATTCCTTTGCTGCTTCACGTTAGACTCGAGCTGGTATACTATTGAATCCAACAGATATATTTACATTAAGGTTCTGTAATATACTACTTACTTCCATTTCATTCATTTTAATTGTTATATCAGCCATTCGTTCTCTCATTCCTGGAATGTCACAGCCTCGATGATATAGATGATATACTCTTGAAAATTTCGCTTAGTAATTCTACTGTTTCATCTGATTCAGTTACCTCCCTGCCATCAGCATTCCTTAGAATCATTTTGCCGTATACATTTTTTCTTTTACTTACGGCATATCGAAAAAATTCTTTGGGATTCACTTTAGCTTGCATTGCTAATTTACTTTCGTAATCTGCTCTTCCTTTTCTTACCACGTGTTTTTCAACTGGCTTCAGATTTAATGACTGACATGGGCAAGCACGTTTTTTCTACAGGAAACTCGGGTTTTTCTTCCTGTAAAAACTAAAATAATTGGCTGAAGAGCCCACACCACCTCATGCATTCATATACTTGTTAGGGACCACGAGATGATGGCACTTCTCTGCCTCTCTTTACCGAATGCCGTTTACAATTAGTGACTACATTGGGCCATATATCTTTGATTGTCTGCTGGCTGGTGGAGATGGAACTTATCATTAGTCTCCAAAAGTTAGATAGGAGTAAAACCGTCTTGGTTACTCCCTCCCGACGAACGTTGCTAACAATGTTGGGCTGAAGCGAAAACTAAATAAATAAATCCGATAATGCATTTTTATTTTCGGATTTATTTATTTAGTTTTCGCTTCAGCCTAACATTGTTAGCAACATTCGTCGGGAGGTAGTAGATTCCATTCTCGATCGGCCATGAAGTTCTGCGCGACTCAGTGCGGTAATCGTATCTGTTCTGCGGTTAGCAAAGGACCGGGGACTTCTAAGAACGCCCGAAAACAAAGCAGTTGTTTTCGGGTAGTCTTAGAAGCACTGGCATATTTTTTTTTACCAAGTTGGTTGACAGACTTTTGAATGAGCTGACTATATTTTTTGGAATTCCTTGTCAGTTGATTTATTGGACACGTCTAAGAAGATCGCCAATATTCAGCATGACAAAGAGCACCTTTTCCACTTAGAATACCTTCGTGTCGGCAAGCAATCGTGTCGGCGTGCGGAATACTAAACTGAAAGTTTCAATTTTACGCAGGTGTAGATCACCTTATTATATCTACACCGTTTAAAAGAGCCAAAACTCCTAAGTTCCTTCAGAAGATTCAGTTTCAACTTACTGAATTTGTGATAGTGAATTAGTTCAGTAAGTGGGACTGAACAAGAGAAACATGGGGAAACTAGTCGTAAATTACATCACCTATTCAGTTGACTGAGTGTTCTTGGCCATTGGTGTCATTTGCTGCTTACTGACATTAACTGTGGATGAAAGTTATCCAGATGATTAGCAGCTGAATGTATCCATATATGTCGATTAGTATAGTTAATGAGGGTAGAATGGGATTCAAGTAAAGGTCCCTCGAATTTAAATTTTCTTCAGTGGAAAAAGTTAACATTTTTCCAACAGATTCTGTGAGGGGTATCCAAGGTATGATCAGCTAAACCTGAACTGGTAAGCGGTGGAAACGGGTGTAGTTTCAGTATTTTGATATCCTTGATATCCTTATGTCGCTGTCCTGCCTGTTTTGCAATAGTAAGGAAGGATTCATTTGCATGGTATTTGGTACCTCTATCTTTAGGCAAACAAATAAGGGATGCTATTTTCTTGTATGGTGTCAAGGTAGTCATTAGATTGTATTCCTTTAGGAAATTGGACATCTTTTCTGAGGTTCTTGTAGTCTATATTTAGAAAAAGGGAAGCGAGCATATATATATATATACAGTATAAATAAATATATATATATATATTTTAATCTGGTTGGGGGTTGTGGCCATTGTATCTGGTATGTGGTTGAGATCAAAATTGAGCTCCAATCTCTCAACTTACCTTGAATCTACTATGTAGATTTCAGCAGCAATCTTTCCTACTATCACTAAACAGGATCATCATCACTACCACAATAAAGGTACACTCTTTAAACCCAGATTACCAACTGAAAAACTGAAAAACACAATTTCGGAATTAGAATAGGGTTGAAAAAAGTTGTGAAATGATTATTAACGCAGTCGAGGGTGTGCTGCGGAGGTCGAGGTCGAAGTGATATCAAGTATCTGTGGAAATCGAAGTGATAATGTTTAGCACCTCCACTTCCACGGCAACCAGTAGCCGAATATTTAGGAATACAACTGGATAAATAGCTTCGCCTCACAACTCATGTCGATCATGTTTGCTCAAAAGCAAATAGGCAATAGGACATCTATATCATGCGTTACTCAACCGGGAGTTGCTGGCGCAGAACTTAAACCACTCTTATAAAAGATGCTGACTAGGCTAATTGTGGCGCGAGGCTCACTTGCCTGGATTCACATTGTGGATTCAAATATTAACAAACAACAGATAATCAAGACAAATTTTTACTAATAGTTCAAAGAACCATGTTCGTAAGAATGTATAGATTCCCCAAGAAGTTTGTATCCCTGATGACCAAACTTTCCTAGAAGAAACACGCTGCAAAATTCTTTTCATGTGCTGCCATCCACTCTAACGCGTTCATTCACCAATCTGTACAGTATAGTGAGCATACTCCCTACAAAACACAAACATCCCCGAAACTTACTGAACAGGTAAGTTTTTTAAACTCACTTCCAGAATCTCGACATAGGTGATCCAAAGGTTCAATAATTTTTCAAGTGTCCTTTGTGGCCATCTGGCTGTAGACTACTACAAGTAAATAGTTTCTGACAAACGCCAAAAAACTGCACAAAGCAGTTGCTTTTCTATTTTCTTTTAAAAAACCTTAGTGCCATTAGCGCACAAGGCGACCATTTGCTCAATAATCATCTTTATTCCAATCGTTTCTTTGCACATCCGATAGAGGAATATTGGACGTCCAACCAGTTCACCATGCCAGAACACAATCAGTTAACCTTGGTTTTTCTCCAGCTTGACTCCCGATAATGACAATTTAATAATGTCCTTCTGGGAATTGCCCTACAGCAGTGTTTCTCAAAACTTCAGATATCCATGTACCCCTTTTTAAATTTTCATTAATACCAAGTACCCTCTTATCAAAATAATAATAATAATTAATAAATAAATAAAAAAGTATAATTCATTGTAAAGAGCCTGTGTGGCTCAGTGGATGTGGCATTTGCATACCATGGCGCTTGCTCACACGAAAGAAGACTTTGTTTCGAATCTAGTCGTCGACTAGAGGAAATTTTTCTAAGAATTTTTTTCGACCAGTTTCCGAGTTAGTCGATCTCTGGCACAGGCAAGCGGGATTTTTCTCTCGGAAACTCGGGTTTTTCGTCCCGTAAAATCAAGAAAATCGACCATAGAAGCCACATTATTTCATACATTAAATATATTCTGTTAGGGTTAAGGACCACAAGATGGTGGCACTTGTTGCTGCTTAATTAGTGATAGCCTTGGGCCAGCTATCTCTGATTGGCTACCAGTGGAGATTGAACTGCCCACTCAGTCTCCAAAAGTTAGATACAGCTAAACGGCCTCGCCTACTCCATATACGGGAATAAAAAGGCGTTAGCTGATTTTTTTTTAAAATTCATTGTAAACGTTTTATTTGAATTTAGATGTATATGTAAACAAAAACCATGAGTGAAATTGCTTATGGCAGGAAAAAAGTTCAGCAAAATTTACTTCTATAGTTGTTAGTTTCAATCTCAGATGCAGTTAGACATCTATAATGTGGTTCCTTTTCTTAATATCTACAAGGGCCGAAAATTCAACTTCGTACAGATATGAACTTGGAAACGGCAAAATGAACCTTAGAGCTTTATCTGTTAATTCACGAAATTCATTCTGTATTTGTAGCCAAAATGATGATAACGTATTCTCGTTGTATTTATTTTTTAGGAAACCATCCAGTGGTGGCCCGTACATAAGCACTGTGACACTGCAGCATCCCGAAGGAAATAATGAAAAAATTAAAATTTGTGTGTATTTATAAATAATAATGCTTACAACATTATATAAAAGCAGTACAACATGTTAAAGGTTGTAGTTTATGTTTTAACATTGATTGAATAGTTAATGATTGGAATTGTTCATTTAACGCTTTAGATTACGACATAAATGCACTCGATCTAACGCAGTGTCGGAATTATCACATTCGGCCAATTATAGCTAGACTCTCCGATATTCATTTGCGCTTCTCATCGCATGTTACAAGTGATTCCGACACTGCTCGTTTGGGGCAGTGTATCGTATGCTTGCGCGCGTTATTTCTGCGAGATACGAGAGGGTGAACTATTTTTTGCAATCTTATTTCATTTTGTTAAAATAACATTTAATTATTTATTTATTATAGACACAAGGCTGAATTATGATGGGTGTCACTGTTGAAAATATGAAAAGAATTATATTTTTTCAATTATGTTACACGAAACAAATGCACTGCGATCTAACGCAGTGTGAGAATGATCTCGTCAGTTGCAGGTAGACTCGCCGATGTTCGTTTATGCTTGACACTGCTCTTTGGGCAGTATATCGTATGCTTGCGCTCGTTATTTCTGTGAGATACGAAACTTTTATTATTGGTGTTTGTTCGTGGTGAGGGTGAAATATTTTTAATAAAGCAATTTTTTAACATGCAAATTTATTTATTAATAAATTCGTTACTGATTAGGAAAAAAATAAGTTTTTTAAATTTTATTTTGTATATGCAGCACCTCCACTTAAAATTTTCGCCGGTCGCCACTGAAACCATCAGAAACTAGTTCTAAAAGTTGTTCTATTGGTATAGACCCTTTGGCATAGATTTGTTGATATTGAAAGGGTATCTTATCCACTCCTCTCAGGGGACCCTGTAACCCCTAGAGAGCGCGTCCCCTGGGTGGCGGATAGGGGAGCCCACCATGTGTGTGTGTGTGTACATGCGCGTGCGTGTGTGTGTATATATATATATATATATGGTGGGGTGGTCCGAATATACTGAATAAGGATTCGTGGACCAACAGGGCCATAAAGGGCAATCATCTTGATTGTAAGGGAAGCGGCACTCCCATGAACCCCTAGCTGGATCTATCCTCTCCTTCTTCTACTTTGAGGAAGACCCACTTACTTTAATCTTTCCTATAAGGCCTTATCAGATAACTCTTCTTACTTTATGACCCTTGTGCTATTAGAGTACTCGAGGGCCATGGGGACTTTTCATTTCTGGCCTTACAACTATGTCCTCTCTATAAACCTTACTATATTTCTTCTATAATCTACCCTTTCCCCTTCAATATACCCTATTCCTCCTATGGGTTTAAATTCGGAAGAAGGCGAGTTCAGAAGCCTTAATAGCACAATGAAAGAAGATAGCAAATAATCAAAATGAAAGAAGGTAGCAGCCCTACCACTGAACTATTCCATCGTCAGGCTAGTCCTCTGACATGGAGAACATAACCATACTTGTAAGCTGACAGAAAAAGATAAGCGGATTGAATCTATGGGAAACGACCCTGGAATGGAAAAGGGAAAACGAAAATGGAAACGACAAAATATAATACACATAGCAAACTGGAATGTAAGAGGAATAGCATATAAAGAAATAGAATTAGACCAGTTATTAAATGAAAGAAATTTTAAAATAGCAGTAATCACTGAAACAAAAAAAGAAATTAAAAGGAACTATGAGAGCTGAAAATTTTAATGTGATATACAGTGGAGTCGACAGAGACCAAAGAGCACAAGCAGGAGTCATGATTTGGATTCATAACTCCCTTTCAAAACAGTTAAAACATTATAAATTATGGAATGAAAAAATAATAGAAGCTAGAATAAAAATAGATAGAGGCTATTTAACAATAATTGGTTTATATGCCCCAGAAGAAGGAAGAGAACAGGATAATATTGATTTTTATAATCAGCTACAAAACATATATAATAAAATAAATAAAAATGATTACATAATTTTAGCAGGAGACTTAAATGCAAGAATTGGAAACACGAAAATTAATAATAATATAGGAATACATGGAGAACACACTCTAAACAGAAATGGTAAAAAATTGATTGACTTTGTAGTTTATAATAACCTAGAAATAATGAATTCCTTCTATAAACATAAAGACATACATAAATATACTTGGGCAGCAAGAGGATGGAAATCAATATTAGATTACTTCATATTAAATGAAAAGACATCAAAATTTTCACTAGATGTTAGAGTTCACAGAGGATATGAAATAAGCAGTGACCACTTCCTTGTTAAAATAAAATTAAGATTACCACCTAAATGGCTACAAGTAACAAGAACAGAAAGAAAATGGAAACATTTGTTTATAAAACTAGACTATTGAATGACACAAATGTACAATGGCTATATGAACAAAGAATTAACCAGTATCTAGATAAAATAAAACAAAATGAAGAAATAGAAATAGAATGGCTTAATATAAAAACGATACTAAATGCAGCAGCAAATGAAAGCTTAGGAAAGACCACAAAATTCAATAAAAGAAAAAAACTGAAGATCTGGGATGATACAATCAAAGAAATAATCAAAAAGAAAAAAGAAGCTTATCACAAATGGTTAAGCAGTAAAAGATTAGAAGGTGAAATAGAATATAAAAGAATAAGAGCCATAGCTAAAAGAGAAGTCAGAAAAAGACATAGAGAATCATGGAATAAATTCGTTTCTAATTTAGAACATGATTTATATAAAATAAGACCCAATGTATATAAGATTTTGAAACACCTAAATGCAGATACCAAAGAAAACATAAAATTAAATACTGAATTGAAATTAGAAGAATTTCTAAATTACTACACAGAACTGTGGACAGACAAATATTTTAAAAAAGACAACAGGCAAACAATTAACGAAAATGAAGGAAATAACTGAAGAAGAATTAGAAATCAGCCTGAAAGAAACAAGAAACGGAAAATCACCTGGAGAAGATAATCTAGGTTCAGAACTATATAAATACGCAGGAACAAGATTCAAAGGAAGACTTATTATTTTTAAATAAAATATACTCAACTGGTATTCCCCCAATAGAATGGAAAAAAGCAATTGTGATTTCTATCTTTAAGAAAGGTAATAGAGATGACCCTAAAAACTATAGAGGTATCAGTATACTAAATTCATGTTACAAAATATACAGCAGAATCTTAAATAACAAACTAATGAAATATTCCGAAAACTTTATTCTAGAGGTACAAAATGGATTTAGAAAAGGACGATCATGTATAGACCCAGCCTTCTGCCTAAAATTAATAATAGAGAAAAGAAGAGAATATAATTTAGAAACACATATTGCATTTATTGTTGAAAAAGCATTTGACAAAGTTAAAAGAAACATATTATTTAACATATTAAAAGAAAGACAAATACCAAATAATATCCTAAAAGCTGTCACAAGTATATATGAAAATAATCAAATACAAATAAGATTAAATCATGTGCTATCATATACAAGAGAGATAAACCAAGGGGTCCGACAGGGATGTCCCCTCTCAGCAACTCTTTTTAATATCTACTTAAATGAAATAATAATAAAATGGAGTAAAAATTTACATCAAGGAATTAAACTCTCACCTACAGTTAACTTAAACACTCTCCTCTTTGCAGACGACCAAATAATAATTACAAATTCTGAAGATAACTTACAGAAAGCTATTTTAAATCTAAATGAGATATCCAAAGATTATGGTATGATAATATCAACGGAAAAATCAAAAACTATGGCCTTTAAAGGACAAGATCTAGCAAGAACTAAAATAGTATTAGATAACAAGATCTTAGAACAGGTGAATTCATTTAACTACCTAGGATGTATGATCACTTATGAAAATGAAAAAGATATAAACATAAAAATTGCAAAATATTTAAAAATAACAGGAGTAATTAACTCTATATTTAAACCAAATCTAGTTCAAAAACAAACCAGGCTAAAAGTATACAATACATTAGCCCTACCGGTCTTAATGTATGGAAGCGAAATCTGGACAATAAAACAAAAAGACAAACAAAGATTGACAACAGCAGAAATGAAGTTTATGAGAAAAACTGCAAAGTATACCCTATTTGATCACAAAAGAAACGAAGATATTATGAAAGAATTAAACCAAGAACCAGTAATTAAAAAATTAAAAAATATAAACATAGATGGATGGAACACATTCGAAGAATGAAAACAGAAAGATTACCAAAACAAGCCTTAAAGTACAAGCCATTAGGAAAAAGAAAACCAGGACGTCCTCTTAAACGATTTCAACGATAACTTCTAATGCCGGAACAGGCCAAACTAGGCCTAAATCCTTGATACGTATGATGATGATGATGATAATGATCTTATCCACTCAATATTAATGTCTAATTAAGAAAAATACTTTTCTAGATTCATCTGTAAGCTTTGTAAATGCAGGCGTAGACTTCTGTGGCTAATTGGTTCCAAAGATATATTTCGGTGATTACACCACATTTTTTATTATTCAGTTATACCAAATACTGAAATAATAGTTCCCGACAAGTTTCGTAAATCGTAGGATTTACATCTTCAGGGGGTAAATAGTATAACTTAGAGTTTAAACAAGAGAATTAATAAATACAAATCATAACCGTCTGGCTATTCATAAAACTCAAATAACAGAATGCAGATATAAAACGTTATTAACGTTGAACAATACTGGACGATGTCACGTGTTCTTGTTCTCGTTCATACAGTCCGAGCTCAGATTGAGGTAGATTTTTTATTAGAGCTGACCACACTTGATGGAGAATTAAATCTTGGTTTTTATTGCATTGGGTTGGTTTTTTTAGCATATTAGCAGCTTTTTTAAATTTTCTTAAATAACTGTTGTTTTCTATGTATGACATCGTTCGTTTTGTTGCTAGAGTACATCGTGTCCAGTGGAAGTGGTATGGAAAGCAAGACCCTTTTTTTGTTCTCTTTTGTATTGTACGTCTTTTTTGGTGTTCAGCCATGCGTATCAAAAATGTTACAGATAAGCTAGCCAAATTAATAAACAGACACAACATAAAAGTAGCGTTCCTTCCTATGGAAAAAATCTCAAGATTCCTACATCCACCAAAACCACCTCATCATCCTCTTAAAAAACCAGGAGTCTACAAAATCCATTGCTCTTTCGGGATTTGCTATGTAGGACAGACAGGAAGATCTGGAGAAATACGCAAAGTTTAAACAAGAGAATTAATAAATACAAATGATAACCGTCTGGCTATTAATAAACTCAAATAACAGAATGCAGATATAAAACGTTATTGACGTTGAACAATACTGGACGATGTCACGTGTTCTTGTTCTCGTTCATACTTAATTTGTATCGGTTCTGGCGTCCCGATACAAATTATGTTGAGCACCCTTTACTATTTTTTTATTTTTTTAAATATACTTAAAAGTTAAAAGTTAAAAACTCAAAACACCATTTATTTTTATGTAAAATTATACACTTTGAAAAATACATATATTAACAACACAGCAAAAAATCGCAAATTATACAAAAATGCACATAGACTAGAATTACAGATACATAAGTTGCCGATTAGCTATAAGCTATTATAACTAAAGATGAAAGCTACAAAAATTGCACAATGACAAGAATAATTTAATTTTTAATGGAAAAAGAAATGTATGAAAAAATTACAGTATTTAAAAGTTTACTTTTCTTGATTTTATGGAAGCAAATCATCCAAACTTTCACTGTATTGCGAGCATTGACAGTCGACCAGTCTTTCCTGTGAAATACTAGATCTTAGATATGCTTTTATTAGTTTCAGTCTTGAAAATGATCGTTCGCCACTTGCTATTGCGACTGAAAGTGTCCAAAATATTCGAAGTGCCAAATTAATAAAGAAACTTTCTAAATTATTTGCAATATTTTCAGTAGGTTTAAACTGTCACTATCCTGTATGATGTCCTTTAGAATTTGTATCTCATTATATAATTCGCTGGCACAAGTAGCTTTTTCTTCACCTTTAATCAGCGCAACTTGTAAATCATCACAGTGTTTTCTTAAACTGTCCTCATCCATATTAGAAATTTCCTTGAAATTGGATATAAACTGAAATATGTTAAAATGACTTGTCAAGGGATCAAACCTTGCATCCAAAGAATTAATAACAGTGTCCACAATTGGAAGAAAAAATCTAACTTTAAAGTTATAATACGGATGAATTGGCGAATCGTCCGAACATTCATAACAGAACAATCTTTTCTTACATCTGTGTAATGTATGGCTTTTGAACTGAGGAGAAATTTTTAAATCTGCTAACTCTTTTGCCGATTCAAATATAACATTAAAATTTTCATCCGATCTAAATTCTTCAGTAAAGTCGATTACATTATTTAAGGCGTTTATAGATTCACTTAAATTTGTGTTTGGATTTTGAAGCATTTTACTCACTCCATTGATCCCGCACAAAAGTACATACCAGATTATAAGTGAACACAAAAATCGATAATCTTTAATTTTCAAAGCTAATGTTTTTACTTCATATTTTGTAGTATTGTTGATTTGAATATTATCATAAATTTCCACAAATCTCCAATATTATTTCAAAGCGAACGAAGAGAGTCAATCCTCGCTTCCCATCTAGTATCTGATAAATTTTAAGCGCAATTTTGGTGTAGTTTTTAGTATATCCCATCGTTTGGTCAAAGCACTAAAGAAATTATAAATTTCTTGTATAGTGCTAAAAAAACGCACTGTTTTAGTATTAATTTGAGCAGCATCAGCGATCACCAAATTTAATGTGAGTGCAGCGCACGAGACAAGGAGTGCTCGAAAGTTAATATTCGATAAGTGTCTCCAAACACCGCTGTATTCCTCGCATATTAGCCTCATTATCGTATCCTTGTCTCCACTAATTTTTAATATCTAAATTTAAATCTTTTAATTTATCTGAGATGTACGTGGAAAACTCGGGTTTTTCGTTCCTCAGAACAAGCAAACCGGCCCCATGAACACACACACACACACACACACACACACACACACACACACACACACACACACACACACACACACACACACACACACACACACACACACACACACACACACACACACACACACACACACACACACACACACACACACACACACACACACACACACACACACACTACAGTCATAATATATATATATATACCTAATCCCTCATTAAGAGAGCTCAAACCGCTCTCGAATACATAAGTAAAGGGTTTATCGCTGTTATTAT
Organism: Typopeltis vanoorti; assembly: GCF_054136105.1. Lineage (NCBI taxonomy): Eukaryota > Metazoa > Arthropoda > Arachnida > Uropygi > Thelyphonidae > Typopeltis > Typopeltis vanoorti. The sequence goes on from NC_143550.1 coordinate 82,101,609, forward strand.
TATTATTAGAATTGGAATCCGAGGGCTTATCTTTCTGCCTGGAAGTAAAAGTCATCTGATTCCATTCACACTTCTATCCGACTGTCATTTAAGAATAGCATTGAAATCACTTTTCAAGCTGTTTATTTCTGATTTGATGAGATCTTGATTCGAGGGTTTTTTCTTTCAAAATTTTTTTGCAGTTCATCTTAGGCTACTGTGTTGCCCTGTTTTTGTATTTCTTATCTTTTACTTTGGACAATTTCTCTAATTTTCAAGGAATATGAAGGTAATATATTTGCCTTCATATTCCTTCCATAAAAATAAGAAACTAATTATAAAACTAATGTAGATTTTTTTTGTTCAGCAAGGTTTTCCAAATTTTATCAGATTCCAATCTGCTTAAAGCCTACCTCGAATTTTTAGCGTCGAAAAGTGAAATGAATTATAGTAATAACATGCGAGTTCGTAATGCTGTGCATTTATCTTGATCTGAGCAATGACGTCAGAACAGGGACTTTATTTTCCACCATCTCGACATGTTTCTTGACAAATCGCGATGTCCTCCAAAGGGACACATTAAAATTAATTTATCCTAAATTTAGTTTCTTTTAGCCCTCTAGTGATCACATGCACAGAGGCCCAAATCGCTATTGGTCCTCCTCTCAAATTCGACTGTTTTTCAGTCTTACGAAATTTTAGATCTGATTACGTCCGCAAAACCTAAGATAGTGCGTTCCCCCTCATTCAAGAAACATGTTTCGGCACTTTTTGGTGCCTCATCAGGAGATGGCTAGGGAGGAGGGAAAAGTCTTATTTAAACGTTTCTTCCCTTATTCAACTGGAATTGTTCTCGTTCTTTCTTAGCAACAAGAACAACAACAACAACAACAACAAAAAAAAGATTAAAATTATCTTCTACCTTTATCTTGCCTTTTTAATGCTGACTTACTAATAATAAGTAAAGAATTTTAAAATTTTGTGAGAGAAACCTGGATTATACTTTTGTATGCCATTTAGATTTCTCTTTGTAATACCGCAATTAGTTTTTAATAGTGGGTATAATTCGTGAAACAATCTCTTTAATCAATCGAGAAAGAAAGAGAGAAAAACACTTTAGACGGTAATTCAAGACGATAAAAAGATAACATGGAAAACAAGTAAGAAGAGTAGGAAAATAGGAGGATTTAGTGTCTGTCCAGATTGATCGAATGTTCATTGGAGTGAGGATTAAACTGCACAGAAAACAAAGAAGAGGGAAGAACTCACAGTCGGCTATCTGTACTAAAGCAAAAAATATAAAAATCATCGCTCACAAAGTTCTAACTATCAACAATTTTGAATAATTGAACAGATAAGATGAACATTAAGAAGGAAGTCGGAAAAAAAAAAACAAGCTTCACTTAAAACCAGATCTTGAAGAAATGAATTTAAAGAAAATGTCGACGATCAAAACTCAGCAGTAAATACAGAAGAAAAGGATTAACCATGAAGTGTGAGCAGATCTCCGCCAGAAGTGCCATCGATTATGAATTCTGTGTCATCCTGCATCCCCCAAAGCACTCAAAAGCTCAACCCCCAGTGTCCCTGTCACTGTCCTGTGGAATGACAGTGCGCACCTTTCACAAAACATAATAGCATTGAATAACACGATTGAAGCAAAAATGGAAAAATTAGTAGAGTGTTCAAGAACAGAGGTCTCTTCAAAATACATTTAAGCAAAGTTGATTTCTGTTTTCGGATTTTTTTTTTTTTTGTCAATATAATCAGGCTCAAAATGGTGTCCACTTTTAAAATTGCAACTTGGAATGTCAGAACTCTGTATGAAGCTGGCAAATTAAGAAATACCACAAGAGAAATGAAGAGGCTGGGCATCCGGATTTTGGGAATTTGCGAGACAAGATGGCCAGGATCTGGAAAGTGTCAACAAGATAATACAACAATGTATTACTCTGGGAATGATGAGAACAAACATCGTCGACATGGTGTAGCTGTAATAGTAGATGAAGAAATCAATAAATCAGTACTAAATTGGATCCCATTTTCTGAAAGGATAATGCTGTTACAACCTAAGGGAAACCCTGTTAACATAAATATCATCCAAGCTTATGCACCCACAGCTGACAAAAGTGAAGATGTTGAAGAGTTTTATGAACACCTAAAAGAGATTAAAAACCTAACAAAGAAACATGATATAAACATAGTGATGGGTGACTTCAATGCAAAAGTAGGAAGGGGGGGTGATGGAAAAATTGTTGGCGAACATGGCTTAGGCACCAGAAATGACAGAGGAGATCGTCTAGTCCAGTTCTGTCAGGAAGAAGATCTAACAATAGCAAATACCTGGTTTAAACTTCCACCCAGAAGACTGTACACTTGGAAATCGCCTCAAGATAACCAACATAACATTGTCCGAAATTAAATTGATTATATACTGATAAATAAAAGATTCCACAGTAGTATAAAGAGTGCAAAGACTTATCCTGGAGCAGATATCTCATCAGACCACAATCCCATAGTTGCAGAAGTACGTCTTAGATTAAATTCAGCTAAAACATCGCAAAAGAAGAAAAAGAAAATTGATGTAGAAAAACTGAAAGACCCGAACATAAATAAAAGTGCCAAGACACAGCTTAACCTGCGATTACAACAGATTAACATAGAAGAAAATAAAAGTGTGGAATCTCTTTTGAATAGCTTAAAGAATGCCATCGTAACAACAAGTATTGAAGAAGTAGGTTATGTGAATAATATAAAACAACAGGAATGGATGACAGATGAGATTCTTTCTCTTATTGATACAAGAAGAATGTACAAAAACAAAGACCTAGCCAGGTATACAGAAACACATAACATCATCAAGAAAAAAATAAAAGAAGCCAAGGAAAATTGGATGAAAAATTTATGTATTGAAATTGAACTGCTTCAGAAGAAACATGATAATTTCAATCTGTATAAGAAAATCAACGAAATTTCCGGAAAACTGAGGAAAAAGCAAATAGTGTCTCTAAGAGACGAAAATGGAAAAATAGTTCTAGAAGAAGAGAATAAAGCACAGATTTGGATAAAACATGTAACAGAACTTTTCAATGATACTAGACAGAAGCCTATAAATATAAAAGATAACATTCAAGGACCAGCAATCATGAAATGCGAAATAGAGAATGCTATACGAACAAGTAAAACAGGGAAAGCCAGTGGACCAGATGGTGTGCAAACAGAATTTTTAAAATTAATAGAACCAGATAACATCAAACTTCTTGAAAAACCTTAATTTAATGAAATATATGAAAGTGATGAATTTCCATCAGATTGGCTCAAATCTACATTTATCACTATACCAAAGAAACCCAAAGCGAATTCCTGTGGTGACTTCAGACTTATTAGTCTAAAAGCCAAACATTAAAAATATTTTTGAAAGTAATTCAGAATCGCATTTATAGAAAAAGCGAAGAAACTCTAAGTGAAACACAATTCGGCTTTCGGAATGGTTTTGGTACTAGAGAGGCCCTTTTCTGTACCCAAATATTGATACAAAAATGCATAGAAAAACAGAAATCTGTCTTTATGTGTTTCATAGATTTTGAAAAAGCATTCGACAAAGTCAGACACACTAACTTAATAGAAGTCCTTCAACAAATAAGGCTAGACGAACAAGACATAAGACTAATAACAAATCTGTATTGGAATCAGTCAGCTACCGTTCAATTAGACAACATTACCACCAGTGATATTAACATCAAAAGAGGAGTGAGACAAGGATGTGTGCTCTCACCACTCCTGTTCAACATATACGCAGAGGTAATCTTTAAAAAAGCATTGGAAGAATGTCCAGAGGGAATCACAATAAATGGAAAGATTGTTAACAACCTACGATATGCAGATGATACCGTGCTAATTGCAGATAACATTATGGATCTCCAAAAACTCGTTGACAGAGTATACATAGAAAGCCAAAGAATGGGAATAAATATAAACATCAACAAGACAAAATACATGATCATCAGCAAACATCCAGCCTCATCAATGAAACTGACTCTCAATGGGAAAAATATTGATCACGTGTCAAGATATAAATATCTTGGTTGTTGGCTTAATGAACGGTGGGATCCAGAAATAGATATAAAGACAAGGATTGAAGTTGCACGGCAGTCCTTCATGAAAATGAGAACACTATTCTGCAATAAAGACCTAAACATGGAAGTCAGATGCTGAAATGCTACGTGTGGTCTATTCTGCTCTATGGAGTTGAAACATGGACATCGAAGGTAACAACCATCATGAAAATCGAAGCCTTTGAGATGTGGCTATACAGAAGAATGCTAAAGATATCATGGACAGAAAATATTACCAATGAAGAGATCTTAAAATCCATTGGCAAAGCTAAACATCTTGTACAAATAATCAAGAAACGAAAAACATCATATCTTGGCCACATCATGAGAAACAGCAAATATCAACTTCTACAAACTATTTTGGTAGGAAGAATTGATGGCAAAGGAACTAGAGGAAGAAAAAGAATATCATGGTTTGACAACATCAAGACGTGGACAAGAAAGAGCAGTGCACAACTGCTCAGATTAGCACAAGACCGCAGTTTGTTCGCCAAGATGGTCGCTGACCTTCGATAGAAGATAGCACAATAAGATTTTTTTTTGTCAATATAATCAGTAAATAAAATCACTATTGTTTTTTTAAAAAAAGTTAAATTATTATCATTATTATTATGTTACTACAAACTAGGGAGGCGAGAAAATATTTTAAGATGCTCAGTGGTCCGCGACAAAGAGGAAGACCGAGAAGAGGGTGAAGAGATGAACTGGAAAAAATTGCAGGAGTGAGATGGATGGGAGAAGCAGAAAACCGAGTGATCTGGAAAATCATGGGGGAGATCTTCGTCCAGCAGTGGAAGGAACCAGAAGTTTGAAGAAGAAGAAGAAGAAGAAGAAGAAGAAGAAGAAGAGTGGTCCGCGACTACTAAAACGGTTAAGAACCACTGCCGTAGAAGAGTCCATCTGGGATGACATAGATGTTACCTTTAAAGTATATAATTCGGTTATTCTATAGAATAACTGGTAACAGTTTTAATTAAAGTATGAAATAAGAATTTCATTTCATGCCATTATCAGGATGCAGATTTCGGGCCTTCTAAAGAGTATAAATAAATAAATATTAGGCATGCTACTTCCCCTGCCTGTTTAGTTTCAGCACTACAAATTTCGTTACATGGCTTTGATCACCATTATTAACCTGAACTTCCATCAGACTGAGATTGAAAAATCTATTCAATCTAGATGATAATCACTATAAAGGTCAGAAAATGATATTCGGGTTTTCAAACACATTTTCCCATCACTGTTCCTTTATGGCACAAATGCTTTAAAAAAAGCAAGAAACGCCTTTATGTTTGATACTGTTATATTTTCATGATGCCTGTTTAATTCTTTAATCGTTTATAAATTTGTCACCAGGGTTGGAATAATAAAGCAATTATACACAAAGTCACATCTTTGTGCTTGACACGAAAAAGTTATTTCCCCTGAAGAAGTGACGCTGTAAAATGTTTCTCTTCGAACGGTATCTAGAGCGCAATCAACTGATGGACATCACAGATTTTTTGAAATCTGAATTTAAGCAAAAATGTCAGACTAGAATATATTTATGCGTAAAATATATAAAAAAAATCAACTAACGCCTTTTATTCCCGTATACCAAGTTGGCGAGGCTGTTTTAATAGTATCTAACTTTTGGAGATTGAGTCGGGGGGAGGGGGGTTCAAGATTATCTCCACTGGTAACTAATCAGAGATAGCTGGTTCAAGACGATCACTAATCCGGCGGAGAGAGACGGCTGAGAAGTGCCGCCATCTCCTGGTCCCTAATCCTAACACCATGTTTGCTGTCTGAAAAAAAAAAGTTGATTTCTTTGAGTTTACAGGACGAAAAACCTGCTTGCTCGTACAAGAGATCGACTAATTCGGAAATCGGTCGTAAAAAGGCTTAGTAAAAGTTCCTGTAACTTACGACACCCTTTCTCCCGACTCTTTGAAAATGTTTCAAATATCTGTGATATTTGAAACATTTTCAAAATTCTTCACTAGAAATGTTAATTGTTATTACTTTGCTTGTAGTTTTTTTAATTTATTCGTGCTATTTCCTAATGAAGTGAAACAGTTTTTTTCACGAAACTAGTCGAATAAAAAACATGATTTCTTTTTGACTTCTTTGTGAGTGGCTTAATGCCAGAAAAAGAGGGTTTCTAATTTTTTCTTTCGTTGGTCGATTGGTAGAGCCTCTGCTACTAATGGCTCATTTAAGTAAGTTTGAGCGCGGTTAGTAGTTGGAAGGGGTCCAATCGTTCGATGCTGTTGGTACACTCTCCCTCGATGAGTCTGTGGACTCCCTGGAGGTGTCAAATAATAATAATAATTTCGGAGGAGGGCTATATCCGAAATGGCATTCATCCTGCAATGTGAACATTAATATCATAGTTAACTTTCGTACCGATATTACATTTCTTGTTCAAAATTGGTACATACTTTATTTTGTTATTTTCCCATAAGGTATTACTATTAACTTTCTAATCTTAGCAAGTACTTTCATATCTCAGTTTATTATCAGGTTTTATGTAGTTTTAAACCATGGATTTTATACATTACATTTTATATTTTAAATTTATTTATTTTTTATACATAAATTTGATTTATCCACCTCGACAAAGGGGTCACGTGGTAGCACTCAGCAGGATAAAAGGCAAAAGCTGTGTTAACCGAATTATGTTTGAAGAAAGCTCTTTTCGTGATGGAATATAGCAGCAAACTTGGATGTGTTGTATTGTCTCAAAGACACCATCTAGATGATTTCACGCTGGTGAGAATTATTGAAAAGCCTGAAGAAGGCTGCAGAAATACCGATATTTTCCCAGAGAGTTTGAAATTTCATACAGCGTTCTGTTCAGGCTTTGGCAGTGTTTCAAACTTTTGTTTGAATTTGTTCCAGACGTTTGCTAAGAGGTTACCACGACAGGTCAGTGTTGAAGTCGGCTCCATTCAAGCACAGGCACGTTGTTGTGTTGGAAAAAAATGATGAGTCGCCTTTTTTCCCACCCAACATTAAGTTATCTCAGAAGGAGTGCATAGGGACATACTTATGCCTCCGGATGGGAAATGTACTGACTAATGTCCCAAGAACATGTAAATATCCAAGTGTGTAAGCTCTGAACAGTGTTAAAATAACCCACGAGTTTAATAGAGAATAGTTGTAAATGAATTAGAATATAAAATCATGTATAAATTGCCAAGTAAATATGTATAAGCTAGAGCATGTTTTAAGACATGTAAAAACAGTCCGTGGCCACGGCGTCCAATCGGCAGTCGCCGTATGCGTGACGACACCGCCGAGTGAGGGAGCTGTTTTGAGGTATAAAGGTTTCGGCGGGGATTCGAATCGCTCTCTTGTCTCTTGTCTCCGGGTTTCGTCGGCACCTAGTTTCCTGTCGGAGAGCTGTGTAGAGCTTGCCGCCACGTGTAGCAAGAATCCCCCCCTTGCTATGTATGCTACGTGGGCCAAGGCTGCAACTACTATGTATTCAGATCCATAAGAAGAAAGAGCCACTGATGAGATCAACGTCAGTGTTCAAATCTGTGTATGAGTGTTTTCGGTTCGTATGGAAACAAAGGAATAGCAAGGCCGCCATCAGTGAAGATACTGTAAGCAGACCAGAATATCCAGTTCAAGGCAAGAACGGTAAGCGTAAGATTTTCTTATGTTAAATGTTGGATTAAAGTAACCGTGGAGTAAGGAAGCAGAAGTTTAAGGAAACATGCTATTTCCGTGTGGTGCTATAAGAACAGTCTGCGATTTGGACACTTTTATCTGCAGTTGAGAAGAAAGCATATTAGGCTCCAGGCGAACAGGAGGCCGAGGCCCGAACTGTTTGTGTGATTTAGGAACAGTAATATTATATGGTCAGAACGTAATTAAATGTTAGCTAAAATTTTGGAGGGAGGATTAAGTAAGAATAAGAAGTATTACCCTAGAGAAGTTCATGTCAGAATTATTGAGTTGTCTTGTGTATATATGCAATATTACATGTGTGATAATATTTGGTAACTTAGTTATAAGAGTCTGAGAATAGATGCACGTATAGAAGTGAGAAATTTATGTCAAGTAAGGGACTATAACATAGAAGTTTTGGATGTGATTAATTAAGTAAAGGGAACCCAGACTCTTTTAAGATTAAGGATTTGATTAATATGTATACTTGTCTTTGTGCCATAATAAATGTTTTTCTTTATATACAATCAAATGAGTTTGTCATCCTTTCTGCAGATTGAGCTACCGTTTGAAAACTTATGTACCGTGCATTAAGGGGGAAACCAATAGTGGTATAAGAAACGGGACCACGACTGCATGCCTCATGATCCCTACATTTTCTCTAAGTATTCTTGGATAATGTATCAGAGTTTAGTTGCCGGCTGGCGCAGTCTTTAATCAATACAAATTTGTCGGCAAACGAATATCTGATATTAAGTGATACAAAAAATTTAATGTTAACTGTAAAGTTAAAGTAAAGACAGTTAGAGATATAACAATAAGGCAGTCACAGTCACACAGACCACAGACAATATAAATAAAACAAGAACATAACAACGTGGATATCTTGACAAACTGCGGCAAGATGTCTGTGAAAAGTAGGCCTGTAGGCCAGAGGTTCTGTAGTCAAATCATAAAAATAAAATAAAATGAAATAAATCAGCTAACGACTTTTTATTCGTATATAGGGAGTAGACGAGGCCATTTAACCCTATCTAACTTTTGGTGACAGTGGGTAGTTCAATCTCCACTGGTAGTCAATCACACATAGCTGGCCCAAGGGTATCACTAATTTAAGTGACATGCAGTAAAGAGGGTGAACACGTTCCGCCACCTCGTGGTCCCTAACTCTAACGATTTTCTTGAGTTTACGGGATGAAAAACCCAAGTTTCCGAGTGAAAAAAAAATTGCTTGCCCATGCCAGAGATTGACTAACCTGGGAACCAGCTGAAAAAAGGCTTCTAGTCTGCATTCCTTTATCCGCAGATCGTCATAGTGCACGTTTTTAGTTATCCATAAAAATTGGACAAGACACCATTATGCAAATGTACTCTTTGCAGATGAGTCATTTTAGTCTCTAAACGACACTTGTTCTGGCATGAAAGTGGTACAGCTTACCATCATGAGAATATTCTTTTTACCATTTTTACCATTAACGCTACTATCAGGATGGGTGAAGCACAAGTGCTTTTTATATCCCCCTTTGTCTATAATGAGAGTTATTTGAGAAAGGGAGTTTTGTGTGCAATTAAGCTCGCCCTCTGGGGGCAGTTGTATTAGGTATGATCAGTTGGGAGTAGAATAGCCTTCGGTCTTTTATATTTGTGGTAATCTGTTTCATTATAATTGACAGCTCGTATACGATCAGCAGGTTTGAATGTGAACTTCAAAGAATCCAAAATAAATGCCTGAGGATGATTCTGGAAGCCCCATGGTTCATCAGAAATTTACAGATTCATCAAGAAACCGGCATTCCATACAATTCCTCCCTTCTGCGCGATCTCGCAGAAAAATTCTTCGTCAAGTCAGTAGTTTTGAAATATTTGATCGTGAGGTGTGCTCCATGCTGGTGAGGCATAGGTAATAACTGGACATATGACCATACAGTAAAGTAGTAATTTATTTTGTAAGTTTAATTTGCTCTTGCGGTTAATCATTGGGTAGAGCTGTGCAATGACTTTGGAATTCTTGGAGCCAATGAGATTGATGTGTTTGCAAAAAAGGAGTTTCTTGTCCAATAATACCCCAAGGTATCTGGTCTCAGATTACCGTGGAATCTTTTGACCAGAGAGTAAGATGTCTTCTTTAATGCAGACCTTTCTTCTGGAGAACAGCATAGCTGAACGTTCGAGGGGAGGGGTTTCACCTGAATCCTCCAGTTAGTGAACCAGTTTTCTAGTGCAATGATACTTCTTTGGAGTCTAGTAATTGCTAGGCAAGGGCTGAGCGACCTTGCAAGAATCGCGGTGTCGTCGGCATAAAGGGCCGTAATGGTTGTTTTTGAGTTAAGACGGATGTCTGATACGTAGGTTGTGAAACGTATTAGAGCCAGGAGAGAACCCTGAGGTACTCCAGCTAGTATTTTGCGCCTTGATGACAAAATTCCGTTGAGTTTTACTTGCATATTTCTTTCACTAATGTATGAGTATATAAGTTTCACTAGTTTGATTGGGATATTGTTTTCAATTAATTTGAAGATAAGGCCTTGATGCCAGACCTTATCAAAGGCACTTGCAACATCCAAAAATACAGCAGCAGTGTAAAGGTGCCAGTTAAAACCATGGGTGATATGTTCTGTTAGTTGGTGAATTTGTTGCACTGTGTTGTGAGCTTTGCGAAACCCAAATTGCTCATTTGGAATTATTTTCTGTTTGTTCACTGCTGATAGGATGACCTCTTCTGTTATTTTGCTGAGGCAGGAAAGAAGACTGATGGGCCTGTAGCTTTGGGGAAGTTGTGGGTAATTACCAGGCTTTTTTAGAGGTAATGTCAGCGATTTTCCAATCTGTGGGAAAGTACTGGAATCTTAAAATGGAATTGGTAATATTAACTAGATGAAATATGGCTTTCCATCGGAGTATCTTTATTATTCTATTGGTAAGAACAAAAAGGCTCTGCCCCAACGGCTGGGAGACGTTTTGTTCCTCAGATGGGATATAATATTGATTATTTCAGTTGGAGATGTGGGGGTGATTATTTCTGAATCATTCTGAGGCTGTGTTAATGCTTTACTAACTTTACGATGAACTTTGTAAATAAGATTAATATTTAAGTTTTCATAAGATGGGCTGCATTGATTTTCCAGATTGTCAATTAGGGCTTCTACTTTTTCTTCCTCAGAGTGTGCAATTCCAAGTTTGGTCTTCATAGGAGGAAGGGGTTGTCTTTTGGTAAGAAGAGATTTTACAAATTATCACATGGAGTTATCTTCTGGGTTGATTTCTGTGAGTTTGGATTCCCATTTAGAATTCCTGTGTATCTGGAGGGCTTCTCGAACCTGTCTGTTCAGGTTGTTTAAGGTTGGTTTGTCCTGCAGGGCTCTAGTGTTGTGATATCGCTTTCTGGCTTGGTTTTTGGTCCTGATCAGGTCCATTATCTCTTCTGGGATCCAGTTGGATACATGGAAAACAGTGGTTTGAGTGGCTGATGCCATTGCTGTGCTGATTTGCCTAGTTAAATTGCTTACAGTTAGGTCTGTATCTTCTTTTTTGCGAATGACAGGATGTGGGCCGATGTGGACTGGGAGAACCTTAGAGAGCTTGTCCCATGCTAAGAAAGAATGATGTGGAGAGAGCTGCTCCTGAAGTCCTAGCTTGAGCAGGATGGGATTATGATCTGAGTTAAGCTCTTCTAATGCCTCCAGGTGGTATTGATATCTGATGATCCTGAGGATAATCAGATATCAATATCAATACTAGTACATCAGAACTTCCTGATGGGCTGTAGTGGGTGGGCTCAGTGGGTCCAGCTACTATTGATTAGTTGAGTGACGTGTAGTTGAATAAGGTACGGCCTTTGGAGTTGATTGATGAACTGAACCAAGCTGTATATTTGGAGTTGAGGTCTCCTGCTATAATTATGGAATCCGTGGAGCCGAGGATGGAGTCTAAGTCTGTTGTCAATAGAGGAATGTCGGGAGGATTGTATGATGCGTAGATTTTGAGTTTGCCTGTGTAATTTGTGTGCACCTCTACACCTGTCACTTCAAGGTTTACAATTTGAGAGTTGGTCAATGCATTTTGGCTCAAACAATTTTTAATAAAAATAGTATGCCTCCACCACTAGAGTTAAGTCTGTCTGTTCTATAAAGAATATAACCTCTTAGTCTTGGGTTGTTTGATGGTCTGAGGTGGGATTCACTGATCAATATTATGTCTGGATTGTATCTCTTTGCAAATTCTTGCAGCTGAAGAATTTTATTTGTTAAGCCATTGGCATTCCATGCTATTATCATGAGGGAATTCGGTGTGAATTTTTTAAACATTATAGACAGCTGTTAATATGGATTGGGTTTCTAGATAAAATCTCTTTCTGGAAGATGGTGAGGTACTTGCTTTGCTGAATTTATACAGCATTGTTGCAAGTGAAGAGGTTAGAGATGATGCGAGTTTGGATCTTGTTTGCTCTTGCGATGAAGGAGTCTCAGTTCGTACCACCTCCGCATATGATTTGGACGTGGATAAAGGTCAAGTGCCCTCCTGTGCTGCTGAATGTAAGGTGTTATGATCTGGAGGGCGACCTGCTTGGTTGTTTATGGTGTCATTGCTTAGAGGAGCATGGTTCGTTCTTGTTGATCCAGGGTTTTTGGGATGGAAAAGGCATCCCTTGTAATTTGCATGATGTGGTCCTCTACAGTTGGCAAAGCAGGCAGGTGTGGATCTGGGCTTGGTGCAGGAGTTGGTTTGGTGACCCTCACCACATTTCCAGCATCTATAGGCAGCTCTGCACAGCTTTTGGGCATGCCTGAACCTTTGGCATCTGTGACACTGCCCTGAGATGCTTTTTTCCTTAGAGGTTTGGTTGTAATTTTGAGCTTACAAATGTCAGTTACTTCATAAATTATTTTTTGTGTGTTACTGATTTCGACCAACACCAGCTGCATTGGCCTTTTATCTGACCTCACCATCCTGCTGACTTTGATTGGGGTCAATTCTTGACTGATGAGGTTAGCTGTGATGTCATCAGTTCAGATGCCCTCTGCAACCCCTCTAAGAATCACATTTAGATTTTTCTCGCCAGCTAGCGCAAAACAGTGTGGAAGGGAAATTTGGAGTTGTCCAGCATTTTCGTCATCATGCGGCAATTTGTAACAGTGGTAGGATGAATCTTTACACCCTCGTCAGTATTTCTTGCCCAAGAGAAATTGATCTTTCGTTCCCCTAGGGATCTTGAGACTGTGGTCCATTTTTCTTTATCTCGAAGGATAATTGGAGGCACCCTTTCTTTTCTATCTTGGGTGATTTCAGTGTCGAGTGTTGTTGCATCCTCTTCCATTTCATCTACAGATGTTCTACATCGTTTATTAAATTGCTCTTCTTGCGAGCAATCGAACTGTCTGGGAGTCTTTGTAGGTGGAACAGGCGTAAAGTCCCCTTCGTGTCCACATCATCATCTTCCGTGTCATTAATTTGAGTGAAAAAATTCAGACAACCAGGATATTCTGTTTCAAATTTCTTTAGGATGAATTTAAAAATGTCAAGTGACATATCTTTCTTTAAATTTTGAATGGCATCCTTAATGTATTTTACGTTCTCCATCCTTGCACACCGTTTGTAATCAAGGAATATTCCAATGTCTTTAAATATTCCTGTCTACCTTGGAGGATTTACTGACAAAATCCCTTAGACTTACGCAAGAGTCTACCAACAATATCAGAAAAATCAGCTAACGCCTTTTTTTTTGTTCCCGTATAGGGAGTAGGCGAGGCTGTTTTTTAGCCCTGTCTAACTTTTGGAGACTGAGTGGGTAGTTCAATCTCCAATGGTAGCCAATCAGAGAAAGCTGACCCAAGGCTATCACTAATTAATCAGCACGCAGTGAAGAAGGTGGACCATAACCCTAACAATATTTTTTTAATGCCTAAAAATAGTGTGGGTTCGACAGCCAGGGGGTTTTTCCTCCGAGTTTACGGGACGAAAAACCTGAGTTTCCGAGAGGAAAAACCCGCTGGCCCGTTCCAGAGATCGACTAATTTTGGAACCGGTCGAGAAAAGGCTTAGAAAAAGTTCCTCTAGTCTGAACGCCTTTCACCGTGCGATCAAGCACTGTAGAGTGCAAACGCCACTTCTGAGCTACACAGGCTATATAATCGCAAAAATTGACACAAAATGAAGAAAACTTACCTCTAAATATCATTCGGAAATCCTGAAAATATCACACTAATCAAAACGCGAGACTAATATTAAATACACATAACGCTAATCTTTTCAATCTCCTGGTCCAGTAATCATCTACCCTGTCCATAAGGGATCCGATCAGAATTCAATTCGAGAATATTCTTGAAAGGGATAGACACGGCGGTGTTGGGGGTCATGGTGTGGGAATGGATGTTATATGGATGCACCGAGCTAAAAGTATTGAGAAAAAGGGAATATCACTGGTTAATATTGCAAGGAAGTACTTCAACGTCATGTCCAATTGTTCCGTGTTGCTGTAGGTAAAGAATTCATTTTTATGGATGACAATGGCACACTACATCGTGCATGAGCAGTGGAGATATTTCTGGGAACTGAAGATATTAATCGAATCGAATGACCAGCACGTCCCCCAGATTTTAACCCCATAGAACACCTATGAAACGCAATAGGGAGACACATCGCTGTTTCCAGAAAACAGACAAGGCGTTATCCTTACTATGAAGGAGGAGTGAGCAAGCTTCCCTCAAGACCTCCTGAACCACTTGGTCCTAAGCATGGTACGACGTGGTGAGAGCTGAATGGTAGTTCGGGGTGGACTACCATTCAGCTATCCATACTGAAATGTCTCTTCGCATAGGTTTTTCTAAGTACTCTATATTACTTAGAGATGCCAATAATTAAAAAGCATATTTTGCATTGGTAAAATATGCTTTTTAATTATTGGCATTCCTCACTAATTGGCATTAGTGAGAAATGGGTATCAGAAGATGATGTACCTAAGCAGGATAGAATGTGAAGGGTGCAGTGTGTTCAAGGAGGATAGAGGGAAAAGAATGGGGAGAGGAAATGCAGCCAAAAAGAGTAGAAGTTCAACTACAGGCCAGTAAAAATAGCACATTTTAGGGCGTCTAGTGAGACAGTGGCCAGCACAACAAATATACAGTAGGATACTTCTACAGAGCAGGGAATGTAAAGGATAATGGGAGTAGTGTGCATTGGCCATAAGCTCAATAAGTGTAGGGTGGATAATTATTATTCGAGACTTTAACTGTGGAAACATGGATTGGAAGGAGGGAACACATGGAAGGAAAGAAATGGAATTTATGCAGTTAATAAGGAATAATTACCTGAGACAGCATGTTATGAAATATACTATACTAGGGATTTGAGAGTGCCAGATTTAGTAACTTCATCAGAGAATTTGTCTATGACCAATATGAGTAATTGCAACCAATCGATGAGAGTGATCACATGGTCTTGACCTGTCAGATGGCTAAATGTATGTAATTTTCAGTTAAGAAGGGGCATATGTGGAATTAAAGAGCTGGTAATTATCACAAACTTAGTAGATTGCTTCGATCAGTGCCGTGCCATGCCATGAGAAACTGAAAGGGTTGTATGGTGATAGTGTATGGTAAGTGAGTGTCAGAGGGAGGTAATAGCAGATTAAACATGCATAGTCAGGAGAATAAATCAAGTAGTAGTTAAATGGATGAATATCCTTGTTAAGCTGAAATTACATAAAAAAATGGAGGGAATTTAAGGGGAAAGGTGACCAGCAGGCATATAAGCCATACAAGGCACAGGTCAGAAGAGTAACCAGTGTGGTAAAAAAGAAGAGAATGAAAGGAAATTAGCAGTACAGGCCAAAGAATTCTTTGGGAATGTTGCAAGTAATTGGGAGAAAGTTTATAGCAGAAAGATTTTAATGAATGCCGATGTAGGGAGGCAACTAAATCAAGGCAAATAGTAGAATTACTAAATGAATTACTCTTGCAAAGTGTATAATCCAGCTATGGCATTAGCTGGATTACACATTTTGCAAGAGTGTATAATCCAGCTGGAGATATTGTGGTAACGAAAGAGGCAAAGACTTATATGGGAAAAGAGGTAAATGAAATGGAAGTGCATAGAATATTACAGAACCTTGAGGTGAATACAACTATTGCATTAGATGGCATACTAGCTCGAATTTTACGAGTAGGTGCTAGGGTATTGGCAGTACCTTTGACCACGTTGTTTAATCTAAATCTCGGCTGTAGGTTAGACCCAAGCGGATCAAAATTGTTTCATTGCCTAAATGTCTGACCGATTCACATATTCAGAGTTGTCAAGGTACTGGAGAAGCTGGTCATGAGCAAAATACAGGAATCAGATACTATATACGGAGTGGCATGGTTTCGTGTCGTACCTCAGTAACTTGCTCACATTTTATAATACAGTGACAGCTGAGTTGGATAAAGGTAATGGGTTTAGGGATACAGCAGAATTTTGCAAAAGCTTTTGACAGAATATCGCATGGAATTCTACTCAATAAACTGCAGCACATAGGGATGGATATAAATTTGGCTAAGTGGATAAGAGAGTAGTTTAGCCAGGAGTTGAGTCCCAGAAGAAGGCTTATGACTAGTAGCGTCAGGGCTCTTTTCTTTGGCCGTTACTGTTTATTTTGTACATTAATGTTACAGGATATGATACGATATGATAGGAATTGTTCAGTTGTTTGCCATTGAAGTTTGGTAGAGCAATAATTAATACAGATGATGTCAAAATTTCGCATAATGATTTGAAGTGACTGAGAGTTTGGTAAAGGAGCCACATTAAACTGACTTGCAGATGTCAATTTAATGTGGCAAAGTGTAAGGTTATGCATTTTGGGGTGAAAAGATTACGACCTACGTACTACATTGATGGAACTGCACTCTGGGAAATAGATAAAATCAGGGATTTGGGGTGGGGTGTTACTGGATAGGGAATTAAAGTTTAGAGGGAATATTACAAAAGTGGCTAATGCAACTAATCGGATTACTTGGTTGAATGATATATGCACGTAAACACAAGAAAGATATTTAATTATCCAAATATTTCGGTCCAGAAATAGCAGACCATCCTCAGTGGTATTACAAGAACAGTTTTAAAAAAAATAAATACAAGCTAGAATACTAACAATGGATCGCTAAAAATAGAACATGCCGCGTGATGTTATATCACTGAGTATGAAACGGAATATTTTGAAGTAGAGACATGATTGAAAAAAAAAAAATAATAATAAATGAGTAATCTTGATTAGACTTTCCCAGATTTTTGATATAGATATACAGTCATTACAGTTAACGTTGGGACGATGGAGCAAGGCCTCCACACTTTCCTTGAACAAACTTTCAAACCTATAACGGGATCTATGCAAGAGGCGAGTGCTGGACCAAAAGATGCTATGGTCAGTTTCAATCCCGCGTTGAGCCAATCGAGACTTTTCCGGTTTGTTGTGATGAATGGAGGATTGATGTTCTTGGATTCTTTTTTCAAGAGAACGTCCAGTCTGTCCAAAATAGGAGAGATCACAGTTGCAAGGAATTTGATAAACTCCAGGAAGAGAAAGTTGAGCGTTTGTCTTTAGGAGAAGGAAAATGAGAAGACAATTTGTTAATAGGTGAATACTTAGTTGTTAAATCATATTTCTTTAAAATTCTTGCGATAAGTTCAGAAATACCGGAGATATAAGGAATAGGCATTCGACGTATTGAAACTGTTGTTTTATGGAGAATTATAAGAACTGAGATGTTGAGTAATTTTTTCAGAAAGGCCATTCAGCTTCATGTGTTGTTGGATAGTAGAAAGTTCTTTCTGTAGATAATCAAAAGTAGAACAATTAGTTTTCGCTCTTCTGATGAGGTATTTTATAATTCCTGTTTTTTGACATGGATGATAGGCTGATTCTTTAAGAAAATAACTACCTGTGAACGTTGGTTTCCTGTATACTGTAGTTGTAAGAGTATTTCAACATGACTGGATGAGGAGAACGTCTAAAAAAGATAACTGGTTGTTTTCTTCTCTTTCCATAGTAAACTTTATACGATGATGAAAGGAATTGATACCGTTTAAAAAAGAAGGTAAAAAGTTTTTGCTGTGTGGCCAAATAGTAAAGATATCATCTACAGGGTGTTCGGGATAAATTTGACATATTTATAATTATATTTTTCCGTAAGTTACATGTATTAACACACACTTCTCTTCATTTAAAAGTTTGGACCCTTCTTCATTCATATACAAGATGTCAGAAAGGATGGATAGCTGGAACCCACCTGAATCATGGAAGAGAATAACTTGTATCATGATGATTCGTGCCCGCCATCAAAATAAGGATATTACGACTGCTGCCCAATGCTCCCTGAATACAGTAAAAACAATCAGGCATGAACTAGAGACTTGCAATGGTGACTACGAGGATGTAGCAAGAAGAAAGATCCCTAGCAGACGATCTGATTGCGTTCGTACAGCAGAATTCCTCGCAAATCTGCAGGAACAGGTGTTGAAGAACCCTGGCATTGGAATTCGGGCTTTGTTCGTGGAGTTGCTAACTGTAGTCAAGCCCTGGATAACAAGGGTAGCCAATGGTAGGCCGTATGTATGGCAGCAGGATTCGGCCCCTTGCCACACCTCTGGGAAAAGTCAAAAATGGTTGTCTGAAAATTTCTACGACTTCACCAGTCCAAATGTTTGGCCTCCAAACTCCCCAGACCTTAACCCCATGGATTATTTTGTATGGGGCGCAGTTGAAAAAGACACCAATCGCACTTCCAGTAATACAAAAGCCCAGTTAATGGATAAAATTAAAACAGTTTTTGCGGCCCTTCCCAGGGAGACTGTAGCATCAGCTTGTTCGAGGTTCCGAAGCAGAATTGAAGCTGTGATCGATGCTAATGGTGGTTATTTTGAGTAAATCTTGTTGATAGTATTGTAATTAACTCTGCCTGTAATGTTTTTTGTCAATTCATTAAATTTAATAGATACAAAGAAGATTTTCTTTTTCCTTACGAAACTGTCAAATTTATCCCGAACACCCTGTATATATCTTACCCAAAGGATGGTTGAGGGAAAATAGACGAGAAGCGGAATTTTTCTAAATGGTCTAAATAAAAGTTGGCTAAAGCAGGAGAAAGAGGACTACCCATGGCCGTTCCTTCTACTTGGCTGTAAAATTTATTTTGACATACGAAATATCCAGAATGTACTACGAAATCGAATAGTTTTATAATGTCTTCAGGAAAGATGTCAGCAAGTAATTTTAAAGTTTCTTTGAGAGATATTGGTATATAAAGATTCTATATCAAAGCTAACCATAAGATCTGTAGGTTGTAATGAGACATTTTTTAATTTTTCTAAGAAATCTGAGGAGTTTTTAAAAAAGAATTAGAGTTGCCAATGTAAGATTTCAATAATTTAGCTAGATATTTGGCTATATGGTAAATAGGAGAATCAATACAATCTACTATTGGACGAAGAGGATAATCAATCTTATGTATTTTAGGAAGACCATAAAATCTAGAAGGTCTTGCAAAATGAGTTTTAAGTCTTTCAATTGTGTCTTTATCTAAACGGATGACTTCATCTAAGAGAGAATTTAATTTCTTTAGTTGTCTGTTGGTTGGATTATAATCAATTTCTTGATATGTGGAGCGATCTCGAAGCAAAAGATAAAATTTTCTTCTGTAATTTGCTGAGTCAGTAACTACTGTTGCTTTTCCCTTGTTCAACTTTGGTGATAATGAGGTGATTATGTTTTCTATAATCACCTCATTATCACCAAATAAATAAAGATAAAAATTTAAATTTAGAAGACACAATTGAAAGACTTAAAACTCATTTTGCAAAATTTCCTAGATTTTATGGTCTTCCTAAAATACATAAGATTGACTATCCTCTTCGTCCAATAGTAGATTGTATTGATTCTCCTCCTTACCATATAGCCAAATATCTAGCTAAATTATTGAAATCTTACATTGGCAACTGACCACAGCATCTTTTGGTCCAGGACTCGCCTCTTGCATAGATCCCAACGTTAACTGTAATGACTGTATATCTATATCAAAAATCTGGGAAAGTCTAATCAAGATTACTCATTTATTATTATTATTTTTTCAATCATGTCTCTACTTCAAAATATTCCGTTTCATACTCAGTGATATAACATCACGCGGCATGTTCTATTTTTAGCGATCTATTGTTAGTATTCTAGCTTGTATTTATTTTTTTTAAAAACTGTTCTTGTAATACCACTGAGGATGGTCTGCTATTTCTGGACCGAAATATTTGGATAATTAAATATCTTTCTTGTGTTTACGTGCATATATCATTCAGTCTTATGTCAAGTATCCTTAAAACAGCGGATTACTTGGTTACCGAAGAACATCCTGACTTGTGGAGAAAAGCAGATTATACCTCTTTCTAGAACTTTGGTAATACCCTACCTTGCACAGATTTTTTGCACGCAGATCTGGTCACCTAGGTTTCTTGGGGACGAGAGGGTCATGAGTCGAATGACCAAAATGGTAGCAGGTCTATGTAATGAACCTTATGAGGACAGGTTGAAGATGTGGGTTACAGAAATTGTTGATAGGCAGAAAAGGGCTGATATGATTGATACATATGAGTGAAGAGTTTTTACAAGATTAATAGAGGAAATTTTTCAAAGATGTCTAGTGGTGGTGGGAAAACCAGGATCCATCCTTGGAAACTGTTCAATAGTATACTTAGCAGGGGTGTCAGGACTGCAATGTGATTATCATCCAGATGATATAACCCTGTACGAAATGCACTAATCTATCTTGGAAGTCAGGTGTGGAAGGGCACTGTCGTCACAGCCTTTCCTAAGGCCACGATAAGTCACTCGCAGTTTTACCTTGTGCATCCTGGACCTTGATCCAGGAGATCGTTATTCTAATCTTGTGAAGGTACCTTAGAGAGCTGCACAGAGAAGCTGACTAACTTCACACAAGGATACTTGTTGGAATGGGCTGTCACCTTGCACAGTGCATACAACTAACGCCTCTGTCGAGAACAACATTTGAGTTACCAACTACGTCTCCTGACAGTGTCGCTACTACTTTATTTACGCTTGTATATTGTTAGGGACTACGAGATGGCCACACCTGTCTGCCTCTATTCACCGGATGCGGTTGAAAATTATTGATAGTCTTGGGAAGTTATCTCTGATTGGCTTACAGTGGAGATTGAACTTCCCCATTGTCTTCAAATGTCAGATAGCTCTAAACCGCCTTTATTACTCTCTGTGGCTAATAAAAGCGTTAGCGGATTTATTTTTTTATTCATTACTTTGATATCTTTAAATTTTTTTCGAAAACGATTTATCCTATTTTAAAGGCAACTTGACTACTGTTAATTTAGTTTCTGTACATCGAGAAGTTAATACTACAAATGTAGGTTAATGATATAGTTACTTCACCAATCATTGAAATAGATGTTTTCATTTTACTAATATAGTTTTAACCACATTTCATGGCATAATCGATAATCAACCGTAGCCAAAAACTAGATTAAAATAGGTGATGTTCCAGAACATAAAAAGCTTCTTTATACATTCTTACTTTCCCATTCCAATATATTCCAAGATTAATAGGCAGCCACTGTCGACTCTTAGCTGTTATTGTTACACTGAGCTCAAGCCTATGAAAGATTTCAGTGGAATTTGAGAGAAAATAAGACAGGCAAATGCGGACATCTCGTGATGTGAAATCGAAAGCGCGAGTTCTACCCCTACCAACGCCATAGGAAATTAGGATGGGAATTTTTTTTTTTTAAAAAGTTATTTGTGTTATTTACCGATACAGAAAACAATAGTAAATGTTGACAGCAAAAAGCTGGTAATGAGGCAGAGTAACATATGAATTAATACATTGGTACCAGGCCTCTATTTCTCTCATTAACAATTTGGCCTTTAGGACCCAAATAGCCTCATTTGTATGCACCTTGTATCACAGTACTTAGATTTGTAGGAGTCTGCTTTTTGTTCTCAATGCTCGTTCTTGGCTACACATACACTTTTACATTTCTTCCTGTGTCAATTCGTCACATTTACTCATTTCGAATGGAATTAACGTGTTTTTTTTTTTTTAGCATAAACAAATGAGAGGAGGACGGATCACTTGGTTAAGGTAGAGGATATTATACTAGAAAGCTATAAAATGTTTCTAAATTGACCACAAGAAGACATGCGGAAGAATAGAGAACACTAGAAACGGGCCAACAAAGAATTTCTAACAACTGTCAGACGCAAATTCACTGAAAGCAGATACTATCTTTTCCTGGCTAACTATGCTGCCATAATCGGAATACATGCAAAAATGACTTTTATCTACACACACTCTTTCATTTGGCATGTTAGATTACCTGATACGACAAATGATCAACTCGAGAGGACGGCCTTGTTCAAAAATATTAATCCAAACCGAACATTAACCACTCCACTGAGGTCTTCTGGGGGTTACTTATTTAAGCGGATACGCTACAGCTGTAATCAGTGACAACTAGTAATAATTCAAATTCGAAAGACAGTATAACAATTCTGCCGAACAGTAACTAATGCAAACTTTCCGCAGTTCATAATTTTTAGCAAGACAACTTTGTGTTTTCTTAGTAATTCATATTTAGCTTTTGAAACTTTTGCTGAATACTTAAACTAGACATTGCTTTGGTGTTTAATATATTTTTCTCTTTTTTCTTTTCTTTAAAAGTAATGTCTGAGTGTACAGCCATTAGTAAGTATACTTATTTGACTTACTAGTAATCAAAAGATAACACAAGTCTCTTAAGTTATACAAACGAGGGAATGCAAAACTTAGTGCACGTAACTATCAGATTTTTGGGAAAAACAACGTATACTTAGAATATTAATTAACAACTTAATACTTCCCATATTTCTGTAATTTTACATTACCATCTTCAGGGATCACAAAATAATATGGTAACGCAGGCACTAACACTAAGCCAATATGGCTGAAGAAAGCAACTGAAGTCGGTCCTAGAGTCCTAAAGGTGTCCCCTAGTGGGCTAAATTGAGTTGTATTGGCTGATATTCTTAGAATGCAAGCTTCTCAAATTTGGGGAAGTCTCACGCATCCAAATATGTTGAGGTTCGGGAAGTTTTTTAGAGCTGAGACTGATTATAGGAATAATCTCTCATATTTATATTGCTGCAGTGTAGTAAAGTGGCTGTCTTTCCACGTATTTTGTGGTGGGTGTCCAAAGCATGGTCAGCATGTCCTGCGTGGCTGTATTGGTGGGAACGGATATAGTCCTTGTGTTCAGATATCCTGATATTAGCTGTCCTGCCTTTGGCCATAGTAAGACAGTTTGCAACTGCAAGGGACCTGGATGCTCCATCTAGCAGAAGTGGCTGGTCTTTGGTGGAGTGGATAAGAGATGCCAATTTTATATATGGTTTGTAACAGGTTGCCAGGTCATTTTTTTTAAGGATTTTTGTTAGCTTTTCAGAAGTATCCCAGATATAAGGAATTGTGATAGATTCAGAGTAATCTCTGTTTTGAAGGGGGAGGGTGGTTGTGGTTAATTGATTTCATATTTTTTGGGGATTGTAGCCATTGGCTACGAATGTGTTAAGAATATGGTTAAGTTCAGTAGTTAGGGCATTGTTATCTGAAGTGATTAATTTTGCCCTGTTATATAGTTTTTATAATCCCATATTGTTGGGAGAGAGGCGGGGGGAGGATTGCTGGTGAATGTATCTACGTGTATGTGTAGGTTTTCTGTAAACAGAGAAAGCCAGGGATCTACCAGGCTGGCATGTAATCAGAGTATCTAGAAAAGGGAGATTATTGTTTTCCTTTTCCAAGATAAACTGGATCCTAGGGTGTTGATTGTTTAAGTGTGTTAAGAAGTTGTGGAGTGTATCCAAGCCATGTGGCCAAATAGCGAACACATCATCTATGATGTGTTCGCATAGCCAAAGAGCAGGTTTATGTCGGGCCGAGCTTAAGGGTTTATCTTCAAAGGTCTCCATAAAGAAGTTGGCCAGGGGTGGAGAGAGAGAGTGTAGAACCCATGGCTGTCCCCTCTATCTCTGTGTTCATGATGAACTGAAATATCAGGCTGAGATATCAGGAGGAAATTTGGCTTGGATGAAGTCTAAGGTATCTATCTTTAAGTGGGATATTGGTGAATAAAGAGGAGACATCAAAACTGACCATTATATCAATGTGTTGGAGTGAGAGGTTTTCTATACTGGCTTTAAAGTGGGCTGAAGATGTGTTGCCAGTATATTGTTTGAGCACTTTTGGCTAAGCAGAATGTTGGTAGTCCATATATTCGAGGGGGGAGGTCTAGAGTTAAAGGGTTTTAGTCTGCTAGTCACTTCCACAGGCCAAGAAGTAATCTTCTTAAGGAGCCTATGGCGTATTCTGATTTGGGAGCTAGAGGAATCATATTCCACCAGCAGGTAGGCAGACTGATCTAACAGTAAAGAGATAAGCTTACTTGTGTAGTCAGTTTGGTTTAGAACTACAGTGGCATTTCCTTTATCTGCTTTAGTAATTATTATTTTACTGTTGTTTTCTATTTCCTAAAGAGCTCTGAATTCTTCTTTTGATAGGTTACTTTTTGGTGGTTTAGTTGGTTGAGAACACTGGTTACATTCAGTCTGATATTGCTGGCAGTATAGTTGGGAAGGTTGCGGATACCACACACAACACAACTTCTTCTTAACACACTTAAACAATCAACACCCCAGGATCCAGTTTACATTGAAAAAAGGAAAACAACAATCTCCCTTTCTTTGATTACATGCCAGCCTGATGGATCTCTGGCTTTCTCCTGTTTACAGAAAACCTACACACACACACAGGTAGATACATTCACCAGCAATTCCCCCCCCCCCCCCAACAATATGGGATTATAAAAACCCTATATAACAGGACAAAATTAATCAGTTCGGATAACAATGCCCTAACTACTGAACTCAAGCATATCCTTAACACCTTCGTAGCCAATGGCTACAACCCCCCCAAAAATATTAAAACCAATTAATCACCCTCTCCTTCAAAACAGATATTACTCTAAATCTATCACCATTCCTTATATCTGGGGTACTTCTGAAAAGCTAACAAAATCCTAAAAAATGACCTGATACCCTGTTACAAATATAAAAAGTTGGCATCTCTTATCTGCTCCACCAAAGACAAGCCACTTCCCCTAGATCTACATGGAGTATACCAAATCTCTTGCAGTTGCAAATTGTCTTACTATGGCCAAACATGCAGGACAGCTAATATCACGATATCTGAACACAAGGACTATATCCGTTTCCACCAATACAGCCTCAGGACTTGCTGACCATGCTTTGGACATCCACCACAAAATACACTGGAAGAAAGCCACTTTGCTACACTGCAGCA
Source organism: Typopeltis vanoorti (assembly GCF_054136105.1). Lineage (NCBI taxonomy): Eukaryota > Metazoa > Arthropoda > Arachnida > Uropygi > Thelyphonidae > Typopeltis > Typopeltis vanoorti. Next base: position 82,126,747 of record NC_143550.1, read on the forward strand.
AGTATAAATATGAGAGATTATTCGTGGAATCAGCCTCAGCTCTAAAAAAATTCCCAAATCTCAACAGATTTGGATGCATGAGACTGCCCCAAATCTGAGAAGCTTGCATTCTAAGAACATCAGCTCAATTTAGCCCACTAGGGGACATCTTTAGGACTGACTTCAGTTACTTCCTTCAGCCATATTTGCTTAGTGCTAGTGCCTGTGTTCCCATATCATTCTTTTGTGATCCCTGATTATGGTAATGTAACATTACCGAAATACAGGAAGTATTAATTAAAGTTCTCAATTAATATTCTAGTATACGTTGTCTTTCCCAAAAATCTAACAGTTATGTATTACCAATGTATAAGTTTATCTACAAGAATTACAGTGCACATGTTGTGAGCAGATAAGAGTTAGAGTAGCCAACAGAATAACTGTATCGACTTTGGAAGAACAGAAGAAATGTTAACACCCAACGAATGCTTTGGTATAGTTGCCATGAAGTGCGACTATGCTTATTATGATTGCATGGCACCTCGAAGGAGCATAATCACTAATTGCTACAGAATGCTCCATACACACATTTTATATCAAAGTTTTTCTCAGCTGAATAACTGCTAATGATTATAAACTGCAAAGCTTCCCATCTATAGGGATATTGCTCTAATATTTAAATTATTCCAGTCCTTCTATTGTGACTATATGCTACAGAAAGCAGTTTCATTAATAACCTTTCCCTATTTGAGTCATTAAATTGCTATTTTAATGTTAATTTTAATTTTCTTATTTGTCTACCACAGCCAAGTTGCTTAGCTTTTTTGAAACTTTAATGATAGGAGAGTTAATCCTATGTGCATTGCATGCATTCTTCTGGCCAGTTTCGCTTTTTGTGAGAGGGAGAAGAAGAAAAAAAAAAAAACCACTTGACATCACCAAATTGAGACTGGCTAACTCACTTCGATTGAAATCATAAAGGTTCTACACATCCTAGGTGGGTTTCGAACCCAAATTACAATGTTTATTTACATTGTAATTACAAATTACAATGTAATTCGAACCCAAATTACAATGTAATTTGTGATCAAATTACATTGTAGAAAACCAACCGAATTATGAAAGCTCCTTAACTTTTTTTTCCTTATTTTCATTTTTAATGACAGTCTACTAGGAGTAAAAAGTGACAATCTGGAAATCTGTCCTGAAGATCAAATATGGATTTTATTATTATGCAATTTCCTGCCTCAGTAAACATGTGGTCTCATCAATACTTGTGACATGCATTTCAACTTCCCCTTGATCTCACAGTTACCTTGTCTAATGTCACCAACCCATTTGAATTTGAAACATGTGAAACTGCATTCAGTATTGCACACTCATTTCTGTATGTACATATGTTTGTCTCAGGAACAGCTGAATCCACACTTTACTGTATTTCTCCTCCCCAATACTTCTAGTTTCGTTGATTATGCACTTCCAACCTCTCACTGAACAACACTTTCTAAACATCTAACTCCAATACCATTCAAAATGAAGTCATCAGGTACATGCAAATCAATCCTTTCATCCATCAAATTCACTATATACATCTATAAACTGCACACACATTTCTTCTGCACAATCTTCTCATTGACTCATTAGCAACCATGGCCCTTTTCAATTTAGTTCTATCATAATAAGGCAGCACATTCATGACATTTACTAAATTGATTATTTAGTAAAGATCATGAATCTTTACTAAATAATGTAAAGATTATTTATAGCCAGAAAAGAAAAGAAAAAAAAAATCCTGATGTATCACACAATTGTTTCTTCAGTAGCTGTAACTCATATTTTGTCCTATGAAGGATGCTACTTAAGCATGCTATTTCACTTTTACTACCACCTCATTATCAACATTGCTTTCAGCCACTTCTTTCATACACTATCATTCACTGATTCCACATTGTTTACAATACTTTTTCTACCTAGCCTTATGTCGTTAATATTAGTTGCTTCATTCTCTCACTTTCCACATTTGCCATGACTCAAATTTCTTGTACTTGCATACAAAACATTTCTGACACTAAACCATTCACTCTTTTCAATGAATACACACTACATCGTAAGAAATCTCTTATACTAAGTGAACAAAGAAGCCTTGGCTGCCATTTTCCTTGTATGCATTGGTGCCATGAAAAACACTTTCTGGATCATATCGCATATTAAATTTCACAAACATGCAGATGTAACATTACAGCTGCAGTAAATAAAATACTGCTAAAAATAATTACTAATACTCACCAAAATAAATAAGATTTGTAAGTCACATGCAGCACTGCTTCTAGTTAAACTATACTTTAATCTATTTGCTTGCAAATAGGATGAAATTATCATTGTTTACTGAGAGTTCAAGAAAAGATTTTGAGGACAGAAGCAGGTGGAATTAGGATAAATTCGAAACACGGTGTTCCATTTGACACAATTAAAAATAGAGCCATGCATAATATTTTTGTTGTTAGTTGGTATTTAGTATTAGTAGTAACTGTGCACCTAAAGTATATTTTTAAGAAAAACATGTTTGGACTTGGATTTTGGTATTTTTTTTTTAATTTGTAGCTGTAAAAAAAGTACAATCAAAAGGAACTTTAATGAGCATCATATGACCTAAGCTTGCCATTTATAACAGCATCTTTTTTTTATTGTTTCCCTGAAAATATATTTTTAAAAGTAATATTTATTTATATTCAAAGTATTAGTTTTTGTTATATGTTTGGTGAAATTTAAATGATCATCTGTTGTTTTGTAGATACTAAAGCAATTAATGTGTAGTCATTAGCCTCTATGTGCAAGTAGCATAATTGCAAAAAAACTTCATGTGCAAACTTTGTTTTACTTATACAAAACAAAGGAATAAAGGATTAAACAAAAATATAATTTCTTGGGATTTTTAATTTCATCTGTTTCCTTTCACCTGAAACCTTTACTGAATAAATTGTAAGAGTAATCATTTGACAATTCTTGAATGATAACTGCATAACTAGATGTAAACTTTCCTCTAGTTTTCATGTCCAGTAAGATCTGAGATTGAGAGAATAGGAATTTTAACATAGCAAGTACAGTACATAATATTATGCTATGTTAAAATGTACAATGAAGGAGCCTCTGTAGCTCAGTCAGTATAGACAAAGCCCTTTGGTCGGAAAGACCTGGGTTTGATTCCCATCCATGATGTGAGGAACCTTTATTTGGTCTCTTTTTTTTTTTTCGACTAAACATGAGTTAGCTGGTCTCATACAAAGATGGAGGGTTTTTTCTCTTGGAAACGCAGGTTTTTCATCCCTCAGAACAGGCAAACTGGCCATGTGAACACACTTCTACAGGCCAGAATACCCCCCCCCCCAAGCCAGGCTCTGTGACAAGTCAGTTGGGATCGTGCGCGAAAGGTTGCATCATGTAAAAAAGTCGACCCCAAATAGATGGGATAAGGCACAAGAAGAAGAAGCAGAAATTAAAATGTACTATGAAAGAACACAAGCATAATACTTGGATTCTTTCAAGGGTTCATTTATGTTGAATCAAACATAGTGCAGTTTTATGTTGTAATACCAAATAAATGTCACATATGGAAAATTTTGTTTTGTAGTATTTCATTTATTTCTTCTTTGCAGATAAAGGTTCTGTATGGGATTAAAAAAGAAAGTTCCATTTAGCACAACAGTGCAGAAACTAATTTATTAGCAATAACATCAAAATCTGAATTTTTTTTTTTTTTTCTCTCTTAGCACCAGGATTTTATACCAGGATGAAACAAACAAACAAAAAAAAAATATATATATTAAGCCATAGAGACTGGGATATCTCCATTTCTTCTCAAAGTTTTACTTAAAAGCAAAGCACAATTAGATATGCAGGAAGAAATGAAAAAAGAAATAAATAATACAAAATTAAAAAATAAATTAAAATAAGCACAAAGAAAAATGCTTTAAAGTAATGCTCGAGCTGGAGATTTTTCTTTTTTTCTTACTATTCCTTTTGCACCCTTTTCAAGATTCCATCTTAAAATATATAAAAATACCATGCAACACGCTTCATGGTACTCGAGTCCATAGTTCTGACTGTATAATACAGTAACTGCAGAGTATTCGCATCTTAACACTTGGCTGCTCTTCTGACTGCTGCTACTGCTGACAGATGCAATCAGGCACTCCCAGTGATGTGAAGAACTGTCTCAGCACCACGTCGTATCAGGGTAGTCAACTCTGATGCGATGTTTTAGTTTGGCCTTGGATCGATGCCTAGTAAATTCAACGTTTCCTGAAATGATATAAGGATACAATGATATATCACATACATAAAGTCAATGCACACTAATTCTGTCATATAATCACTGAATTCAAAATATTCACACCTTTTGCAACCACATAATGAAATGCATATAATTTTATAATTTTTATATAAAAATAAGACTATTTGCTTTATGCATTAGCAAATGAAAAAAAACAACAACAACTGCAATTAAGTGAAGCTTCCACATGTATTCATACTAGGATATGTACTATCAGCTGGTAATGCATCACTGGAACTGACTCATTAAAGCAAACACCATTACAACATATTCACTTGTTTCAACGAATTGTCAGAAAATCCCATAGGCATAATGCCATTCTAAAGGAAATTCATTAGTGCACACTATCCTCTGTAAGAAACTATTCTTGAGGTCCCTATCTCAGTTTGCTAAAGTAAGAGTTGGCTGTCTGTGAATCCTTTCAAAAGAAATATGGATTAATTATATATCTGGTTTTATCTTTTATCCAAGTGTAAGAAAACGAAGTACTTTCAGGACTGGGGCAACTCGTGACAAAGGTGGTATAAGTTCTCATCACTTGCCTTAGTATCCTATAATGCAAAGCACATCTCCTTACAGACATGTATAATGCTATGAAAAAGGGTCACTACCCAGACTGGTTTCGACCTTTATTGAGGTCTCATCAGTGGGAGCCAGACCCAGAGGTAGTGATACTAAGGTGGAAGTAATGGAGAAGTCATATTTACCTATACGAGTTGCCAAAGGGTGTCATACCCTATTATTAAAATTCTCTGGATTAGGGATAAGTTTATGGAAGTTTTTTCACTTGGCTATGCTGCTAATTATATATTTGGTTTTATCCTTTATCCAAGTGTAAGCAAACAAAGTTTGGTGCAACTCATGGTAAAGGTGGTATAAGTTCTCATCACTTGCCTCATATTCTAATTTCTTTCAAGTTTTTTAAAGCTGAATTAAAATTTTAAATAAAATGTCAGAACTTGTAAAATGTAAAAAATCTTATTATTTTTTATTTTTCTGTATTCAAATATTTCTGAACAAGAGAAACTGCTCATACATACTATATTGCAAAATTTCTACAAAAACATCTATTTTTCTCACATACTGTGTACCATTAACATATCCTGTACTATTTGGGCAAACTATGCATACGAGGGTGTGCTGAAAAGTTGTGATAATCACCATGAAGGAATTGAGGTAGAACCATGTAACTTATACATTATTCTACATATTCCCCATGAAGTGTTATATGCTTCTTATAATGCTGCTGCATCATTTTCAATCCTCTGAGAAAAAAGTATTTCCCTTGTTGCACAAACCAGTCCTCAGCTGCAGATATGACTATCATCTGTGGTATATTTTGTTCCTTTAAATTTGGGAATAGGAAATAGTCAGATGGGGCCAGGTCTGGCAGGTGAATAGAGTGGATGAGGCAGACATTCAGAGTCCAAGTTGTGTATTGTCTGTTGGGTTTCATGAGCAGTGTGAGCCAGATGGCATTGTCCTGCCAAAGCAACATGCCTCTTCTTAGTTTCCCATGGTGTCTTTTCTTCAATACCTCCTTCAGAGATGTTGAATAAGCTGCTGCTTCTGCAACAGTTTCACCTTTTTTGAGGTAATCGGTAAGGATTATACCATCCCTATCCCAAAACGACTTTTAAAATCTTTGTGTCTCCACTCCACTGACTGTTGTTTGGTCTCTGGGTCATAGTGATGGAGCCATGTTTCATCAACAGTTACAATATGAGCCAAAACATTTGCACCTGGTTTCTCAAAATGACTCAAAATCCCTTCATATGACAGCACACATTCTCTTTTGGTTGGCATTCAAACATTTGGGGACCCACTTTGCTGAGCGCTTCTCTATGTCCAGATGTTGGTGGATAATGACCACAACTCATTCTCTGGATATCCCCCCCCCTTTGCAATGTTTTTGGCTGGTATTTGCCTATCATTAAGGATCATGGAATGCACTGTATCAATGTTTTCAGGTATGATTGCTGTGGAAGATCTTCCTGATCTGGAGGCATCTGTTGTCTCAGGATGCCCAGTTTTACACTTGGCCACCCATCTGGCAACTGTTGGATATGTTGGAGCACAGTCCCCTTAAGCCTCACACAGAGTTTGGTGAATCTCAGTTGTGGATGTTTTTGAAGCACGAAAAACTCAATGATGGCCCATGTGCCGCAGTATCTTCGAATTTCTTTAAAACCTATGATATGTCTTCTTATATATATATCCTGAAAGAAAGAGAACAAATTATTACAATTTGATGAAACATGGGAATTAAAGGATTTCAAGATATGTTCTTTCTTGTGGTTATATCAATCATTTTTGTTCTAGGTGTTTATCAGAACTTTTCAGCCTCCCCCACCCTTGTATATGAAAGTGCAAAGAAGAAAGTACAAGTTTCATAATTTCTGAGTGATTTCATTCAACAATGCTGGACTACTGCATTAAGAAGGATTACTTAATAGTATGCTTGGTATTTAAGTCATGTAATAAAGTAATACTGATTTACGTTAGATTAATGCCTGTAATTTTTATTTTTCTTGCCTTGAACAGAAAACCCAAGAAAAAATGGAGGTAGTTAATTTCAGATAATTTGATTATCTGAAATTAACTAAATTTAATATTATTACTACAATCAAATAAAATTAAATTTGATTGTAGTTAATTTCAAATAATTTAGGTGGAAAGGTTTGTGTGTGTGAGATAACACAGGCCAGGCTGGCCAAGTGGATAATGTTTCTCTTCTCCAACACAGGTTGTAGATTGGAATCCCACTGTTGCATGGATGTTTATAAATAATTTTAGATGGGGATGAATTTCAATGCCTAGATCGCCCTACTTTCAGAGACCTGAAATGACTTTAAAAAGTTTGATGTTTTTTTAAAGCAGGGTTCAGCCAAACTACGACACTAACAATATAACAGATTTACATACTTTATGAGTGGATTTCACATAAAAAAAAAAAAAGAACTGCCATTGCCAACAACATTTTGGCAAAACAATGGTGTTCATTTAAATACATTTAATTACTGGTAGATACAGTGAGCTAGATAAGGATAAAAAAATTCATAACATTTAATAAAGATTTAGGAAGGAAACTAAAGGAAATTAGGAAATCAATGTCAAAATGACATCACATTCTCATATACTAATGCATAAAACATGAAAAATAAGCTCATGTGATTTAAATTATTAATCAGAGAAATTAGGATGAATATTATGCAATTTCTGAATGATGGTTTAATGAAAACATTCTTGATATTGAAATTCATAATGATAACTATGATGTTGAAAAGACTAAGTAAAACAAGAGGAGATGTATTATCACTCATCATGGAATATTTAAACTAAGAAACTGATGATATACTGAATTCTTATTTGGGAGTGTGGGGTTAGGATACATGGTCTGATAGCAAAAAGTGGGAAAGGAGGAAGTAATGAATACTACAGGCATATGTAGTCTCATAGTAGCTTCCATGATATTAGAACACTAGAAGAAACACCATTACAGGTTTGATTCTAATCAAGTGATTAGAGTAAATTTTTATTAGGATTTTTCAGTTCGAGTTGGTTACTGTTTGGTGCAGACAACCAGGGCTTTTTCTCCTGGAAGCTTGTATTTGTAAGGTTTCTTCTGGAACCATTACAACTTAAAATCAACTCTAGACTACATTATTTCCAACAGTAATACCAGTTACAGATAGTGCCAGTTATACTCAAATCACACGTAAATGTAGAAATTGTTGATAGAGGTGGCCCAACTACCTGTGACAGTGACAGGGCTCAGTTAATGAAGCAGATGATTAAAAAAAAAAAGGTAAACTTTCGAGTAATTTTGTGTTCAGTAAGTTCATCTAACCTGTATATAAACCTACTAGAAGAGAGAGAGAATCTTGAATTACATAACATCAGAGCTGTTGTGATGGACCATATTAAATATTTATGTGAATAGTGATTATGTGACCTTGGAAGGTGAAATTAAGATTAAGGAGATAAGAGATAATCAGAAAGCATCAGGTGAAATTTTAAAAAACAGTTATCTTTCAGGGGTATGAGAGTTCAAGAGGATAGTTAAAGAATAAGACTTAAGGAGTACTGGGGAGACATTATATAAGTGATACTAATTTGTTAGCATATTGATACAACATGGAGGTGCAAGGCAAATCATTGCATATGTCTGCGTGAAAGACAAATAAAGTAGATGGTGTGGATTTTTCAAAAATGGTACGGTGCTGTGAACGTCATATGTATGCATGGGAAGATGTCTTGGATATTTATGTATAGAGACTGAATAAGAGAAAAGAACAAGCATAGATATGTAGGAAATGCAATTTTCTCATGGACCAAGAGACCCTGCTTATATATGAGTAGCAAAGTTAGAATTGTAACTGATATAGCAGTTGAAGATTGTGTGAATGTTCAGAGAGCGTGAGGATTTGATAGCACTGAAAAAAGTTGAACTTCAAAAAGTTCAACTTTTTTCAGTGTATAATGTATATAACGTTAAAAAAAAAAAAAACATTGAAATTAACGATAAAGTGGACAATAATGATGATGTTGAAAAACAGAATGCAGTTAATGATAAGGTGGTGAGCTGGATTGACGGAAACAAGTGTGTGTGTGTCTGGGGATGAAGTGAGAGTGAATGATGATGATAGCAAAAAAAGGACAAGTTTTGAAAGCTGAGTTGCTGAAGATGAGACAGATGCAGAGTGAAATGAAAAGAATTTGTAGATATGTATGGAAGAGTGAAGAAGACGAAAACAAATGATGTCAGTATGAAAATGGTAACAAAAAACCTGCAAGTGGTGTTGTATGGCAATTTGATTATTAGAGGGGTGGTAAACAAGAAGATGCACAAGGTTTGTTTTCCTGGAGGTATAACGAATAATGATCGAGGCATTGGATACGAGGACTAAATGAGCAAAGGAATTGGTAGTGGTAGTAGCAACAAATGACTTGACTGGGAACAAGGAGAATATAAGATTGGCTAACAGGAGGTTGAAAGTTTATTTTTCACTTGGTTAGAATATAGTAAATTTAGTTTAATCCTTTATCCAAGTGTGAGCAAACAAAGTTTGCACCTGAAAGTATCTTCAGGACTGGGATAATGTGGTGCAACACCAGGATGACTACTTGCAAAGGTGGAGCAAGCTAATAACACTCCTAACTCAGTATCTCCCATAATGCAAAACACATCTCCTTGCGGATATGTCTAATGTTATGCATTAAGGGAAGGGGCCAGCACCCAGACTAGTTTCGACATTTATTGAGGTCTCTTCAGTGGGAGCCAGGCCCAAGTGGAGATACAAGCCAGAAGCATTAGTAGGTCATCTCTACTTATAGGAGTTGCCAAATGGTGTGCCACCTCTTTAATAAATTACTCTGGATTTAGAGAAAGATGTTGAAAGTTTAATTTTCACTTGGTTAGAATATAGTAAATTTAGTTTAATCCTTTATCCTATATGTTAGTAGCTTGCTCCACCTTTGCAAGGAGTCGTCCTGGTATTGCACCACCCTACCCCAGTCCTGAAGATACTTTCAGGTGCAAACTTTGTTTGCTCACACTTGGATAAAGGATTAAACTAAATTTACTATATCAGGAGGTTATTGAGAAGGATAAAATATAATAATAGGAAATGTAATCAAGTATGTTGTCCAGGTAGTGATGAAATGAAGCTGAGAGAAAAAATTATGAATGATAGGTTAGCAGAAATGTGTGAAGAGAGGAGTGCAGTTTGTTAATGTGTGGAATGAGTTTGAAGGAAGAATTGAGCTGTAATAAGTGTGGACTGCATTTGAATGGTTTGGGTGTGAGTCACTTGGAGAAACTGCTGCTGGAAGGTAGAGTAATGAGTGCAGAGAATGAATCTGAGCAAGTAAGAAGCAATGTGAAAGAGCAGGAGAGTAAGGAAGGAGAGATTGAATGGTGCTTACAAATGAAGTGGGTAGCATGAGTGTAGAGAATGAGAGAACAAGCATGCAAGACAAACAGGGAGACTCAGGGGAACTCAGTGTGAAAAAGGTTGATACTCCATGAGGATGTGAATGTGTGCATGTGTAGACAAAAAGGGAAGGGGATGACCTGGCATGTAGGGAGAAGAGCTGAATTTGAAGAAGGTTCTGGCATGGGAAAGGAGAAAAAGAAATGGCTTGAGAAAGGTTTTTAGAAGACACATCTAATAAGTGGCAGAGTGACTCTTGTCATAAATCCAGGAATGAGCTGTTATATTTGTATACAAATGCTATAAGTATCAAAAATAAGTGAAATGAAATGGTTGCATTGATTGAGTTCATCCACGCAAAAATTGTTAGAATAAGTGAGACATGTTTGGATGAGGATGACATCCTGACAGGAATAGAGATGGAAGGGTATGATGTATTTCGTGAAGATAGAAAGGGTAAAGAGGGAGGTGGAGTACTACTGATGAAAGAAAAAGAGTTATGTCCATATAAGGCAGAGATGCAAGGGGAGGGGAAATAGTGGTAATGGTTTTGAGGTGGGCAGTATGGTTTGAGATAGAGGTGAATAGAATGAAATACTTCAATGGATGTTGACATAGACCTGGTACTGCAGAGGGTAGTGACCAGGAAATGTATAAGCAAATTAGCCAAGGCAAATGGGTGATTTTAATTATGGCAATATAGAATGGGATGACAAGATAGCAACTAAAAGTAGAGAAAATGAGTTTGGGTTTCCGAGAGACAACTACCTCAGGCAGTATGTAACAGAGGGCACATGATGATTGAGCGTCTTGGATTTGATCATCTCATTAGAGGATGTTATTATAAATGAAGTGTCAAATCTCCCTCTAGTTGGGGAGAGTGACCATGAAGTGATTACCTGGATGGTTGCCAACTATGTGAGGAAAGGGTATGTGGAACTACAAGGCTGGTGATTATGAGAAGATCAGGAGACAGTTTGCAGCTGTAGCATGGAATGAGTAGTTGGGTGGAAAAGGGGATCAATGCAATGTCTAAATTAGGTTAAATAAGGAAGGTGTGAAATGGATGGATGAAGAGATTAAGCATGCAATACAGAGGAAAAAAGGCATTATGAAGGCAACATAAGGAGTGGTAATAATAAATTCCATGAGGAATGCAAAGAACAGGCAAGGAGGGTGATTCGGTTGGTAAGGGTAGCAAAAGTTCAATATGAGTGGCAGTTAGCTAATGAAAAAAAAAAAGAAAAAAATCTTAGGGAGTTCTTTTGATATGTAGGCATCAAAAATAAGAACGATTATGGTAGGATAGCATGGATTGGAGAAAATGGTATAAGGAGAACTGCTGCAGAGGATATAGTTGAGATATTTAATGAGCAGTTCATAAAGGTCTTTCATCCTTGAGAATTTGACATCATGGAGAGTTTAAGAGCAGTGGATGAGGAGGAGAGACTAAGTGATGAAGAGGTATATGAAGTATTAAGCAAACTTGATATTAATAAGGCAGTGGGACTTAAAAATATGACTTCACAACTAGTTATAAACCACATAAGAAATTGGCATCTCTTATTTGCTCCACCAAAGACCAGCCACTTCCCCTAGACCTACCTGGAGTATACCAGGTCCCTTGGATTTGCAAAATGTCCTACTACCACCAAACAGGCAGGACAGCCAATATAGGCTATCCGAACACATGGACTAAATCCAGTTCCACTAATACAGCTACTCAGGACCTGCTGAACATGCATTGGACACCCACCACAAAATACGCTGGAAGGAGGTCACTTTATTACACTGCGGCAAGTACAAGTACGACAGATTATTCCTTGAATCAGCCTCAGCTCTGAAAAACTTCCCAAACCTCAACAAATTTGGGTACCTGAGACTGCCCCAAATTTGAGAAGCATACATTCTAAGATTGGCCAAGACAACTCAATTTAGCTTGCTAGGGATCACCCTTTAAGACTCTAGGACTGACTTCAGTTGCCTTCCTTCAATTTCATTTGCTTAGTGTGAGTGCCTGCATGCACATATCATTGTTTTGTGATCCCTGAAGATGGCAATGTAACATTGCTGAAATATAGGTAGTTATACAAACAAAAAAACATTAAGATAATAGATGTTTTATGTACCAGATTACTCATGGAGATGATGAATATCAGGAATTTCTCTCAAATCTACAAAACAGAAAAATACTAATAACAATGGGGGAAACTCTCATGCAAAGAATAATTCTGATCAGATGGAGGATGTGACAGGAAATTTGGGACTGATGAAAGTAAAGAAAGAGATGATAGTCTTTGAATTCTTTAAGACAACAGGACTGGTATTTACTAAAAAAATTTTCATAGACAGTCATAAATACAAATGGACCTCGCCACATGATGGCAAAACTAAAAACTGCATTGATTATACCCTAATAAACAAAAAAATGGAAAATAAATTCTCTGATAGGTGGCATCAAGAGAATTGTATGATTAAGTTTATATTATTACTAACATCAACAATTTCCCTCAAAATTTGCCTAACTTATTAGTACTCCAATATTGTTAGGTCTCATATTTCCATCTCCTAGGTCACTTTGGAACTGCATCATTCTGACTACATCATGGTCTTCCTTTGGATCATTTTTCTGCCATTCTTGACAACATCTGTTTTGCTAACTTTTGCTCTCCCATTCTTGTTTAAGTGATGATATCACCTTAGATTAACTGTGCTCATACCTTTCTGAATGCTAAATGTTAAATTTCTTCCTAATATCTCCATTTTCAATATGATTCTGCAACTGATGCCACCTTCCTCCCCTAACTTTTCTCAGAAGTTTCATACCTGGTCTCCAGTCTTTGATCAACTGTTTTATTTCTAATTCAACTTTCAGATCCATAGTTAAAATTGGTTTGAACACTGTCCACTTTAGCATTTTGGATAATTTAGTAGTATTATTATTTTCTTGATTTCCATTGAGTCAAAAGACTCATCATAAGAGGACAACACTAGACAAAGTCTACTGTACCACTTCTGAAATTCATCCACTGTTTGCACATTCATCATCATTCTCTCTCTCTCTCTCAATGAATTCCATGTGCTACCACTCTCCATAAAAATTCATCCTCTTACTCACTACTACTTCGCTTTGCAACTTTCTTGTCCTTGTTCCATTACCTAATTTTACCACATGAAAAAATTTTCCAAGTGTAAATCTGATAATCTTTTGATATCTTAGATGTTTCTATTGTATTTCCCCTTCTTCTATACTCTAAATTCTCTATCTTACATGCCTTCAGTCTATCCTCATAAGCAACATTGTACAGTCCTGATATAATTCTTGTAATTCAGCTCTGCTTCCTCTTCAAGGTAATTCTGATGGTTAGTGCTGACGTTTTAGCTCTTTAAGAGCTAAAACATCAGCATTATTACTAATAACCCTCTCAATCATCAGATCATCTGCAAACAACTGAATATCTACCTGTAGTCCAGTGACTATGTCCGCGCGGTTAGCCATTACTAGCCATCGTGGCTTTGTGCTTCGCAACCATATGCCTGGGGAAGGAGTGTCCTAGGTTCGATTCCCGTTGGAGACGTGAGGAGCTGAAGGATCTTCCTCAGCCATAGCCAAGTTAGCCGGTCTTGGGCGTGGGCAGTAGGGTTTTTTCCGCCAGTTTATCTGGTGTTTTTCATCCCGCAAGCAGGCAAACCGGCCCCTTGAACACACAGGGATACAGCCAAGAATACCTTGAGGCATATGAGTGACCATTCTATCCTCGTATTTCGGTTACGAAATCCAAGCATGCTTGGAAGGTTGTGGGCCTTAAAGGCCTGTTAAAGCCATTGGGATAGATAGATAGTCCAGTGACTATCACTGGCAAAGACTGAACAGTAATGGCTATTAATCATGTGGAGGTTTCTGTGGTTAAGAAGTTCAATCGAATCATTCTGGTTCGGTTTTGTGACCACATTTTTATTAAAAAAGACTGTTTTTTAAAACTAAACAAGTATTAAAAAATAAACCTGAAAAGTTTCATTAGTCATGACTAACATCTTTGGAGGTAAAGATAACTAACAGTTTAAAGCACAAACTATAAGAAATTACGAAAAAAAAAGTTCATTTATTGGTATTATGAACATCAAAAAAGTTCGTTAAAAAACCGAATATCAGATCTATACAACTGTGTTGGATCGTAACTTCTTCTCAATCACGTTTTATCATCTTACAATTCTCTCTCTTTAGTATTTAACTAATTGTAGGCTGATATATCAATCGAATATGAAGAAAATGTATATTATACTGAGCCACTCCATATTCTGAATTGCAAGAGCAATTTAGGTAAATCAACCTTCAACTGTATTAGGTTATCATAACCTGATTTTAGGCTGAGGTTTTTATTCTTACTACATAGGGTTCCCGCTAAGATTCGTATTATTTTAATGAGCGGTGCAATGAAACAATCAGGCAAATACAAGATTCAATTCAAATAAAATTATTTAATGCAGTGTCACATAAATTACATCCTAACACAGTACTCCAACAGGGACATTATAATAAAATGAATATAAAGCTCTCATTAAGATTCTAGTATACTACTCAGCTGAGCTTAAACTTTATAATTAAAGATTCTATTTAACAGATCTTATTCTTCTTATTAGAGAGAACTTCTATCATAACCTTACTCTGATCAAGGTTACATCTCAAAACATTTAAATATCAAATCAGTTCAAGATATTCAGAAAGAATACAACTCGTGAACCATCAGACATTTATTTGTAATTCTCTAAGCTCAGTTAATCAAAATTAGTTCATGTAAGTTCAAGATTCCTAAATTACAACAAATATGCTTCTCAATATTCTCGTTCAGTCAATGAACACTTAATTCAATAAAATAGCACTTGTCACTTGAAGAGGGAAAAGTCTTAGCACATCACACATTAAATCTTGACTCACTGAATGCAACAACTAGGAACAATTTACTTTCGGCAGAATTAATTTTCATTACTTCTCACTAAGTATAGTATATTCTGATGAAGCTATATTCTGGTAATCTTACCAGAATATAGCTTCATCACATCTTAAGGAGATCGAACAACAATTTTTAAAGTCCTTGACTTTTACTTTGTAGTAACACAAACTTAAAAGAATCTTCCATTTCCGCGACTGATTTATAGACTCGGGAGAATATAACCTTTATGCACTTGGTTTAAATTATCTACCTATTTCTTCTTTTTCTTATACGTATTATCCTATTTCCTGCACTATTCCACTGTTAGGCGTTAGGAAGTTTTGGTATAAATCCAACTCAGAAAAAGGTAAGTTAAAATACCAAGCGATTCCTGGTCCTTTAAATTCCATTTTCGGCACGTCAAAATTCCCCTCCAGTCACCAGCTACCGTTCTCTATACTCCCCTATTCGATTCTATCTTTACTTTCGTTTTCGTATCCACTCCTTCCTTTTTTCCCTCCAATAACTGGTTCTCACTGGTTAGGCGCACATCAAACTTGTTTTTCCCTTCGTATATAGTAGTTCAAGTTCACACGCTAGGAGAAATTTGCATGTTTTCTGACAACAACCAATCAAATGATATCATAAAGAATCTTCTGGATATATTAAAATTATATACATTACAGTTTCTAATATTATTATTAAAAGAATAAAGCAAATAAAATAAATGCCACTTTAATATAGAGGCTTTTCATGTCTATAATATATTTAAAAATTACATAAATAAAATTAACTAACAAAATAAATTTAAATAAATACTGCTTATGATATGGTAGGTCTTGTTAATTGTGAATGAAGTATGATTAATTATAAATATCTTCATTCACAATTTAACAACTGTTAATACGTGTTAGCTGGAAACAATGCTATTTGATGTCGCGTTCTGTGGTTCACTTTCACTCTGTCCAAGGTCTGAACTGGGTAAATTTTTAATAAAGACTAACCAAACTTGATTTATAATCAAGCTTTGATTTTTGTTGCATTGTGTAGGCATTATAATCATATTTGCTGCCTCTTTGAATTTTCTCGTGAAACAGTTTTTATCAATGTACGACATGTTTGTTCTGTCCCAGAGTACATCATGACCAGTAGAAGCTGTGTGAAATGCCAAGCCAGACTTCTTTTCTCTCTTTTTTTATACACCCTTTTGATGTTTGCTCATGCAGATTTCTCCCAATCTCCCCATCTGGCCTATGTAGCAGATGCCACAGGAACAGTGAATATTATAAACTCCTGGTTTTTTCTTTGGGTGATGTGGAGGTTTCGGAGGATGAAGAGATTTCGATATTTTTTCAAGTGACAGGAAAGTCACTTGAAAAAATATTGTATTTGTATAACATAAAATAACATAACATAAAAATATTTTTATGTTGTATTTGTAGAGAAGTTTGGCTAATTTATCTGTCACATTTTTGGTATAAGGAAGGGTGACTGGGTTCTTGAAGTCTTGTTTATTTAAGTTTCTTTTAGGTGCTGTATTGAGAATTTTCTTAATTTTCTTAGTTTTGAAACTATTCAGTTGTAGGATCTCTGTTAAGTATTGCATTTCTTTTTTCTGCTTTTCTTCTGTACTGGGGATACTGTATGCTTTATCCCTTAAGGTTTTTATGAGGCCTATTTTTTGCTTGGGATGGTGGTATGAGGTAGCATGAAGGAATCTTCTAGTGTTTGTTGGCTTTCTATAAATGGAGAACGATAATCTGTTTTTTCTTTCATTTATTTCTATAAGGATGTCTAGGAAAGGAAGTTTTTTTATTTTCTTCTAGTTCCAGAGTAATTTACTGTGGAAAAAATTCAGTTCCCTTCTAAAAGAAAAAGAAAAACAAAGGAAACATCTAGATCACTGCAAAGTAGTAATTAACCTCTCCTCAAGAGTTCAAACAAGAGATGAAACAAATCTTCTTATGAAAGGCTTTAATTTTGCTGTAATGGCATGACAAGTCCTGAAAATTGATATCATAGCCCAAATTGAAAAAGGAATAAGAAATGTACCAGGAGATATAGCAGATCTGATCCGCATTCAAAGTACAGCATTACTATTAAATTGCAAATTACCACCAAAAAAACAGAATTCGCAGCCCTTAATAAACTCAAATCAGACAAAAACATAGTCATAATAAAAGCAGACAAAGGAAATGCAACAGTGATTTTAAACTCAAAAGATTATAACGAAAAAATGAAAAGCCTTCTTTAAGATTCCAACACCTACAAAGCATTAGACAGAGACCCCACTTGGCAAACTCACAACAAAACCAATGAACTTATCAAGAAAATACTAAATTGGTCTGAGGAACTAAAAAGAAATTTACAATCAAAACACCCACTAGTTCCTAGAATATACGGACTTCCCAAAATTCGTAAATGAGATATACCACTAAGATGATAGTAGATGGAAGGGACTCTCCTACCTCTAATCTGGCAAAGCACCTTACAAACTTGATTTTACCACATATAGAAAAAACACTGTCGTTCATTAAGAACAGCACAGACTTCATAGAGAAAGTAAAAGATATACACATCAATCTTTCAGACAAATTAGCGAGTTTAGATGTGGTCAGCCTTTTCACAAAGATTCCAAGAAATGAAACAGTAAACATCCTAGAAAATCTCTTCCCATCAGACATTGTACGGCTCTACGAACATTGCAAAAAAACATTCTTCCTTTACCAAGACAAACTCTGGGAACAAAAAGGACTAGCAATGGGTTCACCTCTCTCACCAGCTCTAGCAAACCTCCATATGGAAAATTTTGAAAATAATGCTCTAGAAAACTGGCACATCAAACAAAAAAAAAATTTGGCTCATTATGTGGACGATATCTTCATCATTTGGCCAGGAACAGCACTAGAACTAACTGCATTTAAAGACTATCTTAATAACTTACATCCTAACATAAAATTTACTCTGGAACTAGAAGAAAATAAAAAACTTCCTTTCCTACACATCCTTATAGAAATAAATGAAAGAAAAAACAGATTATCGTTCTCCATTTATAGAAAGCTAACAAACATAGGAAGATTCCTTTATGCTACCTCACACCATCATCCCAAGCAAAAAAATAGGCCTAATAAAAACCTTAAGGGTTAAAGCATACAGCATCCCCAGTACAGAAGAAAAGCAGAAAGAATACAATACTTAACACAGATCCTACAACTGAATGGTTTTCAAAACTAGGACAATTAAGAAAATTCTCAATACAGCACCTACAAGAAACTTAAATAAACAAGACTTCAAGAATGCAGTCACTCTTCCTTATATCAAAAATGTAACAGATAAATTAGCCAAACTTCTCTACAAGTACAACATAAAAGTGACTTTCCTGCCACTTGAAAAAATATCAAAATCTCTTCATCCTCCGAAACCTCCACATCACCCAAAGAAAAAACCAGGAGTTTATAATATTCACTGTTCCTGTGGCATCTGCTACATAGGCCAGATGGGGAGATTGGGAGAAATCTGCATGAGCAAACATCAAAAGGATGTATAAAAAAAGAGAGAAAAGAAGTCTGGCTTGGCATTTCACACAGCTTCTACTGGTCATGATGTACTCTGGGACAGAACAAACATGTCGTACATTGATAAAAACTGTTTCACGAGAAAATTCAAAGAGGCAGCAAATATGATTATAATGCCTAAGCAATGCAACAAAAATCAAGGCTTGATTTTAAATCAAGTTTGGTCAGCGTTTATTAAAAATTTACCCAGTTCAGACCTCTGACAGAGTGAACGTGAACCACAGAACGCGACATCAAATAGCACTGTTTCCAGCTAACATGTATTAATGGTTGTATAGATCTGATATTCGGTTTTTTAACGAACTTTTTTGATGTTCATAATACCAATAAATGAACTTGTTTTTTCGTAATTTCTTATAGTTTGTGCTTTAAACTGTTAGTTATCTTTATCCCTGAAGACGTTAGTCTGATGACTAACGAAATTTGTCAATTTCGTTAGTCGAAATTGACAAATTTCTCCAAGATCTTAACTACAGATGAAATACAAACTGGCCTATAATTTGATAATACGATCACCACCCTTATGCAATGCCACTATCTTACCTTCCTTTCACTCTCTCCAGAAACTTTGAACTTTCCCCAATTGCAAGACTTTAATTAAACAGCCAGGTTAATGGCATGGTCATTTCCACAGCAGATTTCATTAAAATATGTGGTGAAATTCCATCTATTCTTCCTAGAATACAATCAATACTTAGTATACAGAATACAAGAATACAATCTTCTTCATTTACTTCAGCCCTCCTTATCTCTCTAGGAATAAAGGCAGTTTGCAAGGATGGGCCACTCTAATAAAGTGATCATTAACTAGCTCAACTATGTATGTCATCAGTTTTGATTACTCGAGTCCCACCTCTATCCAGCAAGGTAATCTTCCCACAATCATTTCTTCTCCTGATGGCCACTTCTTCACTCTCTCTCTCTCTCACTCACACACACACAAAACCTCAGGATTCTTTTTGGAAATTGCAAAGCTAATCTCCTCTCATATTTCAATTTTTTCTATTCTTAGAATATCAGTCACCTTTCTAGCTTGAGCAGAAACACAGATTGGAAGGAGAAGACAACACATGGGAGGAAAGAAATGAAATTTATGCCGTTACTAAGGAATAATTATCTGAGACAGCATGTGATGGAATATACTAGGGATCTGAGAGTGCTCAATCTAGTAATTGCAGCTGAGAATTTGTCTATAATCAATATGACCACGTTGCTACCAACTGGTGAGAGTTGTCATATAGTCTTGACCTAGGAGGTGTCCAAATGTGTGGATTTTCAGTTATGAGGAGGTGGGTATATGTGGAATTACAGGGCTGGTAAGTATGACAAATTAGGAGATTGCTTGGATCAGTGTCAGGGTATGTGAAACTGCAAGGGCTGGATGTTGATAGTGCATGGGAAGTGATAAAAGCGTGTTTGAACAAAGTAATGGCAGACTGCATACCTAGAGTCAGGAGAGTAAATCGAGTGGGAGTTAAATTAATGAATATCATCATTAAACTGAAGCTGAAAAAAAATGTGGAGGGAATTCAAGGAGGAAGGAGACCAAGTAGACCCATGAGCAGTACAAAACACAGACCCAGAAGGGTAACCAGTGTAGTAAAAAAAAGGCAAAAGCAGAGTATGAAAGGAAATTAGCAGTGCAGGCCAAAGATAATCCCAAACATTTCTTTTAATATGCTGCAAGTAAAAGGAAGAATGTTTATGGGAATGATTTTAATGAATGCCGATGATAGGCAGGTAACTGAATCAGTCAAAATAGTAGAACTACTAAGTGAACACTTTGCAAGAGTATATCATCCTCCAGGTGGAGATACTGTAGTAACAAGAGAGGCAAAAACTTGTATGGGAACTGAGGTAAACGAAGTGGAGGTGTATAGCATATTACAGAACCTTAATGTGAATACAGCTATGGGATTAGATGGTATAATAGCTCGAGTTTTATGTGAAAGTGATAGAGAATTGCCAGTGCTTTTTAGCGCATTGTTTAATCTAAGTCTCAGCTCTGAGTTAGTCTGAAGGGGTGGGGAAATAACTCCATTGCATAAAGGAGGCTCCAAGACTGATGTAAAAAATTACCAACTGATCAGCATAATGAGTTGCTGCCAAGAGCAAAACACAGGAATGGATAGACAGAAATGGGATACTGTATGGGAGGCAACATGATTTTGTGAAGGGTAGGCCAATTCCTCAGTAACTTGCTCACGTTTTATAATACAGGGACAGCTGAGTTGGATAAAGGTAATCGGTTTACAGTGATATAGCTGTACTTTGCAAAAACCTTGGACAGAATACCAAATGGAACTCTAATCAATAAACTGCAGCACATGGGAATGGATATAGGGTTGGTGGATAAGAGGATGGTTGATGGATAGATATCAGGGAGTAGAGTCAAGCAGGCCTGTGACTAGTGGCATGCCACAAGGCTCTGTTCAGTTGTTTGCTGATAATGCAAAGTTGGGTACAGCAATATTTAATACAGATAATGTTAAAATTTGCAAGGTGATTTGGATAGACAGACAGTCTGGATAAAGGAGAATGGATATCAGTTGAATGTTGCAAAGTGTAAGATTATGCATTTTAGAATGAAAAGGTTACCAGCCATGTAACACATTGATGGAATCATACTCCAGGAAATTGATGAAACCAGGGATTTGGGGATGTTAGTGGATAGGCAGTTAAAGTTTAGAGGGAACATTGCAAAAGTGGCTCAAGCAACTCATCAGATTACTTGGTTACTGAAGAATATCCTGCCGTGAAGAGAAAAGAAGGTTATTATACCTCTTTGTAGAGCTTTGGTAAGACCTCATCTTAACTACAGCACACAAGTCTGGTCACATAGGTTTCTTGGGATGAGGTGGATGAGAGAATTAAGAGACAAGTGACCAAGATGGTAGCAGGTCTATGGAATGAAGTTTACGAGAACAGGTTGAAGATTTGTGGGTTACAGAAACTGGCCAACAGGCAGAAAAGGGGTGATATGATTGAGACAAACAAATTACTGAAGGGTTTTTTTTACAAGCTTAATTCAGAGGAAATTTTTTTCAGAACAGGTCTGGTTATGGGAGAACTAGGGGCCATCCTTGGAAACTGAGTAAGGGTGTAGTTAGCGTGTTAGAACTAGGTTTTTTGCTTGGAGAGAGTGGTGAATGAGTGGAATATGCTGTGGGTACGTGTCATGACTGTGAATGAGTTCAAATCGAAGTATGATAGATGCTGTGCAAATGTTGGATAGTGCTTGGCATGATGTTTAGGGCCTTCCTGATGAGTTTAAGGACTCCATGCAGTGGCCCATAATAATAATAATAATACTCATGCAACTGTTCATCACTTCTCTCATTATATGCCTTCCATAATCTCTCATCAGCAATTCTTGTTTAATTTCTCTAGTCATTCATGTGGCTCCAAATCACCTTGTATCTTCTTCACTTGAGATATACCACCTGCGATTGCTATCAAGAAGCTTCTCTTAATTAGCTAACTACTGACTTCTCTTCCTTCGAATTCTTTGATGCATTATACTGGCCCAAGCTGAGTTCTAAGCTATGATAGTTGCCTGCATCATAATTCAATTCTGCATAAATGACTTCTATTTTGATACCAAGTGAGGACTACATGGTCACTCTCACCAACTGAGAACAAATATGACATCTCAGTCATACTTGTTCCTATGAAATCCTCTGATGTTCTGACTAAGTACACAAGTCTTGAACTTTGTCTTCTCTCCACCACATGTTGTGGTGGAGAGAAGACAAAGAGAAGCCTAAGACAGTTGTCCCTCAAGGAGTTCAAAAATTCATTTCCTAAGGCTTAATACCATATGTTATTTCCTCTGCTCAGTTTATATTGCTATAACTGAATTCCCCAATAATGATCACACACTTATCACTGACCCAAACTAATTTCATTAACTATTTGCTGCTTGTCACATCTATATTATTTTCATGTCTGGAGCAACATCCCACTAAGTATCTTGTAAACCCTTATCTGACACCATATATGAGAAGCCATTATTGTTATTTCTGCTCTGATTCTCTACCCTGAGAGGTCACAGTTCTTCTGTTATCTAGAGTAGCAGCACTCCATGATGTTTACTTCCCTATTCTGCCAAAATATGTTATGCTCTTCAATTTCTATCTGTTAGAACATTCTCTTCCTCAGTTAACTAAGTTTCATTGATACCAACAATCTTTAGCATTGAGTCAATCAAGCCAGAAACTAATTCCCTTTATTCCTAAAGTTCCTGGCATTTGTATACAGAGAAGCCAGCACATTACCAGCATTTACATAGCTATTATTACTCTCTGCATACTCCACTGGCACTGCAATACAGTATACACCTTCTCCTTTCTCAAGCCATTATCCATGAGGACATTTCTGCTACATTCTGTACTTACAAGTCTTCTAGTTTCTCTGCTCTAACACATTCACTTGTCCAGAAAGCAACAGTCTCTCCAAGCTTGAATCCTTTTGTGTTGAAAGGTAGTCCATTTCTTATATACAGTCTCCCTTCTGTACTACACACCTCCACATACTCCATACCTCTCTCTCTCTCTCCCTACACATTTTCACTCTCATCTTATTCATTCATTCTCATTGCTCTTCTCCACTGCATTATCATACTGAGGCAATATCCTCACTATCACTCTGACACATTTCTGCTGTACTATCTCTAATGTCATCACATGCTACCTGTAAGAATGAACCACACTCACTATCTTTCCTCTCAGCAAGCACTCTTCTGGTGACCTACTCTACACACCCCAAACAGCTTCATTCATTCTTCGTCATTGGCATCCCTAACTTTCTGCTTCCAGTCTCTATCCTCTCTCCTTCCTCCCACACCCACTCTCTGTCTCTCTCAACATTCTCCAATTTCCTCACTTTTACTGTCTCTCCCATTCTCTCAACTTGTTTTCTCCTCTGTTCTCGCACATCTACACTCATTCTTCTCTACTAGCTAACCCCCCTTCTAGTCTTTTATCCCTTCATTCATTCTTTTTAACTCAGTCTTCATGCCTTCTATTGCCTTTCTCTCTCTCTTTTGATGCATCCTGCTTTCATCTGATATTCACTCACACAATCATGGCTAGACAAAACAGCTTCCACTGCCACACTGCCCCAAGTCAAATCCATAAACACATCTTTCATCTTCTCTTCACCCTCTAACATCCTGTTGCACTGTATAAGTCAGCATTCCCCAACTTCACCTGTATGACTGTGCAAGTCAGCATTCATCCATTTCTGAAGCACTATCTTAGCTGCTGGTGAATCATGAAATTGAAACATCTGCATCACTCAGTATTTCCCACTGCCTACATTTAATCCACGTTTGTGTTTCTCACTTGCCACATTTTCTCTTGGCATCTTGTCATATGCGTTTTCCAGATTACAAAATACAGATCCTTGTTATATTCTCATGATTTAATCTACTCATGACAACTCCTAACTGGCCTGCCCTCAAACTATTCATCCATCAGTTTCTTTTCTACAATTTAAATTAGCATCTTCTTAAGCTCTCAATAGAGAAATTGATGTAATTCTCACATTAAGTTTATTTACTTTAAAAAAAAAAAGTTTTTTTAATAGATAGGTAGGGATTTAGGAATAATTATATAGGGATCCCAGATACGTTGGAAAAAACTATGGGACACTTATGACCGAAGGTGAAAGTTTAGTATGCGCATACATCACATATGCCAGTCTTACAAAATGATTCTAACTTTCCAAGTATGTGCGTGGTAAGGTTTACTATGCACACACTATACTAACTATA
Organism: Typopeltis vanoorti; assembly: GCF_054136105.1. Taxonomy (NCBI): domain Eukaryota; kingdom Metazoa; phylum Arthropoda; class Arachnida; order Uropygi; family Thelyphonidae; genus Typopeltis; species Typopeltis vanoorti. Next base: position 82,151,274 of record NC_143550.1, read on the forward strand.
AGTAAAAAAATAGTAAATCCAATTGTTAGGCTGCATATTTTCATTAAGCCATTTTAAGTTGTCTTCAAGTGGTTTTTTGCTTACTATTATAGATACAAAATAGATTGTTAATACAGTAATACTCTTCTCACCTGACAATATTCTTATTAATCAATCAGTCTAGCTCACTTTTGCAATACTTTTCTGAAGAATGAATTCTGAAGAAAGAATGAGTCCCATTTCATTCTTCAGAATGAAATGGAACGCATTAGCCCAAAACGAGATGATCCTGTATTTTATGGGATGTCTGGGATCCCTAGTGTTATGAGAAATTTAGTTATCTGGAACACTCCAAATTACTTTCAGCATTTAGAGGAAAGTCCTCTTCGTTTATGAAAAAACAGTTCTCATTTTAAAGAAAAGATATCAGAGCTTCGTCTTTGCCCAGGTGATTTTTTCAGCCAAGATATTGTGTATTCTGCATTCACAAATGTTCAACTTCCTCAAACAAGATTTTCCAGTAGATATTGTCAGCCTATTTGACTGTCTTCCATTCTGGCTACTTCCTATGACAACATAAACTTACCAAAAAATTGAAGGCATGTCGATGGGTAGTCTTTTTTTCTCTCACACTAGCAACTACTTCATGAAAAAATCTGAACAATGTATACTGAATAGCATTCTTCTTAAGCCATCCTTATGGTACAGATATGCTGATGATGTTTTTGTGATTTGGCATGAGTCCCATACAGACCTACAAGAGTTTGTCAATAAGATCAATACCTTTCACCACTGCATCCTCACTCCAGTTAGAACAATAGGATTTCCCTTTTAGATCTCAGAGTACTTCAACCAGATGATAGCCTTCGCTTCTCATTATTCAGAAATAAAACAGATACTGGACTTGACATTCATCCACTTTCACACCATCATAATTATAAAAAAACTGGCACCATTAAGGCTTTAGTACATTGAGCACACTCTCTTTGCTCCACTGAATTGCTGCTCTCCTAAGAAATAAATCACATCAAGTCCATCTTCCTTACTAATGGCTTTAATGAATCATATGTCAATAAGATAATTAAGTTTCCTTGTCATCTGCTTCTCATCCAAATAGTGATACAAAGGTGGTCCATCATGTCACCATTCCCAGCATCTCTGAAGGTATAGCCATTGGCCTATAAGTGTTCTTCCATCCTATCAAAGAGAAATTTACTTTTCTAGGCTTGGCTAAAGGTATCAAATTCCTTACCAGAGTGGATTATAGTATTTTGGCTTAATAGGGCAATCTGCAGCCGTGTGTCATGATGAACATTTAGACTATGTTAAGATCCATGAGCCAGAATAATTGGCACTTGAGGAGCACACTATCACCACCAGACACCTAGTTCTTTGGAAGACCTAGGTGTCTGAAACGTTTATACAAGAAACTGTGAAACTTTGCTACATCGACCAAAAATCTAAATAGAAACAATGGACTTAAATTATTCCTCTTATGGGAAATGGTTCTAATCAAATTCCAAAATTAACTTCAATTTAATTATATATATATATATATATATATATATATATATATATATATATATACAGGGTGTTCGGGATAAATTTGACAGTTTCGTAAGGAAAAAGAAAATCTTCTTTGTATCTATTAAATTTAATGAATTGACAAAAAAACATTACAGGCAGAGTTAATTACAATACTATCAACAAGATTTACTCAAAATAACCACCATTAGCATCGATCACAGCTTCAATTCTGCTTCGGAACCTCGAACAAGCTGATGCTACAGTCTCCCTGGGAAGGGCCGCAAAAACTGTTTTAATTTTATCCATTAACTGGGCTTTTGTATTACTGGAAGTGCGATTGGTGTCTTTTTCAACTGCGCCCCATACAAAATAATCCATGGGGTTAAGGTCTGGGGAGTTTGGAGGCCAAACATTTGGACTGGTGAAGTCGTAGAAATTTTCAGACAACCATTTTTGACTTTTCCCAGAGGTGTGGCAAGGGGCCGAATCCTGCTGCCATACATACGGCCTACCATTGGCTACCCTTGTTATCCAGGGCTTGACTACAGTTAGCAACTCCACGAACAAAGCCCGAATTCCAATGCCAGGGTTCTTCAACACCTGTTCCTGCAGATTTGCGAGGAATTCTGCTGTACGAACGCAATCAGATCGTCTGCTAGGGATCTTTCTTCTTGCTACATCCTCGTAGTCACCATTGCAAGTCTCTAGTTCATTCCTGATTGTTTTTACTGTATTCAGGGAGCATTGGGCAGCAGTCGTAATATCCTTATTTTGATGGCGGGCACGAATCATCATGATACAAGTTATTCTCTTCCATGATTCAGGTGGGTTCCAGCTATCCATCCTTTCTGACATCTTGTATATGAATGAAGAAGGGTCCAAACTTTTAAATGAAGAGAAGTGTGTGTTAATACATGTAACTTACGGAAAAATATAATTAATTATAAATATGTCAAATTTATCCCGAACACCCTGTATATATATATATGTACTGAGGTTGATTTACTCGGTTGTTAAACATATTTTTTAAAAAGAATTCAACGACATAAAGCGAGAGTAGAAGGAAAAAGGTTTAATGGTATCACAAGACTAGTTTCGGCATTTTACAGCCTTCTTCAGGTATTTTCATAAAAGAAAAGAAAAAAACATTAAACATTGAAGATAAAAACATGAACAGCACAGGAAAGTCACTATATATATTTAACGTGAAAACGTTGTAGTTAACGTATTCAAAGCTGTTCCTTCGTTGGCTTAATTATTTAAATTTACAGGGTTGAGGATGATTTCTCTATATTCTACAATTTTCTTTCCAATTCATCATGGCAATGGAAAATTTGTTAGATCTATCCCAAAGGATTGTATGACTATGGTTTTGATCACCAGAATCGGCAGAAAAAAGGATATGGCTGGATAAAGCACTGGCACGTGTTCTCTTGTACGTGATGACCCTCCTCTGCTCCTCCATACGCAATTCAATAAATTTATCTACCTGGCCAAAGTAAGGAATGTCGCAGTCACACCATATCTTGTATACACCGGGATATTTTAGGTTGTGATGGCTAGGCTTGGGATGGCTCACTAGGGAGTGGATCTTAGGAAGCGGAGTGAATAAAGTTCTAATGTTATATTTTTTTGAGAACCTTGACTAATTTTTGAGAGACTGAGCTTATGTATAGTATAGATATATTGCCTTTAAGATTATTCATTTCTTCAGTATGGCGACTAGGATTAAAAAGGTATTTTTCAGTAATTTTTTGAGAATAACCATTCAGTCTGAAAGTAGATCTAAGAAAATGGATTTCTTTATAGAGTTCATCTGGGTCGTCAAGAAGAGAGCGAGCTCTATGTCCCAAAGTAGAAATAATTCCAAGTTTCTGAGGAGGGAAATGATAGGACGTAGTTTTTCTGTACATCGAAATTTTAAGTTTTTCAGAAGAACGGGTCAGTTTCACGTCCAGGAAAGGCAGGGAACCATTAGTTTCAAACTCACCCGTGAATTGCATATTCGGGTGTTGACTATTGAGATGTTCAAGGAAATCCAAGAGAGAATCATGTCCATGGCTCCAAATGAGGAAAATGTCGTCCACATATCGTTTCCAAATTCTAGGTGCTAAGGAATAGGAAGAGATAGCTTTAACTTCAAAATCTTCCAGATAAATGTTGGCAAGTACAGGTGATAAAGGATTATCCATTGCTAGACCATGATTTTGCTTGTAGATGGTATCCTGAAATCTAAGGTATCCAGAATTGATTCAATGAGTAAGTAAAGCTAACATTTTTTTAGATAACTTATCTTTGAGTAGTGTCAGGACTTCATCTGTAGGAATTTGTAAATAAGTGTTTACAAATTCCATGCAGTCTTTCCTAAGTTTATATCTTTTAAAGAGAATATTACTTCAGAATGTGCCAAAAGAATCTATCACAAAGCAAAGTTAGACCTTCTTGCTGAAAGAATATTTGACACAAAACATACTCTCGCTTTTTCGTTTGCCAAAAAAAAGTACATTATCTCAAATACTTGAAGATTCTCTAGACAATGAAAGTTGGCATCTCTTTAGTCTGCGTAGTGAGTCTCAAGCAGCCCAAATCCAATATAACAACAAATTAAAACTTATTAGGAAATTTGAAGCACTAAAAAGAGTACAAAATAACCTGAACTTCTCGAAACCCCACATCAACCCTGACAAAGTTGTAATTAATAAATCATCTCACATCCTTTCAAATGCAGAAAAAAGTATCTTCAGCAAGGGTTTACATTTTAATCCTTCTCCAAAATCTATGATGAGATCCTTCTCCAAAATCTTGGTGAGGCATGATTCTCCAAGAGAATCATGCCTCACCAAGATAGAAAAGGCTGCTTTCTTCCTCCCTTCACAAGATGCAAAACCTCTCCGTATTGAATCCATCTTTATCATTACCAATGCTAAACCACCCACAGATAACATCTCTTCGTCGGAATGACAGGCTCTTAAGAGTTTAGAAAATAACGGAAATACACTTATCCTTCCCGCAGATATAGGCAATGCCACAGTTGTGCTTAACTTTGAAGATTAGAAAAATAAGATGCTCGAATTATTACAGAGTGACACTTACTCAATTCTTGAGAGAGATCCCACTCGTGAACTTCAAAATAGTACCAACAATTTATTAAAAACAACTTCTGAGCTGTCTACAAACAACATTCGTCTTTCTCTTCGCTCTCTCCATCTGCTCATGCCCCGCATATATGGAGTTCCCAAGATCCACAAGGAAAATACCCCACTTCGTCCCATTGTTGAAGCCACTGATTCACCAACATACAACCTTTCAAAATATCTCGAAAAGTACCTTAAATGTTTTTCTGGCAAGTCTTCGTTTTTTATTAACAACTCTGCGGATTTTGTATCATACATTCAAGATATTACTGTTCAAGAAAATGACATCATGGCTAGCTTTGACAGAGTATCCTTGTTTACAAATGTTCCTACAGACGAAATCCTGACACTACTCAAAGATAAGTTATCTAAAAAAATGCTAGCCATACTTACTCATTGCATCAATTCCGGATACTTTAGATTTCAGGACACCATCTACAAGCAAAATCATGGTCTAGCAATGGGTAATCCTTTATCTCCTGTACTTGCCAACATTTATCTGGAAGATTTTGAAGTTAAAGCTATCTCTTCCTATTCCTTAGCACCTAGAATTTGGAAACGATATGTGGACGACATTTTCCTCATTTGGAGCCATGGACATGATTCTCTCCTGGATTTCCTTGAACATCTCAATAGTCAACACCTGAATATGCAATTCATGGGTGAGTTTGAAACTAATGGTTCCATGCCTTTCCTGGACGTGAAACTGACCCGTTCTTCTGAAAAACTTAAAATTTCGATGTATAGAAAAACTACACACACACCAATAGATATCTCCATAGTCAGTCCCATCATTTCCCTCCTCAGAAACTTGGAATTATTTCTACTTTGGAACACAGAGCTCTCTTCTTGACGACCCAGATGAACTTCATAAAGAAATCCATTTTCTTATATCTACTTTCAAGACTGAATGGTTATTCTCAAAACATTACAAAAAAATACCTTTTTAATCCTCCTAGTCGCCATACTGAAGAAATGAATAATGTTAAAGGCAATATATCTATACCATACATAAGCTCAGTCTCTCAAAAATTAGACAAACTTCTCAAAAAATATAACATTAGAACTTTTCACTCCACTTCCTAAGATCCGATCTCCAGTGAGCCGTCCAAAGCCTAGCCATCACAATCTAAAATATCCTGGTGTATACAAGATATGGTGTGACTGCGACATTCCTTACTTTGGCAAGACGGATAATTCTATTGAATCGAGTATGGAGGCGCACAGGAGGGATATCACTTACAAGAGAACATGTGCCAGTGCTTTATCCAGCCATATCCTTTTTTTTCTGCCGATTCTGATGATCAAAACCATAGTCATACAATCCTTTAGGATAGATCTAACAAAATTTTACGTTGCCATGACGAATTGGTGAGAAAAATTGTAGAATCTAGAGAAATCATCCTCAACCCTGTACATTTAAATAATAATTTAAGCTACAACCTCCCAGACTGTCATTCTGCTGTGATCACATACTGGCGCTCACAAGATGCTATACGCAAGCACTCGCCCAACAATGTGGCCAACGAAGGAACAGCCCTGAATACGTTAACTACAACGTTTTCACGTTAAATATGTATAGTGACTTTCCTGTGCTGTTCACAGTTTTTATCTTCGATGTTTAATGTTTTTTCTTTTCTTTTATGAAAGCATCTGAAGAAAGCTGTAAAAGGCTGAAACTAACCATGTGATACCATTAAACCTTTTCACTTTACTCTCGGTTTATGTCATTCAATTCTTTTAAGATCCTGCTCAAGGGAAGACTCAACCTGTCTTAGACGGAAGAGAAGAAGATTTCTTTTAATATATATATATATATATATATATATATATATATATATATATATATATTTATTATTAGACCTTAGACCTTGTTAAAGTTATTCTTACTAGAACCTGCATATAATTAGACCATGATGCTTTGCATCACGTACATGCAGTTCACGCATATTATTGTTGAATATATTGTTTTTTTTCTGTTGTTGTTTAATCTGAAAGTCATACTGAAGATTCCCTTGATACTAGGGTGTAATATTTATAGTATTGAAATATATATATGTATGTTAAATCCATTTTATGTTATTTATTAATTATCATGTCTTATGTTCCTATACATCAAGTTAATTATTCAGCATATATGGACATATCAGTGATTGCTTTCATATCTATTTATTCAGAAATATTATTTTCCCATTTGTCACTACTAGGTAGTTCAAGTTAGAAAACAAAAAATTCTAAACTTTAATTTCACTTGATGAGGGAGAAAAAATAACAATAATAAAAAAATACAACTATTTTTGACATCAGACCTCAGAAATATTATTTTCCCATTTGTCACTACTAGGTAGTTCAAGTTAGAAAACAAAAAAAAATCTAAACTTTAATTTCACTTGGTGAGGGAGAAAAAATAACAATAATAAAAAAATACAACTATTTTTGACATCAGACCTCCATTATCACTTTTACGATGCTGAAAACGAGAGTACAGAATAACACATTTTTAGTTAGCCCTGTAGAATCAGCACTATTGGTTTCAGGAGGGAAAAAAACCCTTTCTCCTTACTTATATCATGCAGTGTTTCAATAAAGTACTAAATAGAAAATGAAACTATTTTGGCATTTGTGAACTAGTTTGTTAATATTCTATTCATTTGGATTCTAGAATAGTAACTATGGTAGATTTTAGCTGCTTCTGATTGAAATACAACTTTCTGAAGCACTTGTATGTCAGTGATCAGTGAGAAGACTGTGATCCATCGAGTGGGATGCAACTCACTGTTCATGTTCACTGTTTTTTCCTAAATGAAATTCACTACATTTTCATGTATCAATTAATACCATTACCTTGATAGACCTGTGTTTCACTCAGGATTTCTCCATGAGTGCAGGTCACAAAGATGCCTCCAATGATCTTGATCCTCTCTCTCTTCCATGTTATACCCATAGATTTCACTAGTGGATCTTCCCCATCTTGTAGGTAGTCTTCCTGGTTTTCTCTTTATTCTTGGTTGCCAGCTGAATATTCTATATGTCCATCTGTTATCCCTGAGTCTGGCTATGTGACCTGCCCATCTCATCTCGCTTTCGTATACTGCAGTTACCACATCTTTTATGCCTGATCGCTTTCTTAGTTCTGTGTTTCTAACATGTTTCATTTTGCTGATGTTACAAATCCTGTATTCTATTGCAGGATTTGTAACATCAGCACGCTTAGTTATTCTGAGAGTCTCTTCTCCCATTTCTTCTAGGTCTTTTGGGTTGTGGGATATCAGTACTAGATCATCGGCAAACATAAGGATTTGTAGTTTTTCACCATCTATGCTTATTCCTCCGTTTAGGTCTATTTTTTTTCAGAATGTATTCTAAAGTGCTGGTAAATAGATTTGGGGAGATCACATCGCCTTGACGGACCCTTCTCTTTATATCTATATTTATAGATTGATCAAATAGGGTTATTTGTGTGCCACTGATTTTTGTTAATTTCTTTTATCATGTGGATTTAAGTAGGGTCCACATTTATTTTCAGTAAGGCACTGATGATTGCCTTACTGGAATAAATAATGCTTGATGAAATTTTATTCTTATGGTATTAATGACTGCAGTCATTAATACCATAAGAATAAAATTTCATTAAGCAAATTAAGAATGTTCCAGAAGAATGTTTTTAAATCTACATATGGGATTTTTGATGATTAATTAGAAATAATAAAAACTGTTTGCTACTCAGAGGAATTGAAGTCAGTTGTATTACATGCTTCATAGGAATACATGATATTCTAAGTACAATGTATAATTAATTGTAATCAAATTAATTATAATTGTAAATAAGTTTCTCCTTTCCCAAACCCCTACCTATATATGGTACTAACGTACTATAGGTTGATTAACCAACCTCTTGTGTATGGGCCCAACATAAAGAATTTGTAAACTAGTTTAAAGTACTGTAAAAGTTACTTATTGTGTTTCTTGAAACCTAGTAATTTTTACAGTACAATGTGCAGTGTGTGGTTGGAAAGACTTGGGTTCAAATTCTGTCTGGAACATGAAGAACCTTTATCAAGAGTTTTTAACTGAAGGTGAGTTAGCCAGTCTCACAGAGATGTGAGAAGGGTTTCCCCCTCCAAGAAAATCAGATTTTTTTTTTTTTTATCCAACCAGGCGAACCAGCCAGCAGAACACATGCAATTTACAGACAAAAGAATACCTATATAATATGGCTAACCACCTTACTTGAATTATGGTTACGAAATCCAAGGATACTTGGAAGGGCATGGGTGCTTATGTGCCTGTTGGAACCACTGATGGTGAATGTGTTTCACTAAAGGAGCCCAAGCACTGCATCTTAAAATTAATTTATTTTGCCAAAATAATAATGAAAAATAAAGAGCACAAAAACAATTACCTAACTTGTTGCTTTGATAAAATAAGCAGAAATAAAATAAATTATTGCTTTATTTTCATGAAAATATGTTAAAATAAACACAACTGTAAATTACACTTTAATAAAAAAAAAATTAACAATTAAAAAAATAAATAAATGAAAAAAATGTTAAATCAGCATGCAAAATAGTCACACATTCCCCTGTTTCAGCCTGTTCAATGATATGAAGTTACTTATTCAAATCCATATATTTTTTTTATTTGATTCAGATTTAATTTTGTTAGGTAAATAATTCACCAATTATAAAATTACAGTGAATCACTAAAAGTTCTTTTAATAATAAAAATTCTTCAAATGTTCCAAAATCTCCAAACAGGTACTTCTAATATAATCATGAGTGCAATCTCTTGATGTCTAAATGCAGAATATTTTCTTGCATCTATTTTTCACTATGGTGTTACCCATGTGATAAATCTTGCTATGTGGCATAAGATGGGCTGAAAAACTGTTCTTTCTCTCCAGTAATTGGAGAAAAAAAAAAAAGTGGATAGATTTGATAAGTCTGAAAAACTACACTGAGTACACAATATATTTAATACTTCATGAGTTCAGTACTTTACTTGCATATACATCCTTGTTGGCTAATAGGTGGTTTCAAATTTCACTTATTTGAGCTTGGGTTTAGTTCACACTGATGAGACCTCAATAAAGATTGAAACCTGTCTGGGTAGTGTCTCCCAAAATGCATAGAATTATCAATTATAGGATACTAAGTAGCCTAGTTGTGAAGATATTTCACACACAAACTTTGCTTACTTTGACTTGGATAAAGGATTAAATATCATCATCATCAAATTCCTGCCATGTACCCACAAGGGGGTGTACAGGATATGATAGTACTACATGAAAAAATTATATCATTACTAACTTAAATAAAAAATGATGGTACAACATGACAAGGATTAAACAAGAATATAATTTCTTCACAAGTTTAATCTGGTACTAATTAATATCTGAATTCATTCAGATACCAAAAAAAAGCATGACTCTTTTTGATCTACTTCTTTAACACTGGGGATTAAAGAAAAACAGTGTAATTATTAGCTGCTATTGAAAGCTTTCAACCTTCTTTATGATATAATAACAAAATTTTGGAGAAGAAAACAAAAAACACAGAAGAAAAACTGCACTGAATGGGGAAAGTTGGCAAGTGACTAGGCATACCAGATAACAGTAAGTTTTATAACATGTCCCTGGGATAACTGGTTGTTTGGAATTTATTTACTCATTATTTATTTTAACGGGGATGATCTGAATGAGCATGCATAAGGTGTGAATGACTACAGTGAGTTTATAGCATACAAGCCCATCACAGTTATGTGGATTTTTTAAAATTTATTTCATTTTATGACAATTCTACCCATGAAAGGCTGTAAAACTACAACATATACTGTGGATGGGTTAAGGACTAGATAATTTGGATACTTGACTCCAGAGACTAAATCTGGTGCTTTTTCAAGCCACTAGCCAGCAAAGGTTGGTCGATTGGTAGAGCCTCTGCTACTAATGGCTCAGTTACATAAATTTGAGCGCGATTAGTGGTTGGAAGGAGACCAATCGTTCAATGCTATTGGCACACTCTCCCTTGATGAGTCTTTGGACTCCCTGGAGGTGTCAAATAATAATAATAATAATAATATAAGAGTGATGTCACAGCTGATTGAATGGTGCAGACACTACTACCTACATGGATAATCAAAGCTAGGAATAATTTTTTACTAGGATCTAGGATAAAGTTTGATAACGTTATTTAGATCATTCTGATATCAAACACACAGATGCCATGTAACTGTAATATTTGATAATATTTATAAAGCAGATAATGAGATTGGTCTCTTTTGAAATTTCCACAAACTACGTAGTTAATCTTTATTTCCAGGCTGAATTTACATCATGTTTTTGTTTACATATTCACTCACTCTTCTGAACATCATTCTTCACAGCCAGATGTCATATTTTCCTTATTGTTTTTTATTTATTTCTAACATATTAACCTAATATGTTAGAAAATAAAGAAAACAAATTCAATGACATTTTTATTTTTTTAAATTCTACTCTCTATAATTATGGAGTATATTATATAGGATATTTTGTATTAATTGTACTTGAATAAAAAATTGCAATGTTATAATGCAAGTGCTGCTCTGGCATAGTAATGTCACTAGACAATTATGAAAAAAATGATCAAATTAGCCATAATGCAGCTACCACAGTAAACCAGATAGGCAAAATTTGCAAATGTAGAACCTTTTCACAGTCAAACTAATCTGAAGTTTTAGTGAATGGAAAACACACAAGAACATTACAGTTAGAAAATCAAATTTAGCATGAAATTCCGTGCAGCTCCCCCCCCCCCCCCCTTGAGCACTGAATGTATGTGAATTATGGTCTAGTTTCACAGACAAATCTTATTAGTGATTCTAAATAATTCAGAGTGGGACACAGAATACCATGGACTTGGAAAGGAAGGAATAAAACAATGTAAACTTGTGATTTTAATGTTAATGTAATTTGTAAACATGAACTTACTATACACATAAATTATGCAAAGACAAAATAAAGCATTTAATATAAAATCCTTATATTTAATGACATATCAAAATGAAGACATAAAAAAAAAGTTTTATTAAGTGAAAATGGAATGAACGGATGTTACAGAGTAATTTCTTTCTACTTCTCTCAGGTCAATCATGTAACTAGCTAGAGAACAGGAGAACCTGATGATGTATGTAGCATAAAATGTAAGTATTTTATATGAAATGCTTTAAATTGACTTCATGTAATTTACATGTATACATGAAAGTTCATAATGTAACATTATGAAATAGCATAATTGGCAGGCAGTGGCTTGATCATGTAGTAGAAATATTAACTTAAATCCACAAGAAATAATTGAGAGTGGCAGTGATTTTAAGATAGTTATACAGTGATCTAAGTGAGAGCACTAATTTCTAGATAGTGCCTCACTCATATTAAAACATAGTCCTGATAGGTATCAGTGAACAGCATGTGAACTGTCAAATATCCTAAAATGCATAGGTAAATGAAATCCAAGAGTATGGAGACTAGCTACAGATAAGGAGATGAGACAACAGAGCATAAATGAAGTCGGATCCTACAAACATGACAAAAACAGTGAATAAAAACCTTGATTTTACTAAAAGTGTTTTTTTTTCTTCTCATTTTTTACGAGACTCAAAATTATGGTATACCTCATTGTGCAGGGTAGTGGAATAGGAACAATGCAACAGCATCAACTGGAAACTGGGGCAAGTAAAGTATTGATTAGCTGTGTGTATATGTGTGTGTGTGTGTGTGTGTGAGAGAGAGAAATTAGTTGTGACATTAAGAGTATTTGAATTAACTCTGGCACTCTCCAACCCATAGGTTTTGGGTTAGAATCTATTATGGATGTTTGTGAATCTCTTTAGATGGCAGAAATATTTCAATTTGTTAGATCCAACATACTTATGGAGGTTTCTTTTTCTTCTTTCCCAGATTCCATTAAGAACATCAGGAGTCTATAAATGCTTTCCATCGGTTCCTTATCCTTGCTACTGGTCTTAGTTCAGCAAAACGTTTCTTCTCACATTCTATTCAAGTCAATCTCCTTCATGTATTTTTAGGATAGTCACACTTTCTCTTTTCTTGTTGATTCCATTTTCCAGGGCTGCATGATAGATTTCTTCATGATCTTTCTTAAGTGTATGTCCAATCTATCTAAATTTTCATTTTCTGATTTCAAGGTTGACTTTTTGCTGATTTGTTATTTTCCAGAGGTCTTCATTAGTAATAATTTGTGGCCGCCAAATTTGAAGTATGCTCCGCAGACATCAGTTTATGAAAGTTTGTAGTTTTCTTTGTATTTCCTTTGAAACCAGCCATGTTTCGCATCCATATAAAAGAAATGATTTAATACATGCATTAAATATTTTAATTTTGTATCTGTGTGAATATTTTTCATTTTCCATACTCTGCCAAAGAAAATTCATGCCAAAAGGCAAGAAGTTCATATGCTAAATTTAGTAAGTTTAGCATATGCACTTCATGCCTTTTGAATCCTTATGTCAACATCTCTAGTTGCTCCTCCATATGCAGAGATATGTAAAATGTGAAACAGTTTCGATTTTTCCATTTTCAATTGTATTTGGTGCTTTGTTGTTCACATTGATTCTCATTGCTTTTGTTTTGTTTGTATTTATTTTCAAACCAGCTTTCAGTGATTCTTCTTGTAATGTGGTTAGTTTGTTTTAAATATCTGCATGTCTGTGAGTAATTAGACATACATCATCTGCATAATCTAGATCACCCAAAGTTTTATTTATTTTCCATGATATTCCTTTGGCATGTTTCATTGCTGTCTGTTCTAGAACTTGATCAAGCACCAATATAAATAATAAGGGAGATAGCAGACATCCTTGTTGCACTCCAGATACAGTTTGAAAGGTACCAAGAAATTATATACCTGGTTTAATTCTTTATCCAAGTGTAAGCAAACAAATTTTGTGCCTGAAGTGTTTTCAGGACTGGGGCAACTCATATATAGAAGCTAATGACTTCACATCACTTGCCTTAGTATCCCATAATGCAAAGCACATATCCTTGTGGACATGTATAATGATATGCATTATGAGAAGGGCCACTACCCAGACCAATTTCGACCCTTATTGAGGTCTCTTGCTGGGATACCATTATGTCATACTTTTCCATTTTTCATTTCTTTAATAGCTTTTTTTACTCTCCAATTTAGATGGTGGGCTGGTATCAATTTTTAATTCATCTACTCATTTTTTTATTTCTGTTTGTATTCTATCACTGCTGTTCAAGATATCAAGACCTCAATAAAGGTCGAAACCAGTCTGGGTAGTGACCCTTCCCATAATGCATATCATTATACATGTCCGCAAGGATATGTGCTTTGCATTATGGGATACTAGGGCAAGTGATGTGAAGTCATTAGTTTCTATATACGAGTTTCCCCAGTCCTGAAAACACTTCAGGTGCAAACTTTGTTTGCTTACACTCGGATAAAAGATTAAACCAAGTGGAAAAACTTCAACAGTTTGAAAGGGTTGCGACAGATATTCATTGTGCAGCACCTGGCATTGGAATTTGTCATATCCTGTATGAGGTATTATCTTCTGTGGCATTCCTTTGTTTTGAAGTGCATTCCACACAATTTCTGGCAATGGAATCTAAGGCTTTTTCATAATCCACAAACAGCAAATATAAAGGACAGTTAAATTCACTTGACTGTTCGATTATTATTCTTAAGGTGTTAATGTGGTCTATACATGATCTATTATGCCTAAAACCAGACTGCTCTCTTCTCATGCCCTCATCTAAAATATTAAAGATTCCCGTAAGAATCATTTTGCAGAAAATTTTACTAATGACACATAGCAGGTTTATGCCCCTCTTTTATTTTTATTACAGTTTCCTAAATCTCCTTTCTTTGGTATTTTTACTATCATTCCTGTATTTCAATCCTTAGGAAATGGCTCTTTTTTCCCAGATATCTTGGAATAGTGGATAGAGCAATATTTGATTGTCGTGTCAGATTTTAGAACCTCTGCTGGGATACCATCATGTCCTGCCAGTTTTCCATTTTTCATTTCTTTAATAGCTTTTTTTTTATCTCCAATTTAGATGGCGGGCTGGTATCAATTTTTAATTCATCTCCTCCTTTTTTTTTATTTCTGTTTGTATTCTATCACTGATATTGTTCAGGATGTGACTAAAATGTTGTCTCCGCCTTTCCAATCGTTCTTCTGTTGACACTAGAATTTTTCCATTGAGATCCTTCGCTGGGACATTCTTTTGCATGGCTTCTCCAGAAAGTCTTCTTATAATATTGTGTAACTCTCTACTGTTATACTTGTCTGCTGCTTCGATGCCAGTTCTTCAAACCATTAGCATTTATCTTTTCTAGCACTTCTCTTAACCTTTTTATTTAAAATCTTATATTTGTCTTTAAGTTAATTTTCCTTTTGGGAAGTACTTCTTGCACATAATTTCAGCTTTATTATTTTCCTTTCAACCACTAGTCTCCAAGTTTCCACCGATAGCCATTCTTCTTCTTTCTTTCTTTTAGCATATCCTAAAACATGTTCTGGTGTATCATTAAGGACTTTTTTTAACTTTCCATTTAGCCCCTATATCTATATCCTCTCTTCCTTCAAAATTACTATCCATATTTTCCCTTAACTTCATATGTTTTCCCCTGATTTTTTCAAATATATAACTGCGTAGATCCTATTATTAGGTGATGATCTGAGCCAATATCAGCACTTCTTTTATTTTAAACATCTAATAACATTTTCCTGCACCTGTGGCTGATAGCAAATATGATCTATTTGATTTTGTGTTTTGCCATCTGGTGACACCCAGGTTACTTTATGTATTCTCTTATGCTGGAAGATTGTGCCACCTATTACTAAGTTATATTTGCCACACAGTTCCACCAACAGTTCACCATTTACATTTAATTTCCCAAACCATGCTTGCCCATTACATTTTCCATCCCCCCTCGTTACTTGTACCAACTTTAGCATTGATGGAGATTTGAAATGTCTCAAAAAAAATTTTTTTTTATAGTTGTTTCCAGAGAAGAATTTTTGAATGAAGTCAGACAATGGTACTAATATTCTATAGATTTATTACCTTTCATGGGTGAGGTATATGCAAGCATGCATATACACATAGAATTCATATTTGTGACTGGTAAATATTACTTCAAGGCAACTAAGGAAGAGTGTGTTCTCTAGTAAGTTATTGTTTTGCAGGGATAAAAATCCAATTTTCTGAGAAGGAAAACTAGCCATCTTCAGCTAAAAATTCCATAAAAATGTGCAATGGAATTTGAATTCAAGTGTTTCAAATGCACCAGTCTTCTCTGACAAAGTGTACCCCCCCCCCCCTCAAAAAAAAAAAAAAAAAAAAAAAACTTCAAGACACTTATACCACATGAAGGCCATATTAAACAGGAGTAGCTTCTGAGTAACTGCATTATCACATCCTGTGCTGTTTTAGCCATAATAATTCTTACATCATATCCCAAAGAAATCCACACCATTTTTTTACAATTATTATTATGAATGCTCCTTTTGCTAAATTTTGCTAATGAGTCCAAGTACTCATTGAGAGAGGCCAATTTTAGTTACTTATACTTGAATACCTATCATCTGGCTCCTTGAACACTCAGCGATGATATGGTGGCCCATTCAGTATACTCATCACTAGCCATGAAAAGAATCTGGACCTCACATGCTTCCTAGACACATTCTTAGCTGGTTTCCAAGGATAGCCCAGAGTTCTACCTACACCAGCCATGAGCTGCAGATCTCCCTTGTATCTGTTTTTCCTCTTATCTTGTGAACCTGTATGTTTCTGTTATATTTCCTCTCATCTGTCTATTCCCAAACTTTATACTGAGTCAGGAGTTGCAAAAAAAAAAAGAAAAAGAAGTATATCAGTGGTGTCACATGCCCATTTTGGTTGGATGTGCTGTTGTGGCTTATGCAACCCACACTACAAAATTTACCTGCGTTTGACCGTAAGATTGCATTTTTATCGATGTACAAAATACGAATCTTGGACTGCCCAGCCAAAGCTTTGCTGGCCTAGTTGGCCAAGTGGTTAGCGTATCTCTAGTATCTCATGTGTATCTCATGGCCAAGTGGTTAGCGTATCTGCTCTCCAGCCAAAATGCTGCAGGTTTGAATCCCACTGTGGACATGGATGTTTGTGATTGTCTGTGGAAATACTAGTGGTAGTAGACAGTAGATGATGATGTGGTAGTTGCGGTTATTTGTAGTTGGTGGATGTTGAGTGGTGAAGATGGAGAGTTGTAGAATAGGTGTCCTCCCTCGATGAGTCTTTAGACTCCTTGGAGGTGTTATGTAATAGTAATAATAGCGCATCACTGCTCATCTAAATCTAAATTGGTCCAATGCAATTAATTATAGGATAACTTTAAATACTTTAATTTATCAATTAATTATAACCAAATCTGCACAGAGTGGGGAACAATGTATTTGTTTTAAGATATTGTATATATATTAGAAAACAATAATGAAGGAGAATGGTATATTCGGTTGGTATATTTGAATTACTCAGAGGTGTAAAATTTGGAAGAGGAGAATGAGGCTTACCTCCTTCGACTACAATACTGTTTCCCTATTGTAAATATGGGCAAAAAAGTTTTAAATTTATCTAAAATTATATATTAAAAACTTGCCTACCACGTCAGTTCACACTTCATGCACGCAAAACAGATGAAACTCAGAACACAAAAACAGCAACTCATGACAAATGACAACGTTCAATTGGACTGGTTGACACAATAAACCAATCACAGCTTCTAGGTGCTAATGTTTCAGAGCTCATCCTGCCTCGCCTTCTGAGCAGTTTAAAACTACTAGAATGCTAAGAATTTGACCTGGTGAGCCATCTGCACATCTTTTCAAAGGGCTCAAAAATGTGTATATTTTGAACACACACACCTGGGGCTATTAACACAAATGTGATGCAATGTTTATGTGACGAAAAGTGTCCTCTTCATGAAGCATTAGTAGTATATTGTGTTTACTTTTATGAATCATGCGAAGTCTGGAAACAATTGGGTGGGGGGATCTTTAACAGGAATACATGCAAAAATATGATATCGGTGATATTGCTATTCAGTGGATGAGCACCGCTCACCTAGAATATCCACCCTTGATATATATATATATATATATATATATAGAAAGGTGATCAGCAAGCAAACAAGCAGCACAAAATACAGGCAAGATGGGTAACCAAGTACAGTAAGGAAGATAACATCAAATTATTAGAGGAAACTAGCTATACTGGTAAGAGACAATCCCTAAGGGTTTTCTTTCACTACATGATAAACTAAAGAAAGAACAACTATGGAAGGATAATTTTAATGAGTACTGAATATAGGAAGGTAACAGAAATAAACAAAATTGTTGATTTAATGAGTGATTACTTCACAAAGGTGTACCCATCCAGACAAAGATTCTGCAGTATAGATGTGACAGTAACTGATGTGAGATTAGAGGTAGAATAAACTGGAGGTGCTTATGATATTACAGAACCTTAATTCAAATACAGCCATAGGATTATATGGGATATCAGCTCAAGTATTATATTACAAGAATGCACAAGGGAACTGACAGTTCCTCTTATCATGCTGTTTAAGATAAAAGTCTTGGGATAGATAGAGAGACAAAATAGCTCCACTGCATGAAGGACATTCCAAGACAGCAGTAGCAAATTATAGACCAACCAGTATCTCAAGAATGACGATTAAATAATAAGCTCGTAAAGGCAGAATTCAAGAATGGATGGATAGAATATGACACTCTATGAGAGACAGCAAATTTTTGTGAAGGCCTCATATAAAAAAGTGACAATAATGTAGTGGAATTTGCAAAGATATTCAACAGGATACCATACAAACTCTGTTACCCAATAGAAACAAAGAGGATGGATATGAAGTTTGTGAATGGATGAGAGGGTAGCTGATGTATAGACACAAATGGTATATTATTTAATTGAATCTAAAAGAAGATGGGCAACTAAGAATGTACCATGGAGCTCTGTACTTGGCAGCTGCTATTTAATTTGCATATCAATGATACAGGAAATAACTCGATTTCAATAGAAATATACAGTTGTTTGCTGATAAAACTCAGTAGAACAATAGCTTCTAACAAAAATGATATAGATAAGATGGATGATAATTTAATGGCTATAAGTTTAATGTGGCAAATTGTAAGGTTACAGACTCTGGGATAAAGAGATCAAGTTGTTTACTACACACACTGATGGAACTGAACTGCAAGAAACTGATGCAGCTCATGATTTTTGAAGGAAGAGGTAACTGCAGAAGAACACACTGATAAGTAGAGAAAAGAAGATTATTCTTAAGGCTTTGATAAGGCCACATCTGGACTACTATGCACAGATATGATCTCCTAGATTTCATGGGATCAGGAAGTGGTGGAGAGGATCCAGAGGTGAGTGACTGAGATAGTGACAGGTCTATGGAATACTGACAAGATTAGTCTGAAGGTTTGTGGATTGCAAAGGCTAGTTGACAGAAAATAGGGGGTATGATAGAAATATGTATATTAAAGGAGTTTCATAGGAATTAAAAGAATTTTCATTTTTTACATGACAGGAATGGAAAGATCAAGGGATCATCCTTTACAAAGAGCACTATTAGTAAGGACATAAAAACTATATTTTTTTGTTTGGAGAGTGGTGAATAGGTGAAATGGAATGGCAGAGTTGGTTGTGAGTGTTTGTCAATGAATGAGTTCAAGGAAAGGTGTGATAGGTATTGTGTGAATAAGTTAGTTTTGGCCTCTATGACGAGATCGACTTAATGGAGATGCCAAGAAATAATAAGGATCCATTAAGTAAATTTGTGATCTTGAAAAAGCATATAAGGTGCCAAGGGGAAAAAACTATTTAAAATACTAAATGTGCACAGTGTAAATGGTAATGTTTATTTATTTTTTTTTTTGAAGAATGCACAGGAAGATGATTAGGTGTTAATGTTAATTTGGATGCAAAGCAAGGTTAAACACTCTCCACTGTTATTTATAATTTAAATGTACACATTAACACTAGATCGAAGACTGAAGATCACAGACATGAGAGTTCTGTGGAAAATTAGGGGAATGAAGATGATCTCAATGGCAAAATCATATTAAAAATGAGGATATCAGGAAGTAACTTTACAGTGCTGGATTCAGGAATGTATGAACAGGGCAAACAGTCACTTAAACAGAATGAAGGTAAAAGACCCAGAGGAACAACAAGATCTAGGTGGATTGATGTAGTAAGAAGTGCTTCAGAAGACAAATCTAAATCTGACAATACTGTCCTGACAGAAACAGAATAATTTGGAGGAAAATTGTCGATAGGAAGCTGGTAATAATGTAAACTTTTCATGTAGTACTATCATAGTATATGTGCCTCCTTTGAGGGAACATACTAGGAATTTACTGATGATAATCTCTTACAACGTTCCAAGCTGACATATTCTATATATATACAGGGTGTTCGGGATAAATTTGACATATTTATAATTAATTATATTTTTCCGTAGGTTACATGTATTAACACACACTTCTCTTCATTTAAAAGGTTGGACCCTTCTTCATTCATATACAAGATGTCAGAAAGGATAGATAGCTGGAACCCACCTGAATCATGGAAGAGAATAACTTGTATCATGATGATTCGTGCCCGCCATCAAAATAAGGATATTACGACTGCTGCCCAATGCTCCCTGAATACAGTAAAAACAATCAGGCATGAACTAGAGACTTGCAATGGTGACTACGAGGATGTAGCAAGAAGAAAGATCCCTAGCAGACGATCTGATTGCGTTCGTACAGCAGAATTCCTCGCAAATCTGCAGGAACAGGTGTTGAAGAACCCTGGCATTGGAATTCGGGCTTTGTTCGTGGAGTTGCTAACTGTAGTCAAGCCCTGGATAACAAGGGTAGCCAATGGTAGGCCGTATGTATGGCAGCAGGATTCGGCCCCTTGCCACACCTCTGGGAAAAGTCAAAAATGGTTGTCTGAAAATTTCTACGACTTCACCAGTCCAAATGTTTGGCCTCCAAACTCCCCAGACCTTAACCCCATGGATTATTTTGTATGGGGCGCAGTTGAAAAAGACACCAATCGCACTTCCAGTAATACAAAAGCCCAGTTAATGGATAAAATTAAAACAGTTTTTGCGGCCCTTCCCAGGGAGACTGTAGCATCAGCTTGTTCGAGGTTCCGAAGCAGAATTGAAGCTGTGATCGATGCTAATGGTGGTTATTTTGAGTAAATCTTGTTGATAGTATTGTAATTAACTCTGCCTGTAATGTTTTTTTGTCAATTCATTAAATTTAATAGATACAAAGAAGATTTTCTTTTTCCTTACGAAACTGTCAAATTTATCCCGAACACCCTGTATATGTGTGTGTGTGTGTAGAAAGTTTTTTTTTACCTTGGGTATAATATATGTTAAAGATGCCAAGCTATTTTAAACCTGGTTTTATTCCATTTCCCAAGTAAGCAAACAGACAAAATAAGTCAAGTTTGCACCTGCATGTATTGCAAGTCTAGGTGACCCGTAAAGTAGTACAAGTCTAGGCAACTCGTGGTAAAGGTAACAAGCTTTGATCACTATTCGTAATATTTACCCTTAATGCAAGGGGCCACTACCCAGACTAGTTTCGACCTTTATTGAGGTCTTAGAAGTGGGACCAAGGCTTAGAAATACCAAGGCTAAGCCTGGCTCCCACTTACCCAAGGTAAAAATTTTACCATAAGGTGCTTTGACCTTATTAGATAAAAATATCACGATGAGAGATAGATGTAGAAAGTTTTTTTACCTTGGGTATAACATATGTTAAAGATGCCAAGCTATTTTAAACCTGGTTTTACTCCATTTTCCAAGTAAGCAAACAGACAAATAAGTCAAGTTTGCGCCTGCATGTATTGCAAGTCTAGGTGACCCGTAAAGTAGTACAAGTCTATGCAACTCATGGTAAAGGCAATAAGCTCTGATCACTATTCTTAATATTTACCCTTAACCCCTTAACATACAAAGATGTTTGTGACACATCTTTTCCTTATTGCACCAAAATTGATTTTGAATTTTGGTTTCACATATAAATACAACTGAATATAGATGCTAGACAATCTTGTGCCTATTTCCTTCAGCTGAGAAAAGTTGCCAATGGCGTATCGGCTATTTCATTTGCGTTTGCACAAATTCATCATTATTTTTCAAATAATGATGAATTTGATCCAGCAAATCACCCTCGCCCCAAAAAATTGGCAGAAAAATAACTGCTTTCTGATTTTTAATTGGTATGTTAAGGGGTTAATGCAAATGGAGTAAAACCAGGTTTAAAATAGCTTGGTATCTTTAACATATATTATACCCAAGGTAAAAAAACTTTCTACATCTATCTCTCATTCTGAGATTTTTATCTAATAAGGTCAAAGCACCTTATGGTAACTTGTTTTGGTAAAATACTTATAAGCTCTGTATTACTTAACCTTAGTATTTCTAAGCCTGGCTCCCACTGATGAGACCTCAATAAAGGTCGAAACTGGTCTGGGTAGTGGCCCCTTGCCTTTAATGCATAGCATTATACATCTCCTCAAGGAGATGGGCTTTGCATTAAGGGTAAATATTACGAATAGTGGCCAGAGCTTATTACCTTTACCACGAGTTGCCTAGACTTATACTACTTTACGGGTCACCTAGACTTGCAATACATGCATGGGCAAACTTGACTTGTCTGTTTGCTTACTTGGGAAATGGAGCCAAACCAGGTTTAAAATAGCTTGGCATCTTTAACACACACACATGCACACGTATATTTATACCATCATTTCCAGGAGTTATTCCCCTTTTTCTTTCAATTTCAGTTCAGTTGATTGAGTATTAAAGTTTATGCTTCTTTAGTGTTATATTATTATGTTAGGAATGTCATAATCATTATCTTTCCAGAAATTTCATAATAATGATTCCATTTTTTTTTTACTTATATCTATATTACTTTGTTCTTTATTTCTTTAATCAGTAACTATAGCATTTTTATATAAATTGAGTTCTGTTTCTAGTTGGTTTATACAATTGATATCAAAGCTATTGACAATCCATATTATAGTTTAATAATATTGTTATTACTGCATGGATATCTCCATACAGACTGAAGACTCGTCATGGAAGGATCACTCTACCTACACAATATCACATTCACAAAACCTACTTAGCCAATCACTACAATTCCCACCATATCTAAAAATTATTAAAACCCCAAGACCACATGATCCTTCTCTCCTGTCCAGAACAGAAAGCTATTGATATTCTATATATCCAAAGCACATCTGAAAAACTAACAAAAATACAACTTTCCAACCACTTAAGAATATATATATAAAAAAATAGGCATTGCTAATCTGATATGCCAAAGACCAGCTATAGTCCCTAGACCTGGTAGGCTTTTTTCCCATAACTGTAAACTATTTTACTATGGCCAAACAGGCAGGACAGCCAACATCAGAATTGCTGAACATAAGGACTATATCCATTTTCACCACTACAACCACTCAGGACATGCTGAGCATGCTTAGAACACTTGCTACAGGATATGCTGGAAGAAGGTCACTCTATTCCATCACAGCAAATATAAGCACAAAAGACTATTCCTTGAATCTGCTTCTGCATTAAGAAACTACCTGAACCTCAACAAAGCTGGTTGCAAGAAAGTGCCCAAATCTCTCATCCTCTGTACTTCAGGCCAGCAGCCAAGGACTTTATCCCATCAGGGGCACTATTTTAGGCTAACTTTCAGCTGACATGCTTGAGCCTCATGACTCAGTGTAGTACTTGCATGCATATATCATATTAGATTATTCCCTGATGATAATGGCAATTTGACTTTACCAAAATATTAGGTTTTAATTAAATTTCTTTTAGTTAATATTGGTCTGTATTGAAAGTTCCTTAAAAAATAGTTGTTATGAATAGCCATGTATCGGCTTTACCACCAGACTTTATCCAGGTGTAGGCAAACAAAGTTTGCACATGAAGTATCTTCACAACTAGGCTACTTGTATATAGTGGCTGATGACTTCACATCAATTGCCTTAGTATTTCATAATGTAAAGCACAAAGTACACACCAGAAAAAATGTATGGCTTTGCATTATGGGATACTAAGGCAATTGATGTGACATCATCAGCCTTTATATATAAATAGCCTAGTTGCGAAGATGCTTTATTTTACGCAAATTATGGACTCTAACAACTGTGTTATAAATAATTATTTTAATTATTTAATTAAAAGAATTAAATCATCTGGAGTATACACATATATATATATATATATATACAGAGACAAGCTAAATTACATTTCACACAGTATGCTGAAGAGACAATGATTTGATCAACGGTTATTTTACTGGCCTGACCTCTATTGAAAATAAAATAAAATTATAATAAATAAACGAAATACAATAAATTAACTACATCAAAGCTATAATCTATTTAAGACAGCATCAGAGAAATATTCTTTCATACAGATAATTTTATTACAGTAAAATTGATGTCCTAATTTAACATGACAATTGTTATATTAGATTTAGGATCCTGGATTACCTATGGTCCTATTTATAATTAACTCTTAGGGAGAAAGGTTAAGTGGGTAAAATATGTGCCTTCCATATTCTTGGGATTTTTAGACCATCATTATTGTTAAGATTAGGGTGATTGATAAGAATCTTTCATGCCTCCTTAAATTTATGTTCATACCATGTTTTGGCGTGATGTAATAAACAATGGGTGCTTTTCCAGTCAATTCTATGTAGTGTTCAGGACATGATCAGAAGGACCAGCTTGACCATAGTTATTATATATAATGTGCCGTTTATGTTCCTTTTTTCTGATAGGAATTGCGCATCCTGTTACACATGGCAAATTACAGATGCAATGAATACGGTATACTCCAAGGTGGGCCAATGGAGGAAGTGGATCCTTGGATGAGTTGAGTAAGTTGTTTAATTTTGCAGGAGGCTTAAAGGTGCTTTAAGGTTGTATTTTTGTAGTATTCTGTTTATTTTGTCTGATATCCCTTTAATCTATGAAATTACAGTTTTATTGTAGTCTAGATTATTTTTGTTTTTAAGTAAGATCTTGTACAGAATTTTATTTATAAAATTTGATAGTATTTTGGCTGTAACCATTTTTTAGGAAGGTATTGCTGATAACTTTTAATTCATCTTTAAGTGCTTGTTCATTGGAGTAAGTGTATCTAGAAACAGAAGTGTGTTCAGCTTTTCAATCTCAATTGTGAATTGTATGCATTTGTGTTGTTTGTTTAGGTAGCTGAGGAAGGTGTCTAATGTCTGGTGGCCATGGGGCCAGATAGCGAAAACATTATCAACGTATTATCTAAGCTAGACTTTGGGTTTTAAAGGTGAGGAATCTAGAGCATGTTGCTCAAAATGTTCCATGTAAAAGTTAGCAATGGGAGGTGGGATAATGGTAAGCCCATGGCTGTGCCTTCTTTTTGTAGAAAGTGGTTTGTCACAGAACGTAGTACATTGCACAAAGAGCGTTGTGATATCGGGAGGGAATTTGTCCTGTAAATAGGTCATTGATTGGGACATTTGTGAAGAGGGCAGAGACATCAAAACTGACTAATAAATCATCTTTTTCCAGTGTGATGTCTTTGATTTTGTTTACAAAGTGTTGTGTGTTTTTAATATAGGAGGGAGGGGGGGAATGACCTACCAACTCCTTCAGTGTTGACGCTAGTTTCTTGAATAGGTAATAATTGGGGGTTGTCTATTTGAATTTCTCTGCAGTGAATGAAAACAGCCAACCACAAGCCAGTGATAACAACCAACCAGAAGCAAGAGTCAACAGGAGCCACCAACTGCCTTCAGCGAACAGTCACGTAGTCAACCAATCCAACCAGGCCCTGAATAATGATGAACATGCTACTCAGCAAAGGTTTAAACTTTGCCATGGCACCCAGAATGATTAACGGACTTGATTTTATTTACCATATAGAAAGAAGCTTAAAATTTATTTATCCCAATTACCATAGCAGATAAAATACATTTGAAAACCTCTAACATTTTAAATTTAAACGATACTAAAACAATAACCAGCAACCTAACAAAATCTGAATTAACAGCGGTGAAATCACTAAAATTAAATCCGGACATCATAATTACTAGAGCCGATAAAGGAAGTGCCACAGTTATTCTAAATCAAACTACTCATTTGGAAAAAATGAATCAAACCACTTTGCAAGAGCATATTATCCTAATGAGGTTACTGCTTTAATCTATGAGACAGATACTAATGTGAGAACAGAGGTGGATGAACTGGAGGTTTTTAGGATATTGTAGAATATCAATGTAAATACAGCTGTGGGATTAGATGGGATATCAACTAGGGTTTTGTGAGAATGTGCAAGGGAACTGGGAATGCCTTTGAGTAGGCTCTTTAATTTGAGTCTCAGCTCTGGTAGAGTTCTAAGGGAGTGGAAAGAGGGCAAAATAATTCCTTTGCATAAGCGAGGTTCTAAGACTGCAGTAGCAAATTATAGATCAAACAGTATCTCATGCATGGTGGTAAAAGTACTAGAAAAATTGGTAAAAAAGAGAATTCAAAAATGGGTAAAAATATGATACTGTATGAGGGTCAACATGGCTTTGTGAAGGGTCAGTCATGTCTTAGTAATTTACTAACTTTTTATAATAGAGTAACAGTTGAGTTGGATAAAGGAAATGGCTACACAATGATTTTGCAGACATTTCACAGAATACCACATGGAACTCTGTTATATAAATTAGAACAAATGGGGATCACATGACACTGGTCATATGGATAAGAGGATAGCTGCTGGACAGATATCAGAAAGTGGTATATGGAGGGGCAGAATCGAGGCGAAAAACAGGTAACTAGTGATGTGCTGCTAGGTTCAGAAGGTTCAGTGCAGGGACCATTGCTGTTTAATTTTTACAAAAATGATATAGGAAATAACCTGAAAGGAAATATTCAGTTGTTTGCTGATAATGCTAAATCAGGTAGAGTAATAGTTAATCAAGGAAATGTGGAGATCTTGCAGGACAATTTAAATAGTCTGTCATCATGGGCAAAAGTTAACGGTGACAGTTTAATGTTGGGAAATGTAAAGTTATGCATATGAATGATGCTGTGTTTTTGTGATCTATGATGTTTGACGAATAATGTAGATATCTTCCTGTATCTGTGGGTTTCTTGTAAATGGACAGTTGGACATGACGAAATGTCACAATCGCCAGAAGATAAATTTAGAGTGAATGTGTTTTATACACTTCTAGAGGTTGCAATGTGTTCGTTAATAGAATGTTTTGAACAACTCAAAACATATTATGATAATTTCAATTTCTTGTATAGATTGCTACAAATTAATAATGAAGATTTACGAAAAAATTGTGCCGATTTGGAGATTCTCTTGAAGGACTGCGACAATAAAGACATAAATGCAATAGAACTCTATGACGAGTTATGTGCTTTCCGGGATATTTTTCGGAAGGATAATTTAAATATTCAAAACCCTTTCGATATTCTTAATTTTATTGTGTTCAATAATTTATCTTTCCCTAACTTTTCAATTGCTTTTAAGAATACTATTAACTGTTAGTGTAGCGAGCGATGAATGTTCCTTTTCCAAGTTGAAATTGATTAAATTTCAACTTGGCAAAGGAACTTAAGAACAAGTATGTAACAAAAAAGGCATGTTAGTTTAGCATTAATAGCTATTGAAAATGATATATGTGTGGAATTAGACACTAAGACCATTATTTCTAATTTTGTGAATATGAAATCAAAAATGCTAAAATTTTAATTTAAAAAATTTCAATTATATTTCATCATCATCAAATTCCTGCCATGTACCCTCAAGGGGTGTACAGGATATGACAGTACTACATGAAAAAATTACATCATTACTAACTTCTTATCTACAATTTTCCTCCAAATCAGTCTGTTACTTGTCAAGACTCCAACATTATCAGATCTTATATTTCTAACGTCTAAGGCACTTTGTACCGTATCAATCCGCCTATATCTTGGTCTTCCTCTGGGTCGTTTTCCTGCCAACCAGGCAGAGAACACTTGTTTTGCTAATCTTTCCTCTCCCATTCTATTTAAGTGACCATACCACCTGAGATCAGCTCTGCTAACGCATTCCTGGATGCTGACAATGTCAAGTTCTTTCCTAATATCCTCGCTTTTAATATGATATTGCCATTGATGCCATCTGTTCACACCTCTAATCTTTCTCAGGACTCTCATATCTGCGGTCTCTAGTCTTTGGTCAAGTGTTTTACTTCTGACCCAGCTCTCAGACTAATAAGTTAAAACTGGTTTGAACACTGTCATGTATACAGCTAATTTAGTGTTCCGCCTAATTTCTTTCTTATTCCATATGAATTTATTCAGTTGACTTCCCACCATACCAGCTTTGCAGATTCTGTTGTCTATTTCTATATTTAATTTACTATCTTCAGTAAAAATCATGCCTAAGTAGCTGAAATGTTTTACTTGTTCCACAGGTTCTCCATTCACAACACAGTTGACATTTTCAATGATTCTGCCTATTTTCATTGTCTTTGTCTTTTTACTGCTGACCTTCATACCATATCTATTACAACAGCTATTCAATTTAGTCAGAAAATCTTGCAGACTTGTAGCGGATTTATTTAGAAGTATAACATCATCCGCATAAAGCAAAGAGCTGACATTAACATCTCCAATTTTGATATCAGGTTTAATACCACGTCTTCATTATGTGATCCATATAGATAATGAATAACAGAGGAGATAATGTACATCCTTGTCTCACACCAGATTTAACATTAAACCATCTTCCTGTACTTCCATCAATTCTAACTGCTGACTTACAACTCAAATAAAGACTAAGTATTGCTTGATATAATGCCCCATTGACACCATATAACTGCAGCGTATTGATTAGCTTCTCTCTTGGCACCTTGTCATATGCCTTTTCCAAATCGACAAAACTTAAATACAGATCTTTGTTGTATTCCCATGCTTTCTCGACTATTTGTCGTAAAGTGAAGATCTGATCCTGACAGCCTCTGTTTGGCCTGAATCCAGCTTGTTCTTCACCAAGCTTTTCTTCCACAATTCTTCTCAAGCGTTTCTCAAGTATACTTGCATAGATCTTGCCAGGAACACTCAGTAGGGAAATACCTCTGTAATTCTCACATTCAGTTTTATTTCCCTTTTTATATATGGGTACTATGAGAGCTCTACTCCAATCATCGGGAATTCGTCCCTCTGTCCAGGCTTTCTGAACTATGCAGTGCAGCCACTGTAAGACTTTTATACCACCATACTTCAGCATTTCTGGTCGAATATCATCTACTCCTGCTGCCTTTCCACATTTCAAGCCTTTGATTGCTTTTTCTACTTCAAGTATGGATATGTATTCCTGACTGCATGCCTGATCAGTGTTTTTTTATCACTGTGCTGTCATCACTGCTTGTTTCATTTAGCAGTTTTTCAAAGTAATTACTCCATACTTCAAGGATATCTTTTTCTACTGTTTTCCTGTCACCTTTAATCATCTCTAACTCCTTTTACAGCACTCTTTCCTCCATTCCTAAGATTCTTCAACAACCTCCAGAATATTTTGCCACCTTCTTGATATTTATTTTCTATATTCTTGCCAAAGTCCTCCCATGACTTTTGTTTAGCTAGTTTTACCGCACTGTTTAGCTTTCTTACATTTGTTTCTGTATTCTGTAAGAGTAAAAGCTGACTTATTTGACAGGAAACTTTTGATATGCTTTCTTCTTTTCCTTCCCTGCCTCTTTAACTTCCTGTGTCCACCAGGGAGTTCTGATTTTTTTATCCTTGCACACAACTTCACCACATGCCTCTCTGGCAGAATTAATCAATGTTTTCTTCAGAGTTTGCCACTGAATCTGCAAGGTTTGATTCCTGTTCTCAAACTCTTTCATTTTCTTTTCAATCATTTTTCTGTATTTTAGTCTACAGTTCACATCTGAGAGCTGCTCAACTTTTATTCGCTTTAAAACTTTCTTACATGATATTCTTTTCAATATGAAATTCAATTTTATCCTGCTCAAGACTAAATAGTGATCACTTCCAATTTCAAATCCTCTGTACACTCTGGTGTCCTGCACCAGGGAGAAAACATCACTATCAACAATAATATAGTCAATGAGACTTTTATCATACCTTGCCTCTTCTCTTCATGTGAATTTGTGCACATTTTTATGTTGGAACATAGTGTTAGTAATAACCAGTCCATGTCCTGCGTAGAAATCCAACAGATATCTGCCATTATTATTAGCTTTGCTCTTTTCTCCAAATTTTCCCAAAATATTTCACAATCATTTCCTACTCTGCTATTTAGATCCCCAACAAGGACCAACTTTTCATTTTTCATTGTGTCAGTTGCTTTTTCTAAAGCCTCAAAAAATTCCTCCACTTCTACCTTAGTAGACCCTTCTGTGGGACCATAGGCACAAATAAGTCTCATTGTCCACTTCCCCATTCTCATATTTGCCTACATTACTCTACTTGAGACTGACTGCCATTCAAGAAGATTAGCCTCATATTTTGTGTTGAATACTATGGCTACTCCTTCTTTTCCTTGATTGTCATTGCCTGAATATAACATTTTGTATTTATTGCTCAGAAAGATCTCACCAGTTTTGGTCTTTTTTGTTTCAGTCACCCCTATTATGTCTATCTGGTACTTATCTGATTCCTCAGCTAGCTACATTTCTTTGCCATTCAGGCTTCTTACGGTGATAGCACCGATCTTTAACTCTGGTGATGTTGAGTTGGGGTTTGTTTTCAGATTTGTTCCAGTGGCTGACTTTTCACTGTTCGCCATGGTTCCCTGGCAAAAAGAACGGGGGCCTTGTTTAACCGGGCGACGCCCCAGCCAGCAAGAAATTTTGTCATGTTGTACCATCATTTTTTATTTTGGTTTAACCAATAAGAATACAATTTGGTCGGCTAAATCCCAAATTGCCAGCCCATCCTCGTTCGTTCAGTATCAAAGTAAATACCCAACAGGGTGCACCACGAGAAGGTGAGGATTGGACATTAGGTCAGAATCCCTGGTCGGTTCTCTGCATTCCTTTAAAGGCTATGTGGAGGTCTCCTCTCAGTTATACGGCTTTGACCCTTAAGCACCCCTCAATTATATTTATATAATTTAATTTATTTTCTGTTATTCTGTAAAGATGTTCTTTTTTGAATACATTAAATGTTCTAATTATTTCTGAATTCTTTTCTTATTTTCTCATCTATCTTGAGTTTCTTTTATTTTCCTAATAGATAGTTCCACTTATAAAAATTATAAACAAATTTTTACAAGTTACTAAGAATTTATCATCATCATCAAATTCCTGCTATGTACTCTCAAGGGGGTTTCTAAAACTTTTCCTATGATGGAACATTTCACAAATCTGGAAATTTTTACGGAACACCTTGGTAATTTAATCATCATCATCAAATTCCTGTCATGTACCTTCAAGGGATGTACAGGATATGATAGTACTACATGAAAAAAATTACATCATTATTAATTTCCTATCTACAATTTTCCCCCAAATCAGTCTGTTACTTGTCAAGACTCCAACATTATCAGATCTTATATTTCTATCGTCTAAGGCACTTTGTACCATATCAATCCACCTATATCTTGGTCTTCCTCTGGGTCGTTTTCCTGCCAACTTGGCAGAGAACACTTGTTTTGCTAATCTTTCCTCGCCCATTCTGTTTAAGTGACCATACCACCTGAGATTAGCTCTGCTAACGCATTCCAGGATGCTGACAATGTCAAGTTCTTTCCTAATATCCTCATTTTTAATATGATATTGCATTGATGCCATCTGTTCACGCCTATAATCTTTCTCAGAACTCTCATATCTGTGGTCTCTAGTCTTTGGTCAAGTGTTATACTTCTGACCCAGCTCTCAGATCCATAAGTTAAAACTGGTTTGAACACTGTCTTGTATACAGCTAATTTAGTGTTCCGACTTATTCCATATGAATTTATTCAATTGACTTCCCACCATACCAGCTTTGCTGATTCTGTTGTCTATATCTATATTTAATTTACTATCTTTAGTAAAAATCGTGCCTAAATAGCTGAAATGTTTTACTTGTTCCACAGGTTCTCTTTTCACAACACAGTTGACATTTTCAATGATTCTGCTTATTTTCATTGTCTTTGTCTTTTTATTGCTGACCTTCATACCATATCTATTACAACAGATATTCAATTTAGTCAGAGAATCTTGCAGACTTGTAGCGGATTTATTTAGAAGTATAACATCATCCGCATAAAGCAAAGAGCTGACATTAACATCTCCAATTTTGATATCATGTTTAATACCACTTTCCTTCATAATGGGATCCATATAGATAATGAATAACAGAGGGGATAATGTACATCCTTGTCTCACACGAGATTTAACATTAAACCATCTTCCTGTACTTCCTTCAATTCTAACTGCTGACTTACAACTGAAATAAAGACTAAGTATTGCTTGATATAATGCCCCATTGACACCATATAACTGCAGCGTATTGAATAGCTTCTCTCTTTGCACCTTGTCATATGCCTTTTCCAAATCGACAAAACTTAAATACAGATCTTTGTTATATTCCCATGCTTTCTCAACTATTTGTCGTAAAGTGAAGATCTTATTCTGACAGCCTCTATTTGGCCTAAATCCAGCTTGTTCTTCACCAAGCTTTTCTTCCACAATTCTTCTCAACCGTTTCTCAAGTATACTTGCATAGATCTTGCCGGGAACACTCAGTAGGGAAATACCTCTGTAATTCTCACAAGCAGTTTTATTTCCCTTTTTATATATGGGTACTATGAGAGCTCTACTCCAATCATCGGGAATTCATCCCTCTGTCCAGGCCTTCTGAACTATGCAGTGCAGCCACTGTAAGACTCTTATACCACCATACTTCAGCATTTCTGGTCGAATATCATCTACTCCTGCTGCCTTTCCACATTTCAAGCCTTTGATGGCTTTTTCTACTTCAAGTATGGATATGTATTCCTGACTGCATGCCTGGTCAGTGTTTTTTACCACTATGCTGTCATCACTGCTTGTTTCATTTAGAAGTTTTTCAAAGTAATCACTCCATACTTCAAGGATATCTTTAAGGGTCAGAGCTGTATAACTGAGAGGAGACCTCCACATAGCCTTTAAAGGAATGCGGAGAACCAACCAGGGCTTCTGACCTAATGTCCAATCCTCACCTTCTCGTGGTGCACCCTGTTGGGTATCTACTTGGATACTGAACGAACGAGGATGGGCTGGCAATTTGGGATTTAGCCGACCAAATTGTATTCTTATTGATTAAACCAAAATAAAAAAATGATGGTACAACATGACTAAGAATTTAGTAACTTGTAAAATGCAAGAATTTTTTAAACTTTAGTTCAAATAAATTTTTACTTTAATTAAAATTCATTTTAATTTTATTAGCAATTTGGGTCGGTGAGAAGGCTATAATCCATGTATCATTATATTCAACCATGCGCGGTTAGCCTAGTGGCTTTGCGCTTTGCAACCATATGCCTGGGGAAGGAGTGTCCTGGGTTTGATTTCCGTCACCGACGTGAGGAGCTTAAGGATCTTCCTCAGCCATAGCCAAGTTAGCTGGTCTTGGGCGTGGACAGCAGGGTTTTTCCCCCATTAATCTGGGTTTTTTTCATCACGCAAGCAGGCAAACTGGCCCCATGAACACATGGATCTACAGTCGTAAACACTTAAATCCCCCCCCCCCCCTTGAGGGGGTTCAACTCACCACAATAGGGTCAGAGATATAAAGGGAGGAAACACAACTGGAATAAAATAAATTATATTCAACGATTAAAGTGAAGTGGCTTTATCAAAATTTGCTTTAACTTTTGAGAATTTTTGGAATATTTGGATTTTTAACGATTACCCTGCTTAGTTAACACCCCCAGTTCGTTACATTTAGTGAACCAACGTGTAGCTGTTCTGTCAAAATTTGTTTAAGAAATTTTGAATAATTGAAATTTTTAATATCATAAAAGAACCACAAATGCCTGGTTTGTTACATAGGCGCTTAGATAGAAATTGCATACGAGCAGCAAAAACCCTAGCGCCGGTTCTTTGTGTAAGGAACTAGAGTTTTTGCTTGGAGAGTAGTGAATGAGTGGAATAGGTTGCCAGAGTCAGTTGCAAGTGCTTTGTCTGCTATGATGAGAACAAAACTTAAGTTCTTTTCCAATCAAAGGACATTTGTCCTATTATTCCAACTCAGCAACACAAGTACAGATTTAATGTTACACTTTCTTATATTCAACACAAAATACAGGGCTAATCTTCTTGAATGGTAGTCAGTCTCAAGTAGAGTAATGTGGGCAAATATGAGAATGGGGAACTGGACAATGACTTATTTGTGCCTATGGTCCCGCAGAAGTTTCTACTAAGGTGGAAGTGGAGGAATTTTTTAAGGCTTTAGAAAAAGCAACTGACACAATGAAAAATGAAAAGTTGGTCCTTGTTGGGGATCTAAATAGCAGAGTAGGAAATGATTGTGAAATATTTTGGGAAAATTTGGAGAAAAGAGCAAAGCTAATAATAATGGCATATATCTGTTGGATTTCTGCTCAGGACATGGACTGGTTATTACTAACACCATGTTCCAATATAAAAATGTGCACAAATTTACATGGAGAGAAGAGGCTAGGAATAAGAAAAGTCTCATTGACTATGTTATTGTTGATAGTGATGTTTTCTCCCTGGTGCAGGACACCAGAGTGTACAGAGGATTTGAAATTGGACGTGATCACTATTTAGTCTTGAGCAGGATAAAATTGTATTTCATATTGAAAAGAATAACATGTAATAACATGTAAAGAATAACGAATAAAAGTTGAGCAGCTCTCAGATGTGAACTGTAGACTAAAATACACAAATATTATTGAAGAAAAAATGAAAGAGTTTGAGAACAGGAATCAAACCTTGGAGATTCAGTGGCAAACTCTGAAGAAAACATTGATTGATTCTGCATGTGGTGAGGTTGTCTGTAAGCATAAAAAAATCAGAACTCCCTGGTGGACACAGGAAGTTAAAGAGGCAGTGAAGGAAAAGAAGAAAGCATATCAAAAGTTCCTGTCAAATAACTCAGCTAGTGCTCTTAGAGAATATAGAGACAAATGCAAAAATGCTAAACACTGTGTAAAACTAGCTAAACAAAAGTCATGGGAGGACTTTGGCAAGAATATAGAAAATAAATATCAAGAAGGTGGCAAAATATTCTGGAGGTTGTTGAAGAAGCTTAGGAATGGAGGAAAGAGTGCTGTAAAAGGAATTAGAGATGATAAAGGTGACATGAAAACAGGAAAAAAAGATATCCTTGAAGTATGGAGTAATTACTTTGAAAAACTGCTAAATGAAACAAGCAGTGATGATAGCACAGTGGTAAAAAACACTGACCAGA
Organism: Typopeltis vanoorti; assembly: GCF_054136105.1. Lineage (NCBI taxonomy): Eukaryota > Metazoa > Arthropoda > Arachnida > Uropygi > Thelyphonidae > Typopeltis > Typopeltis vanoorti. The sequence goes on from NC_143550.1 coordinate 82,186,455, forward strand.
CATGCAGTCAGGAATACATAACCATACTTGAAGTAGAAAAAGCCAACAAGAGCTTGAAACGTGAAAAGGCAGCAGGCGTAGATGATATTCGACCAGAAATGCTGAAGTATGGTGGTATAAGAGTCTTACAGTGGCTGCACTGCATAGTTCAGAAAGCCTGGACAGAGGGATGAATTCCCAATAATTGGAGTAGAGCTCTCATAGTACCCATATATAAAAAGGGAAATAAAACTGCATGTGAGAATTACAGAGGTATTTCCCTACTGAGCGTTCCTGGCAAGATCTATGCAAGTATACTTGAGAAACGGTTGAGAAGTATTGTGGAAGAAAAACTTGGTGAAGAACAAGCTGGATTCAGGCCAAATAGAAGCTGTCAAGATCAGATCTTCACTTTACGACAAATAGTCGAGAAAGCATGGGAATATAACAAAGATCTGTATTTAAGTTTTGTCGATTTGGAAAAGGCATATGACAAGGTGCAAAGAGAGAAGCTATTCAATACACTGCAGTTATATGGTGTCAATGGGGCATTATATCAAGCAATACTTAGTCTTTATTTGAGTTGTACGCAGCAGTTAGAATTGAAGGAAGTACAGGAAGATGGTTTAATGTTAAATCTCGTGTGAGACAAGGATGTACATTATCCCCTCTGTTATTCATTATCTATATGGATCACATTATGAAGGGAAGTGGTATTAAACACGATATCAAAATTGGAGATGTTAATGTCGGCTCTTTGCTTTATGCAGATGATGTTATGCTTCTAAATAAATCCGCTACAAGTGTGCAAGATTCTCTGACTAAATTGAATAACTGTTGTAATAGATATGGTATGAAGTTCAGCAATAAAAATAGGCAGAATCATTGAAAATGTCAACTGTGTTGTGAATGGAGAACCTGTGGAACAAGTAAAAGATTTCAGCTATTTAGGAATGATTTTTACTGAAGATGGTAAATTAAATATAGAAATAGACAACAGACTCAGCAAAGCTGGTATGGTGGGAAGTCAATTGAATAAATTCATATGGAATAAGAGAGAAATTAGTCGGAACACTAAATTAGCTGTATACAAGACAGTATTCAAACCAGTTTTAACTTATGGATCTGAGAGCTGGGTCAGAAGTAAAACGCTTGACCAAAGACTAGAGACCGCAGATATGAGAGTCCTGAGAAAGATTAGAGGTGTGAACAGATGACATCAATGGCAATATCATATTAAAAATGAGGATATTAGGAAAGAACTTGAGATTGTCAGCATCCAGGAATGTGTTAGCAGAGCTAATCTCAGGTGGTATGGTCACTTAAACAGAATGGGCGAGGAAAGATTAGCAAAACAAGTGTTCTCTGCCAGGTTGGCAGCAAAACGACCAAGAGGAAGACCAAGATATAGGTGGATTGATACGGTACAAAGTGCCTTAGATGATAGAAATATAAGATCTGATAATGTTGGAGTCTTGACAAGTAACAGACTGATTTGGAGGAAAATTGTAGATAGGAAATTAATAATGATGTAATTTTTTTTTATGTAGTACTATCATATCCTGTACACTCCTTGAGGGTACACGGCAGGAATTTGATGATGAGTTTCTTATTTAAAAAAAAAGGTCTTGATAAACAAACATTAATCTCATAAATGACTAATTCATCAACTAAAGTTAAGGGGATAATAAATCCCTCGTTATTTTAAAACCGGATACGAAACTCGGAGATCGAAATCTAAGAGTTTCATGCCGAAGAACTATCGCCGAATCCAAGCGTAAGTCAACACCTGGGTGGTACAACACTAGGGCAACTTGGAGCAAAGGTGGAGCAAGTTCCATCACCATCCTTAATATTTTCTCATAATGTAAAACGCAGCTCCTAGGAGATGTATTACTGTTTTACATTATGAGGAGAGGTCATTACCTAGATCGGTTTAGACCTTTATTGAAGTCTCATCAGTGAGTAGGTAGACCTGGATAATACCAAGGTTTAAGTGAACCGAACTTACATATACCCCTACTAACGAATTGCCAGACCGGTGTATCCATATATTATTATTACTACAATAAAGAGCCAAGAGGCTATTTTTCCGGCAGCATAAATTAAGTGAAGGGGATAATAAATCCCTCATTATTTTAAAGCCAGATACGAAACTCGGAGATCGAAATCTAAGAGTTTCATGCCGAGGAACTATCGGCGAGTACAAGCGTAAGTCAACACCTCGGTGATACAACACTAGGGCAACTCGGAGCAAAGGTGGAGCAAGCTCCAGCACCATCCTTCATATTTTCTCATAATGTAAAACACTGCTCCTAGGAGATGTATGACTGTTTTACATTATGAGGAGAGGTCACTATCCAGACCGGTTTCGACCTTTATTGAGGTCTTATCAGTGAGTAGGTAGACCTGGATAATACCAAGGTCTCTTAGATTTCTAAGAAAGATTTCTTAGTTAGAAACTCTTAGATTTCGATCTCAGAGTTTCATGTCCGACTTTAAAATAATGAGGGATTTATTATCCCCTCAACTTAATTTACGCCGCTAAAAAAAATAGCCTCGTCTCTTTATCGTAGTAATAATAATAATATATGGGTACACTGGTCTGGCAATTTGTTAGTAGGGGTATATGTAAGTTTGGTTCACTTAAACCTTGGTATTAAAAAAAAAATAATGAAAAAAACAAGATGGCTGCTCGCTTGTTAGTGTTTCGTGTATTTTTGATGGTGAATTGCAAATTTGATTGATATGTTTTTTTTAGCGATTTATGCTTTCGTGTTGAGTATTACGTTCACATGTATTGATCAAGCTTTTTGATTACGAAAAGTTTTTGTAAGTTGCAGGTGAGTAAATACTTTAATTTCAATTTTTAGTTCCATCAGAAACCATCTTCTAAGCCTAATCACAGGGCATACTAAACTATATATCATACTGCTGGAAAACACCAGATTGTGTCTAAGGGATTTGCTATGGCAAAACCTCTGAACGAGACCATTTTTGAGGAGGTTTATAATGAATTCCTCAGATTAGGAAAACTTCTTAGTGATAGTTGGCCAGGAAAAGTTAAGCTTTTTGACTCATTCCCATCCTCTGCAGTCACAGAAGATAACTTGGATGATACAAATGAGGAGCTCATTAGTCAGTTGCAGTCTCCCCCAGACTTTGAAGAGGTAAGTGTACGCAAAAAGCTCAAAACCACTGACACATAACCTCCCATAGATTTTGGTATGGAAGAAGATACTCCCAGTTCCAATCCCTCAACTGCCATGAAAGAGAGGGTTCCACCAATAGTCCTCCAGGAAAAGAAAAGATGGACAATTAAGGTCCACCATGATAAACTCACAGATACAGTATCTCTCAGCCAAGAACACTGATGATGGTATAAAAATTCAACCGGCTACTGTGACTGATTACAGGAAACTGACCAAAGTGTTAGACTCTAGCAACATTCAATATCACACCTTTTCTCTTAGTTCAGAGAAAAATCTGAAGGTAGTACTGCGGGGTGTCACGGAGGATATAACTACAGATGAAATTGAGGCTGATCTCCACCACCAGGACCTGCCACTTATTAAGATCAGCAGAATGACTAGAGCAGACAAATGCCCTTTGCCTCTGGTCTTGGTTGAGATCCACACCTATGATTTAACATCGGTTTGTGGACTCCGGATCACCCCAGAGCCACTCCGTAAAAGGGCATCTACTGGTCAATGCCATAGATGCCAGAAATGTACTAAGAACCACCCCAATAACACCTGCACCAAGCCGAAAACCATCTCGGCTAAATGTGCCAACTGTGGTGGCCTTCATCCAGCAAACTACAAGGGATGTACTCAGCACCCAAAAAACAGAGGGATGGTGACAGCTAAACCACCCTCTTCATCTCCACCTAGTAAAAGATCACCTGAGGCCCCTGCTCCTCAACCTGAGACTCAGCAGCAACAGTCGGTGACCCACAAAGACAGTGGAAGCCAAAGGCAAACAAGAAGTTATGCTGATGTGGGCTGTACTAACAAACCAATATCAGAACAAAATCAGACAATGGCACCTACTAATCTGACAGCAGTTATTACAGCCTCTCTAGCTAACATGCTACAAGATTTCAGCCTGTCTAACCCTTCAGCAACCACCACTAAAATATTCCTACAAGAAACACAGGCCATCCTTACAGCAATCATAAATGAACAAAAACAAACTCTTTCCTGCCTCTCTTCTCATCATTGCATGGAATGCGAATGGCTTAAGGAACAAAATTCTGGAGCTACAAGATTTCACTTACAGATACCAATCTGATATTATTCTAATCAGTAAAACACACCTTAGGCCCTCTGCCAGTCCCAAAATTTGTGGTTATCTCATGTACAGAAATGACAGATCCAACTACAGAGGTGGTGGCACTGCCATCTTCATTTCTGTACATGAAATTACAGGTGTGGAAGTTTTCACCAGCTCTGTCGGCAGATTGAAAATCTATTCAGCTTACAATCCACCCTTAAAAACTCTACTGCACACTGATCTAAATGCCATTTTAGGAGTTAGAGTACCCATCAATATTGCTGGGGATTTAAACTCCAAGCACCCTGCCTGGAATAGTAGGCAGGGTGCTTGGAGTTTAACCAACAAGAATGGCTGCATCCTTTCCAACTGCATAGGATCAAACTATGCTGTTGTGGCTGGACCTACCGAACCAACTCATCTCAGTATGTTTGGCACCGCTGACATCCTGGAAATAGCTATCCTGCAAGACATTAAACTTCAGTACAGCCTTAAATCACTAAATGAGTTGTCATCATATCACAACCCAATTCTACTACAACTGGCAGAACAAGAATATCTCTCTCCTCCCTCTCACTCATGCATATCATGGGACAGATTGTCTAAAGCACTTAGGGATCAAATTGGACCTGTCCCTCACATATGCACAGAAGAATATGTGGATTCTGCAGTGACTAGCCTCACCCAACAGATTAAGTCCGCTATAACGGTTGCAACTTTCCACAAACCTGTTCCCAAGCCCGGTCATTTGCCCGTGGATATTATGGACTGATCAGAGAGAAGAACAGAGCTAGGAAGAGATTTCGTAACACTCGCATTCCTCAGGACAAAAGAGTTCTTAATAGATTGAACGGGACAGTGAAAGATGCACTTAAAACTCATAGAAACCAAGTTTGGGATGAAAAGTTAGCCTCTATCTCACATATTGATCACTCTATCTGGGGGTTACTGAGAAACATCAAAAATAAAAACAGACCCCCCCCCATAATCTCTAATCAGGGCCTAGTTCACACAGGTGTAGATAAGGCAGAAGCCATAGTTAAGAATCTAGAGGTGCAATGCAAACCTTCATATAACAACTTAGATTTCAATCGCTTATACAAAATCCACAGACAGGTCAGACACGTATTAAACTCCCAGACAGCATGCTGACCATATTGCACCCACATTACCTGTCGAATTATATGATATTATTAAAAAACTAAAGAACAATAAAGCTCCTGGACCAGACGACATTTCGAATAGGGTGATCAAGCTGTTGCCTCGAAAAGCTGTAGTGCACCTGACCATTATAATTAATTAATTAATGCAATTTTAAGACTTCACTATTTTCCTTCCACCTGGAAACTGGCTGATGTAATCCCTATACATAAGCCAGGCAAGGACACACACCTACCGCAAAATTATCGTCCAATCAGTCTCATCTCCAATCTGGGTAAGGCTGTGGAGAAGGTCATCCTCTCACGACTCCAAACTTCAGTAAGTGACCTAAACATCCTTGCTAAAGAACAGCTTGGTTTTCGGCAACACCATAGTACTACCCAGCAAATCCACAGAATTGTGGAATACATCACCACCAGCTATAGCTGGTGCCAGTGCACAGGAGCTGCTTTCCTAGACCTATCCAAAGCATTTGACAAAATCTGGCATTTTGGACTCCTACACAAACTTATCTCAGCCGGTATTTCACTAAAAATGGTTCATCTAATCCATTCATATCTTCAGAACAGATCAATACAAGTCAAAATCAATAGTTCTACCTCATCTGAGTGCCATATGTTTGCTGGAGTGCCGCAGGGATCCCTACTGGCTCCATTGCTGTTTTCTGTATACATGTCGGACATCCCGCACAATCCGATGTCTTCCATTTTGGCCATATGAAGACAATACAGCAATACTAAACAGATCTCTCCGACGCCATTTCATTACCAGAAAGCTTCAAGAAAACCTTCTAAAGCTGGAGGGTTGGTTCTCCAAATGGAGATTGGAAATCAACCCCCAAAAAAGCTCAGCCATTCTTTTCTTGAAAAGGCCAATATCTCCTGCAGGAGATGTGTCACTATTCAATACTAAAATTCTCTGGCAGACAGAAACAAAATACCTGGATGTAATTCTCGACAGAAAGCAATCTTTTAACCAACACATCAAGTTTATGTGTGCAAAGGCATCTAAAGCCATCGCACAGATCTATATCTGCTAATTAATAGAAATAGCAAGCTCAGCAACAGAATCAAATTGCAGCTATACCAGATGATGATTCATCCTATAATTACCTATGCCTCTCCAGCCTGGAGCCACACCTCTAATACTAACATTATCAAAATACAACAACTGCAAAACAAGTGCTTGAGAGTGATTCTGAATGCCCCATAGTATATTAGAAACAATCAACTTCATAGAAATACAAATATTCCCTATATTTTCTCTTTCCTACAATCCTTAGCATCTAAGTTCTTCCTAAAGACGTCCATACACCCCAACGATTTGGTTCAGCAAGCCGCAGCATACGAGGCAACAGACATATTCAAACATAGAAGACCAAAAGCTATATTAACCTCCTATAGCGAAGCATAATCTCTATGACCATTCAGGACGAGCAGACTGCTCATAAAATTTACTCTCACTGTAATCGCAACAGATAGCGGGGAATATGAAAAGCATCTTGCTTCACCCTTAAAGTCATAAATGTCAATTGTCAATGTCAACCTTGGTATTATCCAGGTCTACTTACTCACTGATGAGACCTCAATAAAGGTCGAAACCGGTCTAGGTAGTGACCTCTCCTCATAATGTAAAACAGTAATACATCTCCTAGGAGCAGTGTTTTACATTATGAGAAAATATTAAGGATGGTGATGGAACTTGCTCCACCTTTGCTCCAAGTTGCCCTAGTGTTGACTTCCGCTTGAACTCGCCGATAGTTCTTCGGCATGAAACTCTTAGATTTCAATCTCAGCATTTCATATCCGGCTTTAAAATAATGAGGGATTTACGCTGCCAGAAAAAGAATAGTCTCTTGGCTCTTTGTCGTAATTCATCAACTATACTACTAGTACTTGTTCTTTGTTAAATGTAATAATAATGATTAAAAATAATTAAAAAAAAAGCAGGTTTGCTATATAATTACATTTGGTAAAGCAAGAAAATTAATCATTTAAATTGTTTAACCAAGTAGGAATGTAATGCAATTTCACAGCTTTAAAGTACACAACAATATTAAGAGAAATGGAAAGAAAAACAGAAAATTGCATAGTAAATAAGTGAAGGAAATAATCTAGAAGTGGCAGCAGTACATGGAATAAAGCTGAAATATACTGTATATAGCTGATTAAAATTTGTTTATTTACTGGCTATCATTTTCATGATATGTTATCATAAGATAGGTAGTTACATGGAAAACACATGAGATATCTAAAAGACTAAGACAACTCTGAAATTAATGACATGGTATTGAAATCTTGCAGGATGATTAAAATAAAGAAATCTCTGATGAGTGATTCTGGAATGTTTTCTATCATTAGTAAATCATTAAATTATCACTAAAAGTTACTATTTATAATTATACAGTAGAATTTTGTAACTAAATCACTAAATCATCACTAAAATTTATTATATAAATATACAGTAGAATTTTGTTACTAAAAATAAATAAAACAACTTTTATGCAATTTCATCAAAACAATCAGTTTTAGTTATAGACTTGTAAAATGTGCGGATGTACATAACCTGCTTAGTTTTATTTCTCCAAATAAAGAGAATCTTGTCATAGGTCAAATTGAGAAAAAAATTTCTTCATTGGCTTACCTTTCCTGCAGTGCAAATAATCTGATTAGTTGAAGAGAAGCATCTACATATAAAAATAGCATATTACCCACATACTATGAAATCAAAGGAAAAAAGGGAAAGAAGCAGTTGAAGATTTAAGCACATGCAATTTCTTAATTGAAATAATTATGCAAAGTAAAAAAGAACAGCAAGTAAAGAGTAATATGCAAATAAAGAGAATGACATGTTAAATTTATAAAGCATGAACAGCAGGGATTAATAAAGTTAAAAAGTATTCACAAATTCTCTCTCTCTCTCTCTCTCTCTTTTCACATGTTTACAAATATCACAACCAGAGAAGATCCTTTTGATTTATATGAAAGCTGTATTTTTTTATTTTATTTATTTTTTGTTGGATGATTTGTTCTTTGATCACAGTTTCTAAATTTTGATTCTTATTAGCTGAATATTTGACTAAAATTATGCTAATAACAGTCATGATAGACAGGAAGGAATATGCAATAACAATGAGCTTTCTGCTCTCACTATCATATAAAATGAGGCACACATTTAGTTTTCCAAACTATCATGCAAATTACTTAAAAATAAATTATGTACTTATTTCAAGGATGAGTAATTTATTATTATTATTTTTTTTTTTTTTCAGAGCACTGGAGAAGAAACAGATATCTAAATTAATAATATTTTTATATTCAAAAAGTTACATAAGATGCCTTATATATTACAGGTTGCTGCTCTGTTGAGTCAATGACAGAAGTACTGGACATACTAATTCAGAATAGTTAATACTAGACTACTGTTTTAAAAGTAACTACTAACACATGTAAATAATAAATAAAAATTTGTGGAGTCTAAGAACTAAATTAAAAGCAAGCTTCTCTTTCCAATATATACTTAAGATCAGTTAAGCAAGAAAGAAAGAATGAAAAACATAATTGGATCTAACTTGGATTATATTTTCTAATGTTAAAAAACTTGTAAAAATATGAACAAACAAATAATTCTGAAGCATGAGTTCTTAATACTAATAGAGGATTTTTCTAATGTCTTCCTCCTGGCAAAACATTAGAAGAATCAAGATGTGAGTATAGTTCGCCCACCGATTTGAGGTCCCTCGACACTTCTGCGCATGTCAGAAAAAGGAGAATCCATTCCGTTAATAGGGTAATCAGTCTGTCTTCTGGGATGTAATAAACAAACTGAGTTTGTTTATTATTACAGGTCGGAAAATTTAGCTTTTCTTTTACGAACATTGCTGTTTTTAAAGTGTAACTATTTTGCTTGTATAACAGTTGGAAAAATGTACGTAGAGTGTTAATACGTGTAAATACTGCGTTCTACATAAAGCAATGTCACTTCGCTCCATGATAAGTTTCCTTTTATTATGGGACTTTTTAAAACAAAATCCGATTTCATGAAGTATTTTCCTTAAAGTTTCTCTTTTCCAAGGAAAATTAATTTTTTCTTTAAGCACAGGAATCAATTTCGGAACAGTTGGCACTCTTTTCTCGACCACGTAAAATTCGTGAATAGTTCTTCTTATAACGTCTACATCAAAATCATTCAAAGCTACGGTTTTCTTTCTCTGGCGCTTTTTTTAGGAGATTTAAATTTTGGCTTACCTTCACCTTTTTGATTCCCTACGAATTCTTTTAACAGTCGACCCCGATACGCCCGCAATTGCACTTGCACGTTTTATGACTTGAGAAAGGGGAAGAAGACGGCCTTCTGACGATTCTTTTTCGCAGAATGTCAGCACATTATTCAATATTCTTTTGCAAGAACTACTGAAACGTGTAACAATAGAACTTGTTGTCTGTACTGGATCCATCATACAAATTAATAATAAAAAAAATAATGCAAAAAGAGAACAAAAATCAAGCTAGTACTAGCACAGCGACAGACAAGAAAGCACGTGATTTTGCATGTTGGCGACCAATTCGTACATCCTTCATTTCTTTCTCCCCTTCAGCATGAATCTACTATTCTTGGCATCAAGCCAAGAAGGGATCTAGAAATGGTGGGCGAACTATACTTCATAACAATAGGAGGAAGAGATATACCTCATTTGTTTATACAGGAGCTGGAGGGAAAAAAAACTAATAACAGCATGTGTTTCAGAATTAACACCCTGTCTTGCCTATATAAGCCATACTTTGATGGCATATCAGCATGGAAGAAACCTTTATCCAGCATGTTCGTAAAATTCAGTCATCAAGCTAACGTCTTATTGACCTCACCTCTAAACTCTTAAAAGTAATGAAGATCATTAATGGCCAGCTTTTCACTACCCAGAGGTCCATCAGTTAAAAAGTTACCATCAATATGCCATTCTTGATCCATGGTAGATTTCCTAGATATTTCCAATGTATTTAATAGATTGTAACAAGGCCTTCTTACCAAGCTGCCATCTTATGGTCTTGGTCTTTCTTCTACCCTTTGTGACTGAATTATCAGCTTCTTCTCTGGTCCCCTCATTGCATGTCATAGTCATTTCCTCTTATCTGATTCCTCCATCTGTGATACTCTGGAACACAATACTGTCACTTGCACTCTTCACCTAACAGAATGATAAAAACATAAAACTTGGCTGCCATCTGGGCAGAAGGGAAGTTTTTTACATTTGGCCTTTATTTTAGAAAGTTCACTTGGATTTATTGATGACTTTTTTTTTTTTTTTTTTTACAGTTGCTATGAGCTACATGAGAAACTGGGATTTTTGACTTAAATCCTTAAATGCAAATTGAATTTTTATCTTGGACTGATTTGGCACATTTGTTGAATGAAGGCTTGGATAAGAGTTAGGAGTTTTAAATGGAAAGGAGAATGCCTTCATTCCAGCAAAGATTATTTCAGTTATTTGGTCAAAGCAGGATGTTTGAATCAGGAGAACAGATAGTAATCAGACCATGAAAAAAAGGTGTCGAAATATTGGATTTTTTCAAGTGGCACTAATGGGCCAAATGGAATGAAATCCAAACACCATAGGATATGAGGTTGAGATTGGCTAGGAGAATGTCTATTACCCAGTTTGTGTTTGATTATTACTGACATCGCATTCAAACCAACTCCCCTTTCCTGATTTCACAGTTTGATCTGTGAAATCAGGAAAGGGGAGTTGGTTTGAATTGTGATGTTATTGTTATGTGGACATTCAAGCAGGAGTGATAAACTTGTGTTTATAACTTCCATACAGGGAGCACCCAGACTGCATTCAGGATGTTCTCAACAGTGTCCCAACATGCTACTGTATTTAGACTCCCACTAACCACAACAGGCAGAGTAAGCAGAAGCAAGATTTCTTGGCTAGTCAGGAAGTCTCCAGACATACTGCCATCAGTTTGATTATTATTATCATCAACTCCATGAAGTCGAGACTCATCGTGGGAAGTCCCACTCTCACATGCATAGTTCATCATAACTCGACTTAAATGCATTCACTGTCCCTGAACTCACCAATATTAGGTGATTCCAATGTATTCCAATCACCCACTACTCTTCATGCAAAAAATCTACTCCTCACCCCCCTGCTCACATCTATTTTATACAGCTTTCAGGGATGGACTCTCGTTGTCCCCGTCTCTAGATATTCTGTGAAAAATATCATCCACGTTAATCTGGTATTTATCCCTTACCAACTTATATGTCTGGATCATGTCTCTCCCTCTTCCTTCTATCTACTAGGCTCTGTAATTTGCATTCTCTCAATCTGTCCTCATATTCCACATTCTAGAGACCAGAAACCAATCATCTCTGGACCCTCTTGATCTCATCTCATCCTATTGAAAACCTGGTGACCAAATCTACACAACATAATCCATATGTGGTCTGATCAGTCTTGTACAATGGAATCAAAACATCCTTACCTGTACATTTCAGTGTTCTCCACATCATTCCCATAATCCACTGTGCTGTCCTCACGATTTTAGTAAAATGCCCAAGAAATTTCAAATCTATCGATAACCCCCAAATCCTTCATCTCCTCCAAAATATCCCCCACCAATCCTATACATGCATCCCATCTTTGCTTCACAAATTTTAAACCCTTACTTTGTAATATTAAACAGACATCGCACAAAACTCTCCCATTCAGAGTCTATTTAGGTCCTCTTCCAACATCTGCAAACAACTGTATATCACATTTAAGCCCTTTCCAATGTCATTTACATACAAATTAAACAACAATGGTTTCCCAAAACAGACCTCTGGGACCCACAACTAGTGACTTTCCTCTTCTGGGATATTGCTTCCCCCCATTACACAACTTGTTGATACCTATCAGAGAGCCAATTTCCTATCCAACCTCTGAACAATAATGATTATACAGAGGGTAAAGTGGGTCTGCAAGCTAGAGACTAGCTTGCAGACCCACTTTATCCTCTGGAGGTGGTGTTACCTAGTTAATTATGGTGTATAGAATGTTTGGCGAGGCTACTACTCACGGTTTATGTGCGAAGGAAGGGGAGGAACAATTGGAGAAGAAACATGGCAATAGCCACTTCATTCTTCCAATAAGTAGATGGTAGTCCTCCTTGTTATAAATAACTCTTTTAATATCCTGACGTTTTGATCTTCATATTAAGATCATCATCATCTGGAACATATACAAATATACACAACAAGCTAAGTTACATTACATACAGTGAGCTAGAGAAACAATGAATTGATCACAAGTTATTCTACTGGCATGACCTCTAGTGAAAAAAAAAAATTAATTATTTATAAACTACATAAAGCTAAATTCTATTTATGACAACATGAATAAACATTCTTTCTTACAGATAGTTTTCTTTCAGTAACAATGATGTCCTATTTTTACCATTACAATTGTTATTTTTGATTTAGGATCCTGGATTTTCTACAATTCTGTTTATAGTTGCTCTGAAAGAGGAAAGGTTCCGTAGGTCGAATATATGCCTTCCATATGTTTGGAATTTTTAGACCATCATTATTGTTCCGATTAGGGTGGTTGGTAATAATCTCACAGGCTTCCTTAAATTTGCGTTCATACCATGTTTTAGCGTGATGTAAACAACTAGTGCTTTTCCAGTCAATTCTATGTATGGTGTTCAGGGAATGATCAGAATGGCCGCGTCACCATAATTATTATATTTAATGTGTCGTTTATGTTCTTTTTGTTTGATAGGAATTGTGCATCCTGTTTCTCCTATATATGGTATGTTACAGGTGCAAAAAATATGGTATACTCAGTGGTAAGCTATAAGGGGTTCGCACGAGCCCTTTGTTAAATTTTTCTCAAATTTGCAAGCCCCTTGTTCTTCTTGTTTAATAATCTTGTAGAACTAGAAAATACCACAGCGTAATGTATACATGCTACTATAATTGTTACTTTAAATTCATATGGATTTTCTGATAACTATTGAAAAAATCATCTCATTGCATTTTGTTCTGATGGAGCTAGTGTAATGTTAGGAAACAAAACAGGTGTTGCAATCAAACTTCTACAAAAATTTCCCAACATAGTAATTTGGCATTGTGTAGCTTATCGTTTACAATTAGCATTAGACGATTTGATAAAAAACATTAAAGAAATAAATCATTTTGAAATATTTATGGATAAATTATATGCTTTTTATCATCAATCACCAAAAAATCAACAATAATTAAATACAATTGCAAAAGAATTGGTATCGAAATTTTAAAGATCAGCCATGTGTTTGGATTACAATAGGCAGCTTGCAGTTTAGGAACGGCTCTTGCTGTGTGGAGAAATTACCGCTTTATGCAAGCATTTTGGATCGAACGATAAATATAAGGGCTTTTTAAACCGACTTCTCAATTTGGAATTTTTAAAAGATCTAGCATTAATGATTGATATCCTACAGGAATTATCATATCTGCCAGAAGCGATAGAAAGTCGCAATATAAGTATTATAAGGGCCAAACCCCCCCCCCCTCTTTTTTTTTTTTTTTTACTCGATGAAGCGAGCCGTTTGTTAAAATTTCCATAGCTCACCACTGGGAATACTCTAGGGTGGGACAGCGGAGGGAGTGGGTCTTTGGATGAGTTGAGTAAGCTTTTTAATTTTGCAGGAGGTTTAAAGGTGGCTTCGAGGTTGTATTTTTGTAGTATTCTGTTTATTTTATCTGATGTCCCTTTAATGTAAGGAATGGTTATAATTTTATAGTAGTCTGGTTTGTCTTTGTTTTTTATTGAGGTCTTGTAGAGAATTTTGTTAATAGTGTTTTGACTGTACCCATTTTTTTGAAAAGTTTTGCTCATTACTTTAAATTCGTCTTTCAGTGCCTGTTCACTGGAGCAGAACTACAGAACCCTGTTTTTTAGAGTATTAATGACAACTAGTTTTTGTGTTGGCTGGTGGAAGGAATTTATGTGTGCATATATTGATCAGTATGTATCGGTTTCCGGTAAACAGTGAAGGAAAGATCGCCAGAAGGAAGACGTGTGACAAGTGTATCTAGAAATGGAAGTGTGTTCTATTTTTCAATCTCAATTGTGAACTGTATGCATTTTTGTTGTTTGTTTAGGTGGCTAAGGAATGTGTCTAGCGGGCATGGGACCAGATCGCGATTTGCTGACCTTCATACCATATCTATTACAACAGTTATTCAATTTAGTCAGAGAATCTTGCAGACTTGTAGTGGATTTATTTAGAAGTATAACAGCTTGTTCTTCACCAAGTTTTTCTTCCACAATTCTTCTCAACCGTTTCTCAAGTATACTTGCATAGATCTTGCCAGCAACACTCAGTAGGGAAATACCTCTGTAATTCTCACATTCAGTTTTATTTCCCTTTTTTTATATATGGGTACTATGAGAACTCTACTCAAATCATTGGGAATTCGTCCCTCTCTCCATGCTTTCTGAACTATGCAGTGCAGCCATTGCAAGGCTTTTATACTACCATACTTCAGCATTTCTGGTCGAATATCATCTACTCCTGCTGCCTTTCCACATTTCAAGCCTTTGATGGCTTTTTCTACTTCAAATATGGATATAAATTCCTGACTGCATGCCTGGTCAGTGTTTTTTACCACGGTGCTGTCATCACTGCTTGTTTCATTTAACAGTTTTTCAAAGTAATTACTCCATACTTCAAGGATATCTTGTTCTTCCGTTTTCATGTCACCTTTATCATCTCTAACTCCTTTTACAGCACTCTTTCCTCCATTCCTAAGCTTCTTCAACAACCTCCAGAATATTTTGCCACCTTCTTGATATTTATTTTCTATATTCTTGCCAAACTCCTCCCATGACTTTTGTTTAGCTAGTTTTACACACTGTTTAGCATTCTTGCATTTGTCTCTGTATTCTCTAAGAGCACAAGCTGACTTATTTGCCTGGAATGTTTGATATGCTTTCTTCTCTTCCTTCACTGCCTCTTTAACTTCCTGTGTCCACCATTGAGTTCTAATTTTTCTATACTTGCAGACAACTTCACCACATGCCTCTCTAGTTGAATCAATCAGGGCTTTTTTCAAGGCTTGCCACTGAATCTCCAAGGTTTGATTCCTGTTCTCAAACTCTTTCATTTTTCCTTCAATAATCTTTGTGTATTTTAGTCTACAGTTAACATCTGAGAGCTCCTCAACTTTTATTCACTTTAAAACTTTCTTACATGATATTCTTTTCAATATGAAATTCAATTTTATCCTGCTCAAGACTAAATAGTGATCACTTCCAATTTCAAATCCTCTGTACACTCTGGTGTCCTGCACCAGGGAGAAAACATCAATATCAACAATAACATAGCCAATGAGACTTTTCTTATTCCTTGCCTCTTCTCTCCATGTGAATTTGTGCACATTTTTATGTTGGAACATGGTGTTATTAATAACCAGTCCATGTCCTGAGCAGAAATCCAACAGATATTTGGCATTATTATTAGCTTTGCTCTTTTCTCCAAATTTTCCCAAAATATTTTTGTATGTCTCACAATCATTTCCTACTCTGCTATTTAGATCCCCAACAAGGACCAACTTTTCCTTTTGCATTGTGTCAGTTGCTTTTTCTAAAGCCTCAAAAAATTCCTCCACTTCCACCTTAGTAGAAACTTCTGCGGGACCATAGGCACAAATAAGTCATTGTCCAGTTCCCCATTCTCATATTTGCCCACATTACTCTACTTGAGACTGACTGCCATTCAAGAAGGTTAGCCTCTTATTTTGTGTTGAATACTATGGCTACTCCTTCTTTTCCTTGATTCTCATTGCCTGAATATAACATTTTGTATTTATTGCTCAGAAAGATCTCACCAGTTTTTGTCTTTTTTGTTTCAGTCACCCCTATAATGTCAATCTGGTACTTATCTAATTCCTCAGCTAGCTCCATTTCTTTGCTATTCAGGCTTCTTATGTTGATAGTACCAATGTTTAACACAGGAATATGATCGACCTGATATTAATAGGCCAGAAATGGAGAACCTCAATTCAACATGCTGATCATTCCAAGGAACTGATATTGATTCGCACCACAGCTTAGTAATTGCAAATACAAGACTAAAACTGAAACAGAAGTACAAAGGAAAGTTCCAAAAAGCTAGAGACATCTCAAAACTAAATGAAGACAGGCTAAGAAAAGCATATCAGAACATATTGGAAACTAAGCTTAAGACCCTAAGTGAAAAACAAAATATAAATACAAGAGCAGAACGACTGACTACAGTGCTAAAAAAATCAGTAGAGGAAGTAATTTCTGAAAGAGAAAAGATCAACAAGAAATGGATAACTCAGGAAACCCTAAAATTGGTACAAGAGAAAAGAGAACTGAAACTTAAAAGAGATAATTCAGAGGCAGCAGATGAGTTATACCATCAAAAATGCAATGAAGTATAGAAAGCAGCAAGATCTGATACAGCCAAATGGTTGGAGGACCAATGCAAAGACATTGAACAGTACTACGGAGAACACAAAACTAGAGAGGTCTACAAACTTATAAGAAATGTCAATAGGAAGTGGCAAACAAGATCAGTAGCAGTCAAAGATGAAAATGGTAAAGTATTGATGGACAAGACAAAAATCATACACAGATGGACAAGATATTGCAGCGAACTATATAAAAATCAACTAAACGATACTGCAACAGAAGTAATCAAAGAACTAAAAGCAATCTCTCCACCAGCAGAGATCTTTGAAAATGACATCTTGGAAGAGGAGGTGAATAAGACTATAAAACACCTCAAGAACAACAAGAGTCCTGGAAATGACAACATAATAGACGAGATGCTAAATATGGGGGAGAATCAGTTGTAAAAGAAATACATGTATGTAATGAAATATGGAGATCAGGGTATGCCCCCAAAGATTGGAAAAAATCAGTCTTGGTTGTTCTTCATAAGAAAGGCAGTGCTTTAGAATGCACCAATTACAGAACTATTGCATTGATGAGTCATCTTGGCAAAGTGCTGATGAAAATACTAACAGAATGCCTGAAGGGGCATATGGAGGCATATCTTCCGGATGAGCAAGCCAGATTTTGACAAGATCGAAGTACAGTGTAACAAATACTTTCACTAAGACTAATAGCAGAGAAAGCTCGAAGAAAGAATAAAAAAGATATACTGCTGTTTCGTGGACTTCCAAAAAGCATTTGATAATATTGACCAAAATATAACATGGGCTGTCTTAGAATCCTATGATGTGGACAATAAATTGATCCGCCTGCTGAAAGATATAAACAGCCAAGCACAAGCAAAAATCAGAATAGCAGGTGAGATTGAAGATTGGTTTGCCACTTGTCAAGGCACAAGACAAGGGGAGCCAATATCACCAATCATCTTCATCACACATCTGGGAAGAACACTAGATAAGATTAAAGAAGAAGGTGGAGGCATTTCAATAAATGGCATGAGAATAAACTACCTCTGCTTTGCAGATGACATCGTCATGATTGAAGAAGACACAGCAAGGCTGGAACGGACATTGCAAACACTATACGCAGAAGGAAAAAGATATGGACTAAATATCAACTTTGAAAAAACTAAAACAATGATATTCGGACAACAGGAGTTACTGAACAGAGTTACGATAGACAGATTTCAACTGGAAAATGTGGAACACTTCACATATCCTGGATGCCACATGATGCATGACTTGGACCCCAAAAAAGAGATAAAAATTAGAATAGCCAGAGCAACAACTATTTTAAAAGCCATGGACAAAATATGGAAGAGCCAAGCTATAAAGATGCAAACTAAACTGTGCATTGTAGAAACCTGTATCTTCAGCAGCATGCTCTATGGATGCGAGGCCTGGGTACTCCAGAGAGAATCTGAAAGGAGGATATTGGCATTTGAGAGGAAGTGCTATAGAAAAATTTTGAGAATAAGCTGGACACAGAAAGTGAACAATGAGGAAATCTACAGATGAATACAACCAAAAGAAAACCTGATCGAGAAAATAATCAAAAGGAAACTACATCTATTTGGTCATATGTGTAGAATGAATGATAAGAGAAAATTAAAAACGTTGCTGTTTGGAATGATTGAAGGAAAGAACGAAAGAGGAACACCAAACAGAGAATGGGGCGATAACATCATCAAATGGTGTGGAAACTCTATACACAAACTGAATCATCTTGCACAAAATAAAACGCAATAGAAGAATCATATCAAGATGGCAGCAGACACCTACGGACATTGGACCCATGGTTGTTGATGATGATGAACCCTAACTGGTTTCCTTTTTCCAATTCCACTGACCAAAGTGAAAAAGAAGCCATGATATGTGATGACCTAAAGCAAACTGACAATCTTCTGCACGTACACATGGATCTTTTCTTAATCAGTTCTATGTCCAGGTAATTCAGATCACAATCTCATTCAAGTTTCATCTTTAGTAGAATGTCCTCCCCTCAGACATTCACAACCTCATGTCCATTGGTGCAATAACAATGCCAAGAAGGAAGAGCTCCAAGAATTTTACTTCTTTCCATTATCTATATGTTCCTGTTCTTCAGATCCAGATACATATTATCTTGTTACAGAAATTATCCATGACAGCCTTCAATTGTTCACTCTGTTCAAAATTCCTACCCAATATCCATTCCATGGTTTTCGATGAAATGTACCAGGGCAGCCAAAAACTTATCATAAAATGCCTTAAGACAAAAACACCAGATTCATTCACAGTCTACACCAGGGGTCACCAAAGTCATTTGCCCGTCGACCCCTTCAAGCGTTTCTTGACTTTTTATCGACCCCCTATATTTTACTATTACGTAATTATAATAGGACAAGCAAAAAAAGACGCTTATATGAATTTTTAGATTGTTTATTTTATAGTTACAGTGTTTATTGTATGTATAATATAGTATATATTATTATATTACTATTACTATTACCAGTAATATCACTGGTATTACTAGTGATATTAATAAACTACTGGTATTAATATCACTGGTATTACTACCAGCGCTGCTCAACTCTTCAACACAGAGAAGTTTAGTTCATGAATGAATAATGATTGAATTATAATATGTATGTTGATGAATTTTAGAACATTAACGCTCACTTGTATGTCGATGTGCAAAAATGAGACTGGGATTGAATACTTGTATCAGTAAATAAGAACCACGCACGTGTTGCGATCTCGCTCCCACTGTGCCGGCCAGCAGGAACCACCAACATCCGTTTATTGGTAAATACGTCATTTTGGCCTACTTGATTGGCCTCAGTAACTATTTTCATGACCTTACTCCATCTTACAGGTCCTATTCATGGACCTGTAAGATGGAGGTACTGATCCCACGATTCACTCTAATTGCGTTGTAATCCAAGTTAACCGAATTAAATATTACCCATACAATGATGCCTTATATTTTTCTGTCGACCCCCAATTGACTGACCCCCTTTGGCGACCATTGGTCTACAATACAGCACTTGCATCATCATTAAGAGGGCTAAATCTGACAAGGAATAAGTGTAGAAAACTTGTTACCTCTATCTTTGCAAGTCATGTCTTTTAGTTGCTTGCACAATTTCTGCACATCTGCACTCACGTGCTTCACACAGATGGCATTATATCACCTAAAAATAAAGCTGACCTGCTAGCATAATTCTTCTCATCCAACTCCTGCAATAGATTACCAAGGGTAAGTCATCTTCTTTATTACTTGGAACAGTGCAACATGTCTTTTGTGGCTTTTCTGTTAAAAAGAACATCTAAAAATTCTCTTGAACAACTTGGATAACAAAAAGGAATTTGGTTCTTTGGTATCCCATCTATTGGGTTCAACAGATGTGTTCCCTCAACCTATTATGTATCATTTCTATGCTATATTATACTCAGCTGGCAATCACCTCAGCATGGAAGTAAACCCATATACAGCTGACTTCAGAAAAAAAAAAAAAAAAAAAAAAGGTGATATTGGATGTGTAATCTTATTAAACAAGAGATTCGTAAGAAAAGGATGATGTGGAAGGAATACCGTGTGCATAAGGATGACGTCAATTATGATAGTTATAAGCAGCAGGCTAGAATAGTCACAAGCATTGTACGCAAAGCAAAGAGTATGAAAAGAAACTGGCTTTGCATGCTAAAGACAACCCACAAGAATTCTATTGATATGCTGCAAGTAAAATGAATGAATATGAAACGATAACTCTTCTAAATCCAGATGCCATGATGGTTACTGATGCAGAAGAGGTTGTTCAGCTAACGAGTGCCCATTTTGTTAAAAGTTATCAACAAGCTCACTGCTACCTCTTCACTGGATGATGAAACACAGGTGTATGAGGATGAGGTATTAGAGCTGTTGCACAAATTGAATAAGAATTCCGCAATAGATGGGATATCAGCATGTGTGCTAAAAGAGTGTTCAGCTGTACTGGCTATTCCTTTAACCAGGCTGTTCAATGAGTCTCAGAACAGCAAATATTCCGCAGGAATTCAAGGAATGTAGGGTAATTCCACTGCACAAGGGTGATGTGCAAAGAGTGCAAAGACTGATGTATCCAACTATTGACCAATTAGTATCTCAGGAGCATATTATTATATTAGGCAAAGATTTCAGAAAAATTGGTTAGGACTCATATTCAGAAATGGATTGACAGTGAATCTCTACTTTGCAATGAACAACATGGGTTTAATAAGGGAAGGTCATATTTTAGAAACTAGCTCACATTCTATAACAATGTTACTTTTGGATTTTGTTAAGGCTTTTGACAGAATATAGCATGATAGACTCTTGTGTAAATTGGAGAAAATGGGTTTGGGTTATAGAATATTAGAATGGATAAGAGGATGGCTGACTGACAGATATCAAAAAGTGGTATACAGGGGGATGCGAGTCTGCAAGATTTAATTGGAGAGCTGGCTGCCACTACAGTGAGACATTGTCTCATATAGCCTAGTGTTGCTCCACACCCATGGGGTCCGCTTGCAGAGGCATAACGATGTGGTCTCCATTCTGAACAACCTCTTTAAGAACCAAGGTTGGGAGACCACAGTGGAACCACATTATAGGACCTCCGTGGGTTTGCGTACACCAGATTTAGTGATTAAAAGAGATGGTGACGCATGAGGCAACTCCGAGGTTTACCAGCGCCACCATCTCTTTATAAGATGTATGGAGTGCAGATAGTTATAAGGACTTAAAACCGCTTGGGCTTATGCAGAAGGATATAAAAGTTCTTCCTTGAGTGCCCTACAGGGCACACTGGTGGCGAGGCATGGCATTGCCACCAGAGAATGACTACAATGATAACTAGAACATGCATAGAGTAAAACACTTGTAAAGACTTAGGCCTATATCAAGACTGGACATGATGAAAGGGTAGTGCTGCCCATAACCAGTACAAAGATTAATAAAAAAAAATAAAATAAAATAACAAGTGGTGTACCACAAGGATCAGTGGTTGGCTCACTGTTATTCAATCTGTAAATTAATGATAATGGGAAGGATTTGACAAGCGACATTCAGCTATTTGCTGATGATGCAAAGATAGGTAGGGTAATCAGGAATGCTGCTGACATGCAGTACTTGCAGAATGATTTGAATAGGTTGGAATTATGAGCATAGTAAAATGGGATCTAAATAGCAGAGTAGGAAATGATTGTGACACACAAAAAAATATTTTGGTAAAATTTGGAGAAAAGAGCAAGGCTAATAATAATGGCAAATATCTGTTGGATTTCTGCTCAGGACATGGACTGGTTATTACTAACACCGTGTTCCAACATAAAAATGTGCACAAATTCACATGGAGAGAAGAGGCAAGGAATAAGAAAAGTCTCATTGACTATGTTATTGTTGATATTGATGTTTTCTCCCTGGTGCAAGACACCAGAGTGTACAGAGGATTTGAAATTGGAAGTGATCACTATTTAGTCTTGAGCAAGATAAAATTGAAATAAAATAAAGATTCATATTGAAAAGAATAAAATGTAAGAAAGTTTTAAAGCGAATAAAAGTTGAGGAGCTCTCAGATGTGAACTGTACACTAAAATACACAAAGATTATTGAAGAAAAAAATGAAAGAGTTTGAGAACAGGAATCAAACCTTGGAGATTCAGTGGCAAGCCTTGAAAAAAGCCCTGATTGATTCAACTAGAGGAGCATGTGGTGAAGTTGTCTGCAAGGATAGAAAAAAAAGAACTCCACGGTGAACACAGGAAGTTAAAGAGGCAGTGAAGGAAAAGAAGAAAGCATATCAAAAGTTCCTGACAAATAAGTCAGCTTGTGCTCTTAGAGAATACAGTGACAAATGCAAGAATGCTAAACACTGTGTAAAACTAGCTAAACAAAAGTCATGGAAGGACTTTGGCAAGAATATAGAAAATAAATATCAAGAAGGGGCAAAATAGGAGGTTGTTCAATAAGCTTAGGAATGGAGGAAAGAGTGCTGTAAAAGGAGTTAGAGATGATAAAGGTGACATGAAAAACGGAAGAAAAAGATATCCTTGAAGTATGGAGTAATCACTTTGAAAAACTGCTAAATGAAACAAGCAGTGATGACAGCATAGTGGTAAAAACACTGACCAAGCATGCAGTCAGGAATACATATCCATGCTTGAAGTAGAAAAAGCCACCAAAGGCTTGAAATGTGGAAAGGCAGCAGGAGTAGATGATATTCAACCGGATATGCTGAAGTATGGTGGTATAAAAGTCTTACAATGGTTGCACTGCATAGTTCAGAAAGCCTGCACAGCGGGACGAATTCCCGATGATTGGAGTAGAGCTCTCATAGTACCCATATATAAAAAGGGAAATAAAACTGCTTGTGAGAATTACAGAGGTATTTCTCTACTGAGTGTTCCTGGCAAGATCTATGCAAGTATACTTGATAAATAGTTGAGAAGAATTGTGGAAGAAAAGCTGGGTGAAGAACAAGCTGGATTCAGGCAAAATAGAGGCTGTCAGGATCAGATTTTCACTTTACGACAAATAGTCGAGAAAGCATGGGAATATAACAAAGATCTGTATTTAAGTTTTGTCGATTTGGAAAAGGCATATGACAAGGTGCCAAGAGAGAAGCTATTTAATACACTACAGTTATATGGTGTCAATGGGGCATTATATCAAGCAATACTTAGTCTTTATTTCAGTTGTAAGTCAGCAGTTAGAATTGAAGGAAGTACAGGAAGATGGTTTAATGTTAAATCTGTTGTGAGACAAGGATATACATTATCCCCTCTGTTATTCATTATCTATATGGATCACATTATGAAGGAAAGTGGTATTAAACATGATATCAAAATTGGAGATGTTAATGTCAGCTCTTTGCTTTATGCAGATGATGTTATACTTCTAAATAAATCTGCTACAAGTGTGCAAGATTCTCTGACTAAATTGAATAACTGTTGTAATAGATATGGTATGAAGGTCGGCAATAAAAAGACAAAGACAATGAAAATAGGCAGAATCATTGAAAATGTCAACTGTGTTGTGAATAGAGAACCTGTGGAAAAAGTAAAACATTTCAGCTACTTTGGCACGATTTTTAGTGAAGATAGTAAATTCAATATAGAAATAGACAACAGAATCAGCAAAGCTGGTATAGTGGGAACTCAATGGAATAAATTCATATGGATTAAGAGAGAAATTAGTTGGAACACTAAATTAGCTGTATACAAGGCAGTGTTCAAACCAGTTTTAACTTATGGATCTGAGAACTGGGTCAGAAGTAAAACACTTGACCAAAGACTAGAGACTGCAGACATGAGAGCCCTGAGAAAGATTAGGGGCATGAACAGATGGCAATCTCATATTAAAAACGAGGATATTAGGAAAGAACTTGACATTGTCAGCATTCAGGAATGCATTAGCAGAGCTAATTTTATTTGGCATGGTCACTTAAACAGAATGGGAGATGAAAGATCAGCAAAACAAGTGTTCTCTGCCAGGTTGGCAGGGAAACAACCCAGAGGAAGACCAAAATATAGGTGGATCAATATGGTAAAAAGTGCCTTAATAGATAGAAATATAACATCTGATAATGTTGGAGTCTTGACAGGTAACAGGGCTGATTTGGAGGAAAATTGTAGATCGGAAGTTAGTAATGATGCAAATTTTTCATGTAGTACTATCATATCCTGTACACCCCTTGAGAGTACATGTCAGGAATTTGATGATGATAAAAAATTATATTCTTGTAAGCAAACAAAGTTTGCACGTGAAGTTTGTTCACGACTAGGCTACTTGTATATAGAATGTAATGACTTTACATTAATTGTCTTGGTATTCCATAATGCAAAGCACATCCTTTCAGGTGTGTAATGCTATGCATTAGGGGAAGGGCCATTACCCAGTCCAGTTCTGACCTTTATTGAGGTATCATTAGTGGGAACCAGACACAGAAGAGATACTGAGGCTGAAGTAATGCAGAATTAATATATATCCTATATACAAGTAATGAAAATGTGTCACACCTAATTATTAAAATACTCTGGGTTATAGCAAGTTGTAGAATTTCTTGACATTTTCAATTTAATTTATAACCAAGTGAGAAAACTTTCTACAACTTGTTCTAATTCACAGTATCATCATCATTATCAAATTCCTGCCATGTACCCTCAAGGGGTGTACAGGATATGACAGTACTACATGAAAAAATTACATCATTACTAACTTCCTATCTACAATTTTCCTCCAAATCAGTCTGTTACTTGTCAAGACTCCAACATTATCAGATTTTATATTTCTATCGTCTAAGGCACTTTGTACCGTATCAATCCACCTATATCTTGGTCTTCCTCTGGGTCGTTTTCCTGCCAACCTGGCAGAGAACACTTGTTTTGCTAATCTTTCCTCTCCCATTCTATTTAAGTGACCATACCACCTGAGATTAGCTCTGTAACACATTCCTGGATGCTGACAATGTCAAGTTCTTTCCTAATATCCTCATATTTAATATAATATTGCCATTGATGTCATCTGTTCACACCTCTAATCTTTCTCAGGACTCTCATATCTGCGGTCTCTAGTCTTTGGTCAAGCGTTTTACTTCTGACCCAGCTCTCAGATCCATAAGTTAAAACTGGTTTGAATACTGTCTTGTATACAGCTAATTTAGTGTTCCAACTAATTTCTCTCTTATTCCTTATGAATTTATTCAATTGACTTCCCACCATACCAGCTTTGCTGATTCTGTTGTCTATTTCTATATTTAATTTACCATCTTCAGTAAAAATCGTGCCTAAGTAGCTGAAATGTTTTACTTGTTCCACAGGTTGTCCATTCACAACACAGCTGACATTTTCAATGATTCTGCCTATTTTCATTGTCTTTGTCTTTTTATTGCTGACCTTCATACCATATCTATTACAACAGCAATTGAATTTAGTCAGAGAATCTTGCACACTTGTAGCAGATTTATTTAGAAGTATAACATCATCCGCATAAAGCAAAGAGCTGACATTAACATCTCCAATTTTGGTATCAGGTTTAATACCACTTTCCTTCATAATGTGATCCATATAGATAATGAATAACAGAGGGGATAATGTACATCCTTGTCTCACACCAGATTTAACATTAAACCATCTTCCTGTACTTCCTTCAATTCTAACTGCTGACTTACAAATCAAATAAAGACTAAGTATTGCTTGATATAATGTCCCATTGACACCATATAACTGCAGCGTATTGAATAGCTTCTCTCTTGGCACCTTGTCATATGCCTTTTCCAAATCGACAAAACTTAAATACAGATCTTTGTTATATTCCCATGCTTTCTCGACTATTTGTCGTAAAGTGAAGATCTGATCCTGACAGCCTCTATTTGGCCTGAATCCAGCTTGTTCTTCACCAAGCTTTTCTTCCACAATTCTTCTCAAGCGTTTCTCAAGTATACTTGCATAGATCTTGCCAGGAACACTCAGTAGGGAAATACCTCTGTAATTCTCACATTCAGTTTTATTTCCCTTTTTATATATGGGTACTATGAGAGCTCTACTCCAATCATCGGGAATTCGTCCCTCTGTCCAGGCTTTCTGAACTATGCAGTGCAGCCACTGTAAGACTTTTATACCACCATGCTTCAGCATTTCTGGTCGAATATCATCTACTCTTGCTGCCTTTCCACATTTCAAGCCTTTGATGGCTTTTTCTACTTCATGTATGGATATGTATTCCTGACTGCATGCCTGATCAGTGTTTTTTTATCACTGTGCTGTCATCACTGCTTGTTTCATTTAGCAGTTTTTCAAAGTAATTACTCCATACTTCAAGGATATCTTTTTCTATTGTTTTCCTGTCACCTTTAATCATCTCTAACTCCTTTTACAGCACTCTTTCCTCCATTCCTAAGCTTCTTCAACAACCTCCAGAATATTTTGCCACCTTCTTGATATTTATTTTCTATATTCTTGCCAATGTCCTCCCATGACTTTTGTTTAGCTAGTTTTACACACTGTTTAGCTTTCTTACATTTATCTCTGAATTCTGTAAGAGTAAAAGCTGACTTATTTGCCAGGAACTTTTGATATGCTTTCTTCTTTTCCTTCACTGCCTCTTTAACTTCCTGTGTACACCAGGGAGTTCTGATTTTTATATCCTTGCACACAACCTCACCACATGCCTCTCTGGCAGAATCAATCAATGTTTTCTTCAGAGTTTGCCACTGAATCTCCAAGGTTTGATTCCTGTTCTCAAACTCTTTCATTTTCTTTTCAATAATCTTTCTGTATTTTAGTCTACAGTTCACATCTGAGAGCTGCTCAACTTTTATTCGCTTTAAAACTTTCTTACATGTTATTCTTTTCAATATGAAATTCAATTTTATCCTGCTCAATGACTAAATAGTGATCACTTCCAATTTCAGAATTCATTTTTGTATTTCTGCTTTCCAGTAAACAATACTTTGTCCTTGTTTTATACCTTTTTAAAAATTTTCTATAAAACACTGCATAAATGGGGAAGCCACTTAACTGGGCTAGTTCTTATCTTAACCAGAATCCACTGTATTTAATTCAAGAACTAGGAAAAAATATTTTCTGAATGTTCTTTAAACAATGTAGAATTGTAACAAAAGTATCACTAATCGCTCGGTTTGCTTTTCATTCATGATCATTCTTTGAAGAGGTAACTGTGAAAATCTAAATTCTGCATCCTTACTCGATGGGTGAGTCACTCCATTATAATCAGAACTAGAGAGAATAATAATTTTAATGTCTTCTGTAACAGCCAGTCCATTTCATCTACTTATTTTCAAATACAGTCTACACTCATGATTTATATATAAAACAAATTATTTTCATGCATCTGCATTTTGCAAGCCTGTTTTAAGAGTAAAAATTCCTTCTTTCAAACTCAACTTTTCTCAGAACTTTGAACAAACAGCTAGCTGTAATTTTTTCTGTGTTATGCTCATACATGTCACTGAGTGAGTTTGATATCACGAAGAGTCTCCATGTAGATAATGATATTTAATATCATGTTATCAGTTTTTTTTTCCCCCCTTTACTTACAGGGTTTGGTGGTATGATATGAAATATCCTGCTTTTGAGTACTTACCCATACAGCTAGACAACTCTCTATTGATAAACATGCAAATATTGGCTGCACACAGCAGCACTAACGGAACCAGGATCACGCAATTCTGTGGGCAATACACAGAGTGAGTGAGTGATTGATTGCGCGCATGTGCACGCAGAAACTGTAACACTATTTATGGCAAGACTGTGTATACTGTCTTGTCCCTAATTACTGAAAATTACTGATTGATTGTGCGTGTGTGCAGGCAGAAACTGTAACACTATTTATGGCAAGACTGTGTATACTGCCATCTAACACTGACCCATCAATGATAACCGAATGAACAAAACATAAGATATCCAAAAATAGTGTACAATAATTTAATGAATACTATTTTACTTATTTTAAAAGAAATAAAATTGCTCATTCAGATCACTCATTTCATGTCTGCATATCCTTTTAAATATGCTAACAATAGTTCTTTCTTTTAAGGTTACACGGTGATCAGCACTCATATTTGTAAATTTAGGGACACAAAAACGTGTTGAACAGATTATTTTATTAATTACTAATAAAATAAAACGTGACGTTTCGACCCCTGTATCGAGGTCATCATCGGAAGAATACAAGTGTATAAGGAACCAAGCTACATGCTCATGCCCTGTATACTGGTAAACTAAATCTACACAGTTAATAAATCCTTTTCCCTAGCCTGACCTCTAGTGATAAAAAAAAATAATAATAAATAAATAAAAAATAAATAAATACAACTACAATAAACTGCTAAAGTCCTCATGTATTAATATTCTTCTGGATAGTTCTGATTGTTATAATATGATTTCTTTCAGTTGCTGTTGAATGTTACAAACATTTCACCAGGTTGTCTTCTTGTAGTGGGATTTTTCTATGGCTAGTTTAGGTTGTTATACAGGTTGTAGATGGGTCCTCCACAGGCTAGTTTAGGCTATTATACAGGTTGTAGATGGGTCCTCCACATTCGTGAAATGGTTAGGCCATTGTTTTTGTTGAGATTTGGGTTGTGTTTGACCATTTTACATGACTCTTTAAATTTTCTCTCAAACCAGGTTTTGGTGCAGTGTAGGGACTTGGTATTTTTCCAATCAATTCTGTGGTATGTTTGGAGTGTGTGGTCAGAAAGGCCTATTTTACCAAAATGGAGGTATTTAATGTGTCGTTTGTGTTCGTCTTGTCTGATTGGGATAGTTCGCCCTGTTTCCCCTATGTATGGTATGTTACATGTGCATTGTATTTTGTATACCCCTGGATGTGCCAGGTGTGGAAGAGAATCTTTAGAAGAACTGAGTAGGTGTCTTAACTTATTTGGGAGTTTAAAGGTGGTTTTAATGTTGTATTTGCGAAGTGTTCTGTCTATTTTTTCAGAAATGCCTCTAACATAAGGAATGGCAATAGCATTCTTGAAATCTTTTTTGTTCTTACTGGTATCTTTATGGAGGATCTTGTGAATAGTTTTTTTACTGTATCCATTTTTGATAAATGTTTGGTTGATGATCTTGTATTCTTGGTTTAGAGCCTTTTTATTAGAACAAATAGTTAGGGCTCTATGTTTAAGGGTGCTTATGACACCTAGTTTTTGTTGAAAGTTTATTTTTCACTTGGTTAGAGTATAATAAATTTAGTTTAATCCTTTATCCAAGTGTGAGTAAACAAAGTTTGCACCTGAAAGTATCTTCAGGACTGGGGTAAGGTGATACAACACCAGGGCAACTCGTTGCAAAGGTGTAGCAAGCTCCTTTATGGCCTGCCAAAAATACACAAACCAGGCACACCGCGTTGTCCGATTGTTGAAGGAATTGACAGCCCAAATTATCACTTAGCCAAAAAATTAGCTGCCACACTCAAGAAATTGGTCAGTTCCCTTCCTACATAAAAAATACACAACATTTCATTAATAAAATTAAAAGCATTACACTCAACGACCAAGATTTATTAGTCAGCTTTGACAGAACATCCCTTTTCACGAATGTCCCAATCAATGACACGATCTTGCTCCTACAGAACATATTTCCACATGATATCACGGCCCTCTTTGCCCATGTACTCTGCTCCGGGTATTTCGTGTGGCAAAACAATTTTTATCTTCAAAAAGAAGGTACAGCCATGGGCTCACCACTCTCTCCCCCAATAGCTAACTTTTATATGGAAGACTTTGAGCAACGTGCTCTAGAGACAGCATGTCTAAAGCCCAAAATTTGGCTCAGATACATCGACGATATTTTCACCATTTGGCCCCACGGCCACGAATAAATCTAAATACATTCCTAAACACACCATTGAAATGGAAAAAACAACTCTCTTCCTTTCCTAGACATACTTGTCACACGTCTTAACACAGGCTGTCTCTCCTTCTCAGTTTACCACAAACCTACACACACACACAGGCCAATACATAAACAAAAATTCTTACCACCACCCAACACAAAAACTAGGTGTCATAAGCACCCTTAAACATAGAGCCCTAACTATTTGTTCTAATGAACATGCTCTAAACCAAGAATACAAGATCATCAACCAAACATTTATCAAAAATGGATACAGTAAAAAAACTATTCACAAGATCCTCCATAAAGATACCAGTAAGAACAAAAAAGATTTCAAGAATGCTATTGCCATTCCTTATGTTAGAGGCATTTCTGAAAAAATAGACAGAACACTTCGCAAATACAACATTAAAACCACCTTTAAACTCCCAAATAAGTTAAGACACCTACTCAGTTCTTCTAAAGATTCTCTTCCACACCTGGCACATCCAGGGGTATACAAAATACAATGCACATGTAACATACCATACATAGGGGAAACAGGGCGAACTATCCCAATCAGACAAGACGAACACAAACGACACATTAAATACCTCCATTTTGGTAAAATAGGCCTTTCTGACCACACACTCCAAACATACCACAGAATTGATTGGAAAAATACCAAGTCCCTACACTGCACCAAAACCTGGTTTGAGAGAAAATTTAAAGAGTCATGTAAAATGGTCAAACACAACCCAAATCTCAACAAAAACAATGGCCTAACCATTTCACGAATGTGGAGGACCCATCTACAACCTGTATAACAACCTAAACTAGCCTGTGGAGGACCCATCTACAACCTGTATAACAACCTAAACTAGCCATAGAAAAATCCCACTACAAGAAGACAACCTGGTGAAGTGTTTGTAACATTCAACAGTAACTGAAAGAAATCATATTATAACAATCAGAACTATCCAGAAGAATATTAATACATGAGGACTTTAGCAGTTTATTGTAGTTGTATTTATTTATTTATTTATTTATTTTTTTTTTAAATTTTAGTATTATTATTATTTTTTATCACTAGAGGTTAGGCTAGGGAAAAGGATTTATTATACAGGGCATGAGCATGTAGCATGGTTCCTTATACACTTGTATTCTTCCGATAATGACCTCGATACAGGGGTCGAAACGTCAAGTTTTATTTTATTAGTAATTAATAAAATAATCTGTTCAACACGTGTTTTTGTGTCCCTAAATTTACAAATATAAATGCTAACAATAGGACAATTACTCTGAGAAAAATGGTTTCTAAGAATTAGAATTCACAATTATGATTAAAACAGCAAATCAAATTTTAGTGTTTATTTTAAAAGAAAATTCAGGATGTTTGAGGTGGATCTTTTGGATTATTATATAACCAATATTCTTCAAAATTATGTATTGTTTTCTTTTCTTGGGAGAAAACTATCACACACTCATACATACACACACACATCTGTCATGCCTATGTCATGCAAAATAAGCCATGCAATCTTCAGAAGGTAAAAAAAAAAAAAAAAAAAAGGGAGGGAGATAAAATATTTTAAAAACTAAGCAAACCAACCTTTATATCTGATGTTATTTCAAAGTGCTAAACACATTTATGATTTACATGTAACCTCTTACAATATTAAAAAATGAAAAGTAAAAGAAGATCGTTTTTGTATGTGGGGAAATTTTTTTTTATAAAAACTGAATATGAAGAGAATCACTATTAATATGACCAAGAGTACACTCTGATTTTATCTTAATTACCCACACTGGGCATATAAATAAATATAAACTGTACTGACTTGTTTCCAAAAATTAGATCTGCATCAGGTGCTCCTTTTGGGTGGTGATACTTCTGACGACGATCTCTATTCAGGTTCATTACTGTAGGCCTCTGTTGAGCTGCCAACATTTCTAGTCAAATAATTATATATTGTGAATTTATTATTTCAAGCATTATTCTATAGACTACAATTAGTAATTTTAATTATGTTTCAGAAAGATAGATATTAAAAAATTTCCAAACATATTTTAATCAACAAAAGCAAATTGTGCTAACTAAAAATTTCTTGTTTTTAGCTAACTAAAATTTACATGTAACCTCTTACAATATTAAAAAATGAAAAGTAAAAGAAGATCATTTTTGTATGTGGGGAAATTCAGGTCATTCAGGAAGAATAACCAGATGTTTCTATAGTCAAGAAAAGAAATGCAACTTGTTTTTACATTCTGAATTAATTAAAAAAAAAAAACATGTCTCATGAAGTACTTGATTATCCAATTTCTTAAACCTCTCATCTTTTATATATCAAGTCCAAAAGTCTGTTATGGCAAAGTAACTTGGCTTCTTATATACCTAATTTTGGTACTGATAAAGCAATTAATCCTACTACCATGTATTTCAATGTGTGTGTATTCTCTGGCCACTCAGTCCAGTCTTTTCCACTGCTTCATCAATAAATATTATTTGCAACAAATCAAATATCCCTGAAGCTATCCTACTTATTTTAAAACAAGCAAATAAAATCATTCATTTCAAAATTTGCAGAACGCACTAAACAAAGGAGTAATTAAACCATATTTACACCACTCAACAAATTAAGTAATTCAACATTACAAAATTCACATTTTGGTGGTTCACTAACATTTATAGAGCTTCTGCATCTATGTATGCATGTTAAGTTTCTGGTAGGAAAAGTAGATTTGTTGACAGACATCACTCAGGCTGGATCAGATATGTTTGTGAAGGAGATCTGGAAGATTTTGGATTTGCACTTTTGATGCATTGTAATCTATTTCTATTTATTTGAGGATGACAGATGGTGCCATAAAGAATGCTCTTTCATTTCACAAAATAGGGCAGACTGGGTGACAAACACATGATATTAACAGAATTATGTTTCCAAAAGATAGATATTAAAATTTTTCCAAACATCTGTTATTCAGCAAAAGCAAACAACACTAACTAAAATTTGCTTGGGCAGTTTTCTATAAAACAAACATTGGCCTCCTGTCTTGGCTATAATGTCACCCAATTCAATTCTCCTTACTTGGCTATTCATGATTGTTATTTAATGTAAACTTGAAGTGGAAGAGACATGGAACATGTAGTAATGGATTCTGTA
The DNA here is from genome assembly GCF_054136105.1 of Typopeltis vanoorti. Classification (NCBI taxonomy): domain Eukaryota; kingdom Metazoa; phylum Arthropoda; class Arachnida; order Uropygi; family Thelyphonidae; genus Typopeltis; species Typopeltis vanoorti. Next base: position 82,219,835 of record NC_143550.1, read on the forward strand.
CCATGCCATATGTTCGGCCTGAAACTTCCCCCATCCCCCAAATATCACTATTAGGTTCATCTTGAAATGTTGAGTTTTCCACTTGGTTATACTATAAATTAAAATTGCCAAGAAATTATATTCTTGGTTTAATCTTTTATCCAAGTGTAAGCAAACAAAGTTTGCACATAAAGTAACTTCACGACTGGGCAATTCGTATACAGAGGTAGACTTCACATCAGCCTCTTGCCTTAGCATCCCATAATGCAAAGTACATATCCTTACAAACCTGTATAAACATGTTTATACAGGTTTGTACATATCCTTACAGACATGTAGTGATCCTTCCCATAATGCTATGCATTATGGGAAGGATCACTACCATAATGCATAGCATAGATCCTTCCCATAATGCATAGCATTATGGGAAGGATCACTACCCAGACAATTTCAACCTTTATTGATGTGAAAAAGTAAAAGGGTGCTCATCATAGGCCTAGAGTAGTTAGTATGGGGGTGCAAGAGAGCCTGATAGTATTAGGAGAAAGAAAAAACGCATAGTACAAGAGATACAGAAAAGGCCTCAGCTCTTTTATATCATCATATACGAGGGTAGTCTGAAAAGTTCTCGGCCTCAACCATAGATGGCAACACTATCGGCAAGACAAGAAACAGAGTATCATGCGGTTATAAAATTCTTTGTAAAAGAAGGTTTAAACGCCAAAAGAAATTCATTTGAAGTTCATAAAAGTTCAATGGGCACTCTTCTCCTTCATTTTTGACAATTAAGAAATGGGCTGATGAGTTTAAATGTGGGCGTATCAGCCTTGAAGATGATCCATGTAAAGGATGTCCAAAAAGGGTAACAATACCAGAAATCATTGATCAACTGCATGATACGGTATTAGATGACCGGAGAGTCAAAGTACATGAAATTTCTGAGACTATAGGTATTTCAAAAGAACATGTAGAATATATTTTGCATGAAGAATTACAAATGAAAAAGCTCTGCGCAAGTTGGATGTGGCGCTTGCTCACAGCACATCAAAAAGGCACTCACATGAAAATCTCTGAACAGTGCTTGGAGCATTTTAACAAGAATAAAACTGATTTTGTGCATCGATTTATTACTGTCGATGAGATTTAGATTCACCATTACACACCAGAATCCAAACAGCAGTCAAAACAGTGGACAGAAGCCGGTTGTTCAGCACCAAAGAAGACAAAGTCAGTTCCATCAGCAGGAAAGGTCATGGCATCGGTGTTTTGGGATGCTAAAGGCATTTTGTTTATTAATTATCTTGAAAAGAATAAAACAATAACCGGATAATATTATTCCGATCTTTTAACCAGGCTAGACAGAAAAATTTGTGAGAAAAGACCCACTTTGCAGAAGAAAAAAATCATCTTTCATCAGGAAAATGCCTGTCCACAAAGGTGTTTTGGCAATGGGAAAAATTAAGGAATCTGCACTATGAATTGTTGGAACATCCACCCTATTCCCTAGATTTGGCTCCCTCTGACTTCTATCTCCTCTCAAAACTAAAACTCTTTCTCACTGGTCAGCGTTTTTCTTTGAATCAAGAGGTGATTGTAGCTGTAGAGGTATATTTTACAGAGAACCACTACAGGGACGGGTTAATGGTGCTAGACCATCACTGGAATAAATGTATTAGTCTTAAGGGAGATCATGTTGAAAAATAAAAATAATTTTGAAATTATAAATTCGTTTTTCATTGTTAGTCTGAGAACTTTTCAGACAATCTTCGTAGTCAAAGGCTATCAGTTTTCCTTTTCACTAATCTCATATAGATGAATGACCAAAAGGCCAATTGAAACTAAAACGCAAAGATGACTGATACCCAGGTGGTTAGCCTTATCTGAGTTAACAATCGGCCTTGAGTTGGCCTTCTCTATCTGGGATTGCTTTCCAGTCATTCCTGCAATTGACTATAAGACCACATTGAATTAGGAGGATGGAACCATTTAAAAACCTCTATTAGCAAAAATAGACAGAATTTTATCTTCCCCTGGTGAATATTGCACAATATAGGTTGTCTACACCACATTATGAATAATGTTTCTGGCGAGTTGGGTGAAAAAAAAAGCTTTTCATATTCCACTTTGTCTGTAAAGGAATAACTTTGAATGGAGTGTTTATGAGCTATAAGCTCGCCCAGTGAGGGCAGTGAAATTAGCTTTGTTCGGATAGACGTAAGATTGACTTGGGCCTTTTATATTTGTAGCTTTCCGCTTCATTATATTCTGAAGCTTCCTTGAACAATGGGTTTGGGTGGTTGCTTGTCTTTGTAAAGAACTTCTAAGCTAGATCTAGGAGGAGGGAAGAGATGTAAAGAATGTTGACTTCTCTATGGATCTGGGAGTTTCTAATAAACCAAAGGACATCTAGAATCATCCTCAGGCACTTGTTCTGTAATCTCTGTAGTTTTTGAATATTTGTATATTTGTATTCGCAGGGTATGCATAAGCAATGACCGGTTTTATTACCATCTTGTAAATTATTAACTTTGTTTGTGTATCCAGTTTGCTTTTTCTGTTGATCACAGGGTTGTCAAATAAACAATGATTGCTGAATTGGAGTTTTTTTTTTATCCAGTATCACTCCAAGATATTTGACTTCAGTTTGCCATGGAATCTTAACTCCCAAAAGATAAATATCCTCCATATTATAGATTTTCTTTCTAGAAAACAGTATGGCAGAGCTCTTTTGGAGGTTTACTTGGATCCTTCAGTCGGCTAGCCATTTTTCTAGTATATATCTGCTTTGAAGTCTTCTAATTGCCAGTTTTGGGCTCAGAGATCTTTTTATTAATGCAGTATCACTGAATATAATGCAGTGAATGTTGTTCTCGGGTTCAGAGGGATGTCTGCTACGTAGATTGAGAAGGAGAGGGGCCAGAAGAGAGCCCTGAGGTATGCCTCCCAAGACCCTGTGTCTGGACAAAACTGTTTTGCCGACCCTGACCTGCATATATCTGTCTTTCAGGTATGAGTGGATTATTTCTGTTAACTTCATTGGCAAGTTAAATTTTATGAGTTTGTAAAGAAGGCCTTGATGCCATACTTTGTCAAATGCCTTCTCGGCATCAATGAAGATGGCAGCTGTATGGAGTTTCCAATTTTAGCCTTTTGTGATAATCTCCACTAGCCGGTGTACTTGTTGAACTATGCTATGGGCCTTGCTGAAGCCAAACTGCTCTTTGTGTAAAATTCCTAACTTATCTGTTTCTGCTTGAAGCCATGTGAGGATCACTTTCTCTGTCACCTTTCTGAGGCTGGACAACAGGCTGACAGGTCTGTAGCTTTCAGGGAGTTGAGGATTTTTCCTGGTTTCTTCAATGGCATGATGGTGGCTGTCTTCCAAGCAATGGGAAAATGCTGGTATCTCAAAATGGCATTGGTAATGTTGACGAGATGGACTATGGCCTTTCTTGGAAGTAGTTTTATTATTTAGTTGGTTATGCCATCTGGGCCTGAAGCCTTTTTACTGATTAGATGAGTTAAGATATTTATTATTTCTGGCAGAGTAGTGGGAGTGATATGTTCTGAATTATCAATATACTGTCGTAAAGTTGTCCTAACATGACGGTGAATCTTGTATACAAGGTTAATATTTAGATTTGTGTAAGATGGATTGCACTTGGATTCAAGGTTATCTATTAGTGCTTCAGCTTTCTCTTTATCTGTATGAACAATCCCTTTCTTGATTTGTATGGGGGGGGGGGATATGAGTTGCTTTTTGGTGTGGATGGCTCTTAAGAATTTCCAGACGGAGTGATCTTCAGCATTGATGTTACCCAATTTGGCTTCCTATTGATGGTTTCTGTGTTTTTGAAGAGCTTCATGAACTTGTCTGTTTAGGTTGTTCAGTACTGTTTTGTCTTGTGAGGCTCTTGTATTATGGAATCTTTTTCTGGCTCTGTTTTTTTTGCTCTAATTAGGTCCATGATTTCCTCTGGGATATGGTTGGTTGGGTGAAAGACAGTGGTTTGCCTGACTGATTCTATTGCTTTCTGAATTTGGATGGTTAAGTTATTTACTGCGGAGTCTATCTCTTCCTTTTTACTGATGTTGGGCACCGGACCAACATAATTCGGAAGAACCTTGGCTAACTTGTCCCATGGTATGAATGTGTGCAGGGGAGAGAATTGATCTGATGAACCTAGATTAAGCACTTATGGGACTGTGGTCAGAAGATAATTCATCAATGTTTCCAATTTGTATTGATATCTTATATTTTTAAAAATAACGATATCTAGCATATCCGAGCTGCCTGATGGGCTGAAGTGGGTGGGCTCGGTAGGTCCAGCCACAACAGCAGAGTTGAGCATTGTGTAGTTGAATAGCATATAGCCTTTGGTGTTAATTGAAGAGCTTTACCAAGCTGTGTGTTTTGAATTGAGGTCTCCTATTATTATGGAGTCATTGGATCCAAGGATAGAGTCCAGATCTGTTGTCAGCAGAGGAATGCTTGGAGGATTATAAGCAGCTTAGATCTTGAGAATGCCAGCGCTGCTGGTATGCACCTCCAGGTTCACGCTTTTGAGGGGTTGGGTATTGTATTATGATTTAGGTAATTCTTGATATATATGGCTGTGCCTCCACCTCTTGCACCAAGTCTATCATTTCTGTACATAGTGTAGCCATGAATTCTAGGGTTATTAGCTGGTCTTAGGTGTGTTTTACCAATCAAGATGATATCAGCACTATGACGAGTCGCAAATTCTTGAAGTTCCAGGACCTTGTTTATCAATCCATTTACATTCCATGTAACTATCATGAGTGACTTTGGTTTGAATTTTTTACTCATAACAGATGGCTGCTATAATGGTTTGAGTGCCTTGCAGGAATCTCTTTCTGGAAGATAGTGAAGGGCTTGTTTTGCTGAATTCCTGCAGCATGGTGGCAAGCGAAGCAGTTAAAACTGATGTTAGGTTGGAGCTTGCTTGCTCGAGAGATGTATGAATCTTAGTTTGTGCAGCCTCGGCATATGTTTTGGTCATGGTTGTGGATCGTGTTCCTTCCTGTGCGGTTGAAGGTGTGAGATGTTTTGGACTGGGGGGGGGGGGGGCACCTACGTGGTTGCTTACGGTGTCGTTGCAAGGAGGAGGAAGATTGACTCTTGCTTACCCTCGATTTCTTGGATTGAAAAGGCATCCCGTGTAGTTGGTGGAGGCGAGGTCCTTTGCAGTTAGCACAGCAAGCAGGAATAGATCGTAGCTTGGTGCAGGTGTTGGTCTGGTGTCCCTCACCACACTTCAAGCACCTGTAGGCTGTCTTACACAATTTCTGGGTGTGCCTGAACCTCTGGCACCTATGACACTGTCCTGCTGATGCTTTCTTCCTGAGCGGCTCAGTTGATATTTTGAGTCCACATACAACTGTCAGCTTATAGATTTGCTTTTGTGTATTGCTGATTTCTACCAGCACCAAAGGCATTGGTCTTTTATCTGACAAAAGCATCCTGCTCACTTTAACTGGGGACAGACCCTGTCTGGAGAGGTTGGTGATCACATCTTCAGGGGTGATACCTTCAGCAACCCCCACAAAGAACCACCTTCAGGTTCTTTTTGCTGGGTAAAGTGAAGGTATGGTATGGGAGATTTGTATTGTCCATAAATCTAGTCATTTGTCTATAGTCCATGACTGTGGCAGGTTGAATTTCAACTCCTTCATCGGAGTTTTTGGCCCAAGAGAATGTGATGTTCTGTTCCCTGAGAGCTGTGAGACAGGAATGCATTTTTCTTAATCCCTTAAGATGACTGGTGGTACCTTTTCTTTAGGTACATTGACTGATTCCATCTCTATTGTTTTTGGTTCTTCTGTGGTGGTAAAGATTTTTCTCTTCTTTTTGACTGTTTGGAATTCTGTATGTGTTTCCAAGGTCTGACAGATGCTGTTTTGGGATGTAGCATCTTCTAGATTTGGGGAGTGTACAAAGTCTGATTGTGTCTGTGTAATGAATTCGTCACTTATGTCATCCATTTTGTCTTCTATGACTGCATGACTGTGCTGAGGGGGGGGGGGAATGTATCAAAAAGTTAACTTTTCCCAGCCAGCTATACTCAGTAGCTTTCCCAGTCTGAGGAATTCCTTATATACCTCCTCAAATATGGCCTCATTCACTTATTCTATCATGGTTTTGCCATGATAGTAATAAGCGAAAAATGTGTAAAGACACAGACAGAGAAAGAATAAAGATTACTCAGGTGTCTCGAGCAAATTACAGATAATCCTGTGGACTTTTGAGGGTCCACTGGCAAATCCCGTAGAGACACACACAGGTGTCTACTAGCAAACACAATATATTATAGTTTAAAATGCCCTAAAAACAGGGGAAAGGAATGTCAAGAACTCACTTGGCCACAGTGCGGAAACCTCCCTCCCTAAAGTACCATTCATCCACCACTGGTCCTCGTTGTGGGTGGGGCCTAAGCGGCCATCAGACTTTGTGCATTTTTCATGCGGGGGGGGGGGGGGGGGGGGAAGACAGTAGGTTTCAGACTCTGTTAGTGCCAGTGCAATGTGAGCTTCCCGAAAAACCTTGTATAAAATCTAATCAGGCTCAGTCTAAAAATAACACGTCTGATCTCAATCACATTCAGCCACATTCACTCTTTTATTCTACACCACGTTAACCGAAGTAATATAGAAGTCATATTTCCATATACAAGTAGCTGAAAGGCATCACACCTTATTACTACAAGACTCTGGATTAGAGATAGATGTCGAAATTTTTTCCATTTGGTTATACTATAAATTAAAGATGCCAAGAAATTATATTCTTGGTTTAATCATTTATCCAAGTGTAAGCAAACAAAGTTTGCAAATGAAGTAACTTCATGACTGGGCAACTCGTATATAGAGGCCAATTTCACATCACTTGTTTTGAACACAAATCTTTAATTTATTAGGTCCAGTCTGCTATATTATTCAGCAGACAGTCTGAAGAATAACAGTTTTAAAGATATATTCTGAAAGAGAAGAAATTATGAGCTCTCCATGCTCTCCAACATATTTTGAAAACATTCGCTGATACTGGATACTGAAAAAATAAATAAAAGTTCACTGGGCTTTGCTCTGAAATTTGAAGTTTTTGAGACAACTTTTCTCCAATAAGTACAGTGGTGATAGTATTAACTTGATATTTGAAACTCACCTACCTCCTACTGATGCCTGGCCCGCTAATGCTTGGCATTTCCTTTGGAGTTATTATTACTATTCAAGACTTCCACAGTCACAAGACTCATCACAGGAGATATATCTTAGTCTATCCATAACACACTTCTTAACCCCTTTCAATGTCTGCATGTTCACCAGCCAATCACAGGCAATGAGTTCCATGGTACAACCACATAAAAAAAACCCATCTTCCCACTCATCACTTTCTTCTAGTGTATGAAAAATCTCCCCAGCATCAATCCTGTAAATATCTCTCAAGATGTATATTCCAGACAGACCCATTAGTACTTTGAATGCTGCATAGGAATTAGAAAGAATAACAGAAGAAGATGAGTTAGAAGTATTAAAGCTTCTACAAGAGCTAAAGAATAACTCAAATACAGCAATTTAACTGGTGAGATATGGGTATGGGTGCTGAAGGAATAAGCAAAACAGTTAGCAATGGCTCTGATCTAGTTGTCAAAACCTAAGTCTCAACGCATGCATGATTCCTAATGAGTAGAAGGCGAGCAAGATAATTCCATTATACAAGGATGATGCAGTGAATTATAAACCAATTTTTATCTTTGTGTGGTCATCAAAATACTGGAAAGCATGGTCAGGAATCACACTCAAAAGTGGGTAGATAATGCTGGGATCCTCTGAAATTTAAAGGACAGTGCAGTTCTGTTAAAAGCAAGTCTTGCTTAGAAATCTGCTCATGTTCTATAATAGAATGAGAACAGATCTGAAAAAGAGGAATGAATATACCACAATACCTCTAGATTTTGGCAAGGCATTCAGTAGGAGGCCACAGTGGAGAATGTTATACAAGCCCAAAAGGATGGGTTTACAAAATGAATTGTGACATAGATTTGAAAGTGGCTGGCTGACTGACTGGTATCAGAAAGTGATGCATGATGGTGCTGAGTCTATTAGGAGGATGACAAATGGTATATTACAAGTGTTCTTGGGCCATCATCATTATTTACCTTGTATAATAATATTGGGGAGGGTCTTGAGTGGGATATGAAACTATTTGCTGATGATGCTAAGTCAGGGATAATGCAATCCCTGCAAGCTGACTTGAACATATTGATTATATGGCAAATGACAATGAATGTCAGTTCAATGTTGTCATGTGTAAGCTCACCCACTTGGTTATGCTCTGTGCACAACCAAGTGGAATTTGTTGGAAGTGGTGCGAAGCTTGAGACCTAGTGGTGGTGAGGAGGTGATTATGGACAGCAAGTTAAGGTTTAGGAGGTTAAATCATGGTATCAGATAACAGCGCTGTTAAAGAGAACACTAACTTGTAGGAAAAAGGACGTTATTCTTCCACTTTACAATGATAAAATCAAAGTGTGTAGATATGGTCATATGGATTCCAAGAAGATGGGGAGACAGTTGAAAAGATTCAGTTGTGAGTAACCAAAATGATAACTGAATTAAGGAATTGTGCAGATGATGGGAGACTGAAGGTATGTGCCTATCATTGCCCACTCTCTCTCTTTTGTATCTATTTCTCAAAGTTAGTAAGTGGATTTTACAGAATAGACATAAGGGAGTTTTGCAGAGGTGGGGATGTTGGAGGTAGAACTTTGTGAGATCCTGGAAGCTGATTAGAGATATTGATAGGAAGCATATGTGGTCCAGGTTCTTCTTGTGACATATGGAAAGTATATGAAATGGTCTACTACTGGATGATGATGTGTCTTTGTGACCATCGTCAAAAAGAGATGTATTTAAATATGAGTTTCTAAATGGGCCTACTGCTGATCATGTTATTGCAGGTTTGGCAGAACTGCAAAACCTACAATAACATGGCCATGGAAAGCAGAAGTCCCAAAGGTCTTCTCACTTAGCAATGCTGTAAATATCAAAAGATATGAGGCTGAAAATGGCCAAATGAAGGGTGCCACTAGAAAGGAAAATTGTACAAGATTATGGTTTGAGTTAATGAGAGGAGAAGAGACTGCAACAGTGTACTTGGAAGAATTGTTTAAGAAAAGATCTCGAATGTTCTCCGAGTGGAGAGGATTTTCTGATATTCTGTTTGGTGGATGACAATTGCATTAGGTTGTTATTTAAAACAAATTCTTCAGCTTCTCTTCCAATGGAAAAAGACAGACAGCTGGAGCTGCAGGAAATCAAGTTTCTAGGATAAGATTTCAACGTAATCAGTCCTCTTTAAGCTGTGCATGTGCACATACAAGTCAAAAAAAGGAAGTGCACATGCCTAGTAACTGCAAGCACAAAATATTTCCTTTCAGAATTTCTAATTTACAGTCAATTTTTGAATGCACTATAGAAAAAAAAAAATTATATGATAAATCATACTTGTCACTTATTTTCTTTAGTAATTTCTCCAATGTCTTCATTCCAATATTACTAACTTAAGTTGGAATGATGGATTGGAGGATTACCATGAGAGAAAAAAAGTTACAGAGACTTGCAAAAGATGATGTCAGTGCATCAAAAGGTCAACAAGTACTAAAAACAAAGAAATCGAAAAACATGTGAAGATGACGTCAACACACCTGGAAGTAAGCATGCGAATGGAAAACAAAGGAAGCCTAGACACATATAAGGCACCCCAGCAGTAAGCAAAATTATTACAGGATTCTCAATGCTTGCTCTCTCTTGCCTGTAATCATTGCCATTGTGGTCGGAAAAAGAAAGAGAGGCTTCGTGTGCTTGTATTTGAAGATTTCAATCGTTCGTGATCGAAAGGAATGGAAGAGAAACTTCAGCTATCGTGGATCGCATATATGAAGGAGACATTGTGAGAAGACATTACGAAAGAATAGACCAGCACAGTGAATGAAAGAAAGGTTAGGAAGATCCCTGTGGAATATATGATTAATGCAAAGGATTGTTTGTGAAAGAGAAATAATTGTAGAATGTGCATGAATTTATTGTATGTAATGCAATGTGCCAGTGGGATATTGTATAGAAAGACTAGACCAGTGTGTGTCTCACGATCATATAATGTTAAGTTTAGGTGTTATGATAATTCAGAATCAAAGTTTAGAGGAATGAGGAACTTGTATCTATCTAGTGTGTACATTGTAAATATATTCTTTGGGTCTTAATAAATAATTTATGAATAACACACTGAACTGTGAAGTGTCAATGCGCTATCTCCAAAAAAAATTACGCACCTGTGTGCGAGTATTATGTACAATTTTTATGCAACTGTCACAACTGACTGAGAGGGTTAAATTTAAAGTACAGTGGGGAATGTGCATGCGATCTCAGAAACCTACATTGTCTTTGAATGATGTCTTATATTCTCAGTATAGTCTAGCTGGTGCAGTCGATAAACAAATAAATCTGCTAGAGTATAGAATGCAAGTGGTAAGACATAGCATAAACGTATATACATATGGCAGCAGTCAGAAAGTAAGGCCACCGGCCATTAAAGGTAAAAGGAAAGACCAAAGACAAAGCAGGATAGATAGATGCGGATATAAGATAAATATAAAATTTTACAAATGGCATAAAAGATATTTTACAGTGTAATATGGAAAGTTAAGGTTGAGTGGTTTGTAACTACAATTTAGGATTTGTTCAAAAATAGGCGAGGTTTGAATATCTATAGTTGGGGATGCACATTATTTAAGTTAGTTTTATGCAACCACAAATATTGAAGTGGATGCAGGCCAATATTTATTTATTTTTTTGAGTTTTTGAGGGTGTTTCTTTTTTAACTGTGGTAATGCATTTGAGTTTACTGTCATTGTGGTATTTCAGAGGTGAAAGAAAGAGTTGGAGGACATGCAGTAATTATCCAATCTCTATGCCACAACATACCAGCAGCACGATTATATTCCAGCTGATTGGGAAGATTCCTTATAATATGTTGCTATTGAATCAATTCTGTGTACCGTGAGGAACTGATGACTTTATTCAGGAAAAAAAAAAAAAAAAACTGCCATTTTGTTTAAAAGTGTGTGAAAATATATATGTGTGTATTTTTAATATATATATATATATATATATATATATATATATATATATATTAAAGAGAAACATCTCTTACAAAAGATCTCATGCAACTGCGTTATCCAGTCATGTTCTTTGTTCAAATAATCCTAATGATGATCAACAAAGTCACTCCGTTTGCTGGGATAGATCAGAAAATATCTTTTGCTGCGATGAGTTTGAGAGGAAAATTGTAGAATCAAGGGAAATCCTGCTGAACCCTGTCCACTTAAACAACAATTTGAGTTATAACATCCCAGATAGCCATGCTGCAGTTATTCAATATAGGTGTTCACATGAGCCTGCACGCACACTTGCAATAAACAATGGCACGCCTGTTAGAACAACTTGAAAAAATACAACGTTTTTTATGTATCAATTATGTGTGGCAATTTTTACCTGTAATTTCCAGTTTGTTTTGAAACTTCGATGTTTATTACTATTATTGTCCTTTAAGAATACCTGAGGAAGGCTGTTATAAGTCGAAACTAGTCGTATTATTCTTATTAAAATCTTTATAAGTTATCTCGGTATTTAGTCATTAAATCTATTTTTTAAAATGTATCACAATAACCGAGTAAAAGCCGATAATCACACACACATACACACATATTTATGTAATAATTTTTTTTTTTTTTTTTTTTTTTTTTTTTAACTTGGTTATTTTAACTCCTAATCCCAAGCATGTAAACAATTAAGTTTGCGCCTGAAACAAAGTTCAAGTCTAAAGATGGTATAACACCAGGGCAACTCATTGTAAAGGTGGGCAAAGCTCTGATCACTATTCTTAGTATTTTCCCATAATGTAAAGCACATCTCACTAGAAGATGTATACTGCAATACATTATGGGTGAGGTCACTACCCAGACCGGTCTGGGTAGTGACCCCACCTTTACAATGAGTTGCCCTGGTGTTATACCATCTTTAGACTTGAACTTTGTTTCAGGTGCAAACTTACTTGTTTACATACTTGGGATTAGAAGTTAAAATAACCAAGTTTATAAAATTACTTGGTTATCCTAATATATATATATATATATATATATATATTTGTTTATTCCGACACCTAAAAAAAAAACAGGTTGTTCATACCACAAGTATCATTTTAGTGTTTCTAATTTCTTTCAAATATATTCATCTACTTTAAAAACAATTCTAGTTTTCCCCAAGCTACTAAAATATCATATATTGCATACACTTATCTTAGTCCTAATTGTGTTAATTATACTATAATTAACACAACAGAGGTGTAATACAAAAGAAATACAGTTCAATTAAAATAACTATACAAATTAATTATTTACATAAAATTCACAGGAGGTATGCCATCTTCAATATTCCTTCCAAATAAAGAACCTTATCCTATCTCAAGACTTATGTGCAAACAATACTGGAAAAATTATTCCGCTTCAGAAAGTTATCCATGAAGAGAAAATACTTAGTGTAAACTGTTGGCTTTACAGTTCTCTAAACAAATTTTCATTACATAAATTCAGTTCTTTCCTTGTCTGAATAATATAGTTTTCTTCTGGTCTTCAGTATTCTGTAATACACACACAACTTAGAACAACAACTTTCGGCTTGACAAAATGTTCTGTCTTTGGTTTCATCCATTGAGAGGAATAAACACGTTACACAAAAAAACTAGTACTTCAATTTGTCCCTTCCAAACTTGAACTACTGTTTATTCCTTACAAGAACATCAGAGGCTGCCTTCTTGATTTTTATCTTCTGGTGGTTGTAAACCATTTCAAAGAATAAATACTTTCAGTTAAATTTATAGGACTCTAAATACATTCCTATAACTCTTTCTCCTTTCTAGTGGAACCCATATTCTCGTTTCTGTTCCTATCTCTCCAGCAACCATTTAAATAACTATAGAATAGAATAATATGCAACAGTAAATAACTTTTTTTTATTATGTAAATATTTCATCTTATGTCTCATAAGACATAAATAAGCCTACGTGCTACTTTTTTTTTTTAAAATTCTATTCCTATTGTTGTTTATCACTGTACTGATGATGTCTTATTAGACATATGACAAAATATTTACATAATAAAAAAGTTATGGGGTGCTTAAGGGTCAAAGCTGTATAACTGAGAGGAGACCTCCACATAGCCTTTAAAGGAATGCAGAATACGGATCAGGGGTTCTAACCTAATGTCCAATCCTCACCTTCTCATGGTGCACCCTGTTGGGTATTTACTTGGATACTGAACGAACGAGGATAGGATGGCAATTTGGGATTTAGCCTACCAAATTGTATTCTTATTGGTTAAACCAAAATAAAAAATGAAGGAACAACATGACAAAATTTCATGCTAGCTGGGGCGCTGCCCGGTTAAAAAAAGCCCTGTTGTTTTTGCCAGGGAACCAGGACGAACAGCGAAAAGTCAGCTACTGGAGCAAATCTGAAAACACGCCCCAACTCAACATCACCAGAGTTAAAGATCTTTCTGAGCAATAAATACAAAATGTTATATTCAGGCAATGACAATCAAGGAAAAGAAGGAGTAGCCATAGTATTCAACACAAAATAAGAGGCTAATCTTCTTGAATGGCAGTCAGTCTCAAGTAGAGTAATGTGGGCAAATATGAGAATGGGGAACTGGACAATGAGACTTATTTGTGCCTATGGTCCCACAGAAGGTTCTACTAAGGTAGAAGTGGAGGAATTTGTTGAGGCTTTAGAAAAAGCAACTGACACAATGCAAAAGGAAAAGTTGGTCCTTGTTGGGGATCTAAATAGCAGAGTAGGAAATGATTGTGAGACATACAAAAATATTTTGGGAAAATTTGGAGAAAAGAGCAAAGCTAATAATGATGGCAAATATCTGTTGGATTTCTGCTCAGGACATGGACTGGTTATTACTAACACCATGTTCCAACATAAAAATGTGCACAAATTCACATGGAGAGAAGAGGCTAGGAATAAGAAAAGTCTCATTGACTATGTTATTGTTGATAGTGATGTTTTCTCCCTGGTGCAGGACACCAGAGTGTACAGAGGATTTGAAATTGGAAGTGATCACTATTTAGTCTTGAGCAGGATAAAATTGAATTTCATATTGAAAAGAATAACATGTAAGAAAGTTTTAAAGCAAATAAAAGTTGAGCAGCTCTCAGATGTGAACTGTAGACTAAAATACACAAAGATTATTGAAGAAAAAATGAAAGAGTTTGAGAACAGGAATCAAACTTTGGAGATTCAGTGGCAAGCCTTGAAAAAAGCCCTGATTGATTCAGCTAGAGAGGCATGTGGTGAAGTTGTCTGCAAGTATAGAAAAATTAGAACTCCATGGTGGACAGAGGAAGTGAAGGAAAAGAAGAAAGCATATCAAATGTTCCTGGCAAATAAGTCAGCTTGTGCTCTTAGAGAATACAGAGACAAATGCAAGAATGCTAAACAGTGTGTAAAACTAGCTAAACAAAAGTCATGGGAGGACTTTGGCAAGAATATAGAAAATAAATATCAAGAAGGTGGCAAAATATTCTGGAGGTTGTTGAAGGAGCTTAGGAAAGGAGGAAATTGTGCTGTAAAGTTAGAAGAGTTGGTGGATAGGGAATTGAAGTTTAGGGGGCACATTGCAAAAGTGGCTAAATCAGCTCATCAAATCACTTGGTTCTGAAAAATACTTTAACAAGCAGAGACAAACAAGTTATTGTTTCTCTGTATCAAGCCTTGATAAGACCTCATCTAGACCACTGTGCCCAGGTATGGGTGCCAGGGTTTCTTCTTGATGGGGAGGAGGTGGAGAGGATCCAGAGACGAGTGACCAAGATGATAGCAGGTCTGTGGAATGAACCTTATGAGAACAGGTTGAAGATTTGTGGGTTTCTAAAATTGGTTGTTAGGCAAAAAAGGGGTGATATGATTGAGACATTCAAATTACTGAAGGTTTTCTATAAGATTAATCCAGAAGATATTTTTGAGAATAGGACTGGTGGTGGGAGGACTAGGGGCCATACATAGAAGCTGGGCAAGAATTTGGTTAGCAAGGTTGTTAGAGCTAGGTTTTTTACTTGGAGAGTGGTGAATGAGTGGAATAAGCTGCCAGAGTCTGTTGTGGGTGCTACAACTGTGAATGAGTTCAAGATGAGGTATGATAGATACTGCGTGAATGTCGAATAGTTGTTCTTGACATGATGTTAGGGCCTCCCTCGATGAGTCTGTCGACTCCTTGGAGTTGCCCGGAATAATAATAATAATAATAATAATAATAAAAGGAGTTAGAGATGACAAAGGTGACATGAAAACGGAAGAAAAAGATATCCTTGAAGTATGGAGTAATTACTTTGAAAAACTGCTAAATGAAACAAGCACTGATGACAGTGCAGTGGTAAAAATCACTAACCAGGTATGCAGTCAGGAATACATATCCATACTTGAAGTAGAAAAAGCCATCAAAGGCTTGAAATGTGGAAAGGCAGCAGGAGTAGATGATATTCGACCAGAAATGCTGAAGTATGGTGGTATAAAAGTCTTACAGTGGCTGCACTGCATAGTTCAGAAAGCCTGGACAGAGGGATAAATTCCCGATGATTGGAGTAGAGCTCTCATAGTACCCATATATAAAAAGGGAAATAAAACTGAATGTGAGAATTACAGAGGTATTTCCCTACTAAGTGTTCCTGGCAAGATCTATGCAAGTATACTTGAGAAACGATTGAGAAGAATTGTGGAAGAAAAGCTGGGTGAAGAACAATAGAGGCTGTCACGATCAGATTTTCATTTTACGACAAATAGTCAAGAAAGCATGGAAATATAACAAATATCTGTATTTAAGTTTTGTCGATTTGGAAAACGCATATGACAAGGTGCCAAGAGAGAAGCTATTCAATATGCTACAGTTATATGGTGTCAATGGAGCATTATATCAAGCAATACTTAGTCTTTATTTGAGTTGTAAGTCAGCAGTCAGAATTGAAGGAAGTACAGAAAGATGGTTTAATGTTAAATCTGGTGTGAGACAAGGATGTGCATTATCCCCTCTGTTATTCATTATCTATATGGATCACATTATGAAGGAAAGTGGTATTAAACATGATATTAAAATTGGAGATGTTAATGTCAGCTCTTTGCTTTATGCGGATGATGTTATACTTCTAAATAAATCCGCTACAAGTATGCAAGATTCTCTGACTAAATTGAATAACTGTTGTAATACATATGGTATGAGGGTCAGCAATAAAAAGACAAAGACAATGAAAATAGGCAGAATCGTTGAAAATGTCAACTTTGTTGTGAATGGAGAACCTGTGGAACAAGTAAAACATTTCAGCTACTTTGGCACGATTTTTAGTGAAGATGGTAAATTCAATATAGAAATAGACAACAGAATCAACAAAGCTGGTATGTTGGGAAGTCAACTGAATAAATTCATATGGAATAAGAGAGAGATTAGTCGGAACACTAAATTAGCTGTATACAAGACAGTGTTCAAACCAGTTTTAACTTATGGATCTCAGAGCTGGGTCAGAAGTAAAACACTTGACCAAAGACTAGAGACCGCAGATATGAGAGTTCTGAGAAAGATTAGAGGCGTGAATTGATGGCATCAATGGCAATATCATATTAAAAACGAGGATATTAGGAAAGAACTTGACATTGTTAGCATCCAGGAATGCGTTAGTTAGCAGAGCTAATCTGAGATGGTATTGCCACTTAAACAGAATGGGTGAAGAAAGATTAGCAAAACAAGCGTTCTCTGCCAGGTTGACAGGAAAACGACCCAGAGGAAGACCAAGATATAGGTGGATTGATACGGTACAAAGTGCCTTAGACGACAGAAATATAAGATCTGATAATGTTGGAGTCTTGACAAATAACAGACTGATTTGGAGGAAAATTGTAGATAGGAAATTAGTAATGATGTAATTTTTTTCATGTAGTACTATCATATCCTGTACACCCCTTGAGGGTACATGGCAGGAATTTGATGATGATGATGATGATAAAAAAGTTATTTACTGTGGCACATGCGTTATTCTATAGTTATGGATACTCCACAAGTTTCAGTATATAAGAAACTATGTAAATAATATCAGTTGCTTAGCTGTCCAGATGCCTTGAATATCTATACATGCCAGCTTCAAACTGCCCATATACTTCATTGTCACTCTCCTTGAATGGTAGGATGAAAAAACATGTAAATTAACTCTTAGGTAAGAAAGGTAGATTTATTATACAGTTTCATTGTATTAAAGTAAAATGATGACAGTTTCTTGATATCTGCTGGCTGAAATATAGTGCAATTCTTGACCTATGAAAATTGAAAACTCCATGTGTTGTCTTTGTCACCAACAACATTTTATAAAATGCATTACATAATTTTTATATTTTTTGTAGAGACAAAGACAACTGAATTTAATTATAATGCTAAATCATATTTTGTGACAGAGTATTAAGAGAATGCTACAACATTATGGTAAATGGGGGGGGGGGGTAGAAAAGAAAGAAAGACATGTTTAATTATCCTAATTTCTTTCCAATTTTTTTATTGCATTGCTTAGTAGATGTCATCTAATTTTTTTTTTAAATTAATAAAATAAAATGTGGTATATCTGAATGAAAGTCATCAGACACTCCACGGTATCAGCCTTTTGTACCACAGTACAGCCATCGATAATGCTTTTAGACCATTTTAATGTTGTATCTTTGAATGGAGGAAGCACTGAATCTACAGTATGCAGGGTTCTAGAAGGGTGTCACTCTGAAAAAATATGGAATTAACTATTTTGGGCTGTCTACAGCAAATAGTGATAACCAGGTGATGAATATCATCTGCCACCTGATGGGACTTATTTAAAAACCTGTCAAGCTGAATAAAAACTACCTACATTATAATGCTCAGATAGATTACTAAGAGCAGTAACATAATAACTGCTCATTAGGATGAGAGAAGTTGATTAAGATGTGATGAACAGTTAGGGCAGATGAACAATACACATAGGCATATCATCGCCTCTCAAAAGGAAGGAGTCGTGAGATGAATATTACTTATGTAAAGCTGAGTAAGAATAAATTCCTCTCTACGAATCCCGTGCAGACTGGAACTGCTACGGTTTAATTTCAGACTCAATCCAGTAAAGACTGTTGCTCTTCTATGCTAGGATGTAGGTATGCCACTGGGATATTAATCTGTCTTATAATTTGCCTGCAATATGAAGGGAATGAGCTGACTTAGCTGCAGCATCTACAGCTTTGTTTCACTTGATCTCAATTGAGCTTGAGATCAAACAGTGAACATCCAAATGGAGCATCCTCCTTATCTGATGGAACAAATGTTGGATCTGGGAGAGCACTGGATGCCCTTAGCATACCGGATTTCTAAGTACCTGAAAATAACTTCTTTGAATTGGTATAAATAATGCACCCCAGGTAGCATTTCAATTTTATATAATTTAATGCAAGCTTCACTGCATACAGCTCAGCAGTATAGTTAGCACATTCTGCTGGGTTGTGTTTAGACATATACTATCTGGGAATGGCAGGCAGACTGATTTTGAATTGTCTACATAGGTACAAAATGCAGTATTCTGCTCTGCATATGAATGGGCTGTTGATAGATGGAGGAATGGAGTGCTTAACTAATCTGTGCAAGGAGAAGTTGCATAATGGAATACAGCTGTGCAACAGTGGTAGCATTTGAGCAGTATTGTCTGCTATTATGTCCAGAGCTTGTAATAATGCTTTTACTAGCATAACAAAGGGGTGTATGGCAGTCTGATAGGTTTTGTGCAAAATTTTGTGTTGGGTCAAGTCTTGATCTGATAAGTGTAGTGGAGCAGCAAACATCTGTCTGTATTTCAAGAGGAAGAAGCTATGGTGCAAAGGATGTTCATCTTTCTTCAGCAAATAACAAATTACTTATCTCGTAAATAACATATAAGATTAAAAAAAAAACCCGCTGACATTTCTATGTAGAATATGAGTCATGTGATCTGAACCCATTTATAAGTGCCCATGAAGATGGCCAAGAGCTTGCTGTGATTATGATGCTCATGTTCAAGAATGACAGAAGATGGTCAAGTCATTCACACAGAGGGCATTATATATAGTTAGAGGAAGTTGTTCTGTTACGGAGTTAACTTTGACAGCAAATAGTATGATACTTAATAATGAATCCTGTTGGACTCCTTCCTCTTGAAGAAAGTGGTGAGATAAAATCGATCTCATTTCGATTTGGAAGACAGGTTAGATATCAAGTTTTTAATTAAAAAAAAAAACCGAGGCCTCCTCTGAGACCAAAGTTTTAAGGATCTTTTAATATGCCAAAACCTCTACCCCCCCATCCCTAAATTGTGTCATGAGTTTTTCCATATCAAAATCAAAGAAAACTGATATTAGGTGTTCTCATTATAGGAAATCATCTCTAATGGATGCTTCCAGTTGAATTAGTGATCTAGTGAAGAATGATGTTTTCAGGAGCGAGATGTGTCTCAGAAAAATAGCTGCTGCCTCCAAAAATCATAAAAGATGAGTGTTAACCATTTTTTTCTAAGATCTTCAACAAGTAGTAGTAGGATAAAGCAAATAATAATTGTGTTTGGATATTTACTTGGCTCTGCAAAGGCAATAATGGATTTCTGATTCAGGAAATTCATTCTTCACCTGAAAATTCTGTTAAATAAATAGAGCTGTTGATTCAGTGATGGTGTCTTTTGGTACTACTTTTTGTTTTCCATATTATTAAAACTAAATTTCATACAGTCAAAATTTTCAAATAGTGAAGTCATCTTTCTTGTTGATTTCAATGTCCACAATTCTAATTGGTTCTCCCTTTTTCAAATTTCACTGATCAAGTTGGAAGAGAGGCAGAGATTTTTGTTGTTTGCAATGACTTAAAACAGATCATTCATCTCGACCCAAATTCTTGAAAATCGTCTTCACTCATCCAACACTATAGATCTTTTCTTAACTAGTTCTCCTTCCAGGTACTCTGTTCAAGTGACTGCTCCTCTTAGCAATCCAGACCATATCCAAGTTTCGTTCTGGTGGAATGATCCCCCCCCCCCCCCAGCCATTCACAACCTTGAATGCTCTGCCATTACAACAATGCCAAATGGGAGGACTTGTGTAACCTTTTACTCCTCTTTCCCATGGTCAGACTGCTGTTTTCATCTTCAGATCCAGAAACCTGTTGTGATATCAACTTGTTATAGAAATAATAAGTATTAGAATGAAAACTTTCATTCTTCATTCTGTTCAAATTCCCCAATCTATATCTAAACCATGGTTCTCCAAAAGTGTGCTAGGGCTGTCCAAGAAAAGCAAAGCCTTTCATAAGTGGCCTGAGACTAAAATGCCAGCTTCATTCGGTCTACACAATTGCCTACAACACTTGTAAAACCACCATTAAAAGACCAAAGTCTAAACTCAATAAAGATAAATGCGGAGAACTCAGTGCCACTAGCAGTCATGCCTTCTGACCCCTAGCCAAAGCCATCAGGCACAACTTTTGTCCATCTGTGCTTCTTCCTCATCTCACCCTAGCAAAAGCAAGACAATGGCAATCCATTTATACCTTATCTTTAACATTACCTAAAGACAAGGCTGATGTCTTGGTTTCATTCTTCTCTTCCAACTCCTACATAGATGACCAAAATAAATTACTTCCGTCCTTGCTAGAACATTACATCTCAGGCCTCCTGTAACCTTCCATCAGAAGAATCTTGAATAACTTAGATGCTACAAAGGTAGCTGGTCTTGATGGAATTCCACCCATTGTGCTCAAGAGATGCACTCCTGAACTAACACCTGTTCTCTATCATCAGTACAGTTCAGTGAATAGATGATAGAGAACAGGCATTAGTTCAGGAGTATCCATCCTTCAGATGGAAGAAAACTCATATACAACCAATTCCTTAAAAAAAATGAGATAAATGTTTACTATCAACCTATTGCTCTTACATCACTTTGTCTAAAGTAATGGAGAAAACTATCAATAGTCAACTTCTTCAACACCTTGAGAACTGTTATCTAATTAGTGATCACCAATTAGATTTTGCCACTCCAGATCCACAGGAGATCTCTCCTGGCATACATTATTTACATTTGGACCTATTCTATGGAAAGGTTTGGAGAAACCTGTGCTGTTGCTCTTGACATCTCCAAGGCTTTTGATAGGGTCTAGCATCAAGGGGTTTCTCAACAGGTTACCATCATTTGGACTACCTTCATCATTGTGTAAATGGAATGCTCGTTTTTCTCTCAGGTCAATCCCTACATGTAATGGTGGATGGTGTTCTCTCCTCAGACTTTCCTATGAATGCTGATGTCCCTCAAGGTTCTGTCATCCTGATTTATATAAATGACCTGCTATCAATGACTGTAAACTCTATTCATAGTTTTGCTGATAATAGCACAATCCACTCATCCTACTTATATGACAGGCATTGTAGTGCTCAATCATCTCATGCTTCAAGATCATCTATAATAAGTGCCCTGAACACTGATCTTCACAGTATCCATGATGGTAAAAGCAACCTAGTCAACTTTAATGCTTCCAAAATGCAGTTTTGTTTCTTTTCCCGTAAAAAACCTCAGATCTTCTTCACTTATTTTTTGTTAATGCTGATCTCAACAGTTAAGACCAAATCTCTCTTGGACTGACTCCTCCTCCAAATGGTTCCTGGCTCAATCATATCACTTCTATAGCATCAACAGCTTCCAAAAAGCTTGGCATCCTTTTCCAGTCAAGACAGTGTTCACTTCACTGTACAAAAAAAAAAAAGGAGATAAATGTATTTACCATCAATTTATCAACCTATTGCTGTTCAGAAAAGGGCAGTCCAGTTGATAAATTGATGGTAAACACATTTATCTCCTTTTTTTAGTACAGTGAAGTACTGTCTTGACTGGAAAAGGATGCCAAGCTTTTGCATGCTTCGCTTACAAACTCTCTTCAGCTGCTATCCCATTGAAGATCAATTTCTGCATCGTGACTCTTCTACAAATATTTCCATGGCCACTATTCAGCAGAACTAGCAACCATTATGCCTTGAATTTCTGCTAGACCTACAGGCACTCATACTACAGAAGCTCCGCATTCTTTTACATTCGAACTGCATACTCACTGGACCTGCTACTCCCAGTCATTTTCATTCCTTCCACTTCAGTTCTGTGGGACAGTCTCTCTCATTAAGCATTTCCAAACGACTACAATCTTGAACAATTCAAGAATATCAACAGATTACTGTATTCCTGATCCTGCTATCACGTGGCATCTATTTGCTATAGGCTCTTCTGCTTTTTGTGTGTGGGATAAATATTAAAAAAAAAAAAAAAGGTGAATACATTGTGCTCAGATGTTAACGTTTGCAAGCAATTAAATTTCATGTGGTAGAATGGCACATGACTTGTGGTGGCATGTATTATACAATCAGTAACATGATTCGAAGCTTAATTAACAGGAGAGGAGCTGACAGTTGCAGAATGAAATGCTGCTAGTGATGAGAAGATATTCCAGCGAGCTTGATCTATTTGAATTGTAATATCCATAATAAAATACACATAAGAGGGAGAATATCACAGGAAATTATTGCAAATGTTAACATCTGAGTTAACGTTTGCAATCATTAAAGTCATTATAATTTAACTCCCCAAGTTAAATTATAATCATCATCATATTCATGATATGTACTACCCTCAAGAGGACAGATACTAGATGGTATTACATGATTTTAAATAAATTATACTAGACAAATTATATTCTTGTTTAGATCCTTTATCCAAGAGCAGGCAAACAAAATATGTAAGTATCTTCATGACTTGGCTAACTTGTATGTAGAAGCTGGTGACTTCATATTCATTGCCTCAGTATCCAGTATAAAAGTAGCCTAGTAATGAATATACATTCATTTTTCTTTTCATTTTAGAAATTATGGACTTTACAACCGTGTTATAAATAACTATTTTAATTTTCCTGATGTTTCGACCTTCATATTAAGGTCATCATTTGGAGTATATACAAATATACAAGGACAAGCTGAGTTACATTTCACACAGTAAGCTAAAGAAACAATGATTTGATCACTGGTTATTCTACTGGCATGGCCTCTAGTGAAAAAAAAATACAGATAAAATTAATTAATTATTTAGAAATTACATCAAAGCTCTAAATTCTATTTAAGATAACATGAGAGAAACATTCTTTCATATAGATAGTTTTCTTACAGTAACAATGATGTCCTATTTTTAACATGACAATTGTTATATTAGATTTAGGATTCTGGATTATCTATAGTCCTGTTTATAGTTAACCCTTAGGGAGAAAGGTTCCATGGGTAGAATATGTGTCTTCCATATGCTTGGGATTTTTAGACCATCATTATTGTTCAGATTGGGGTAGTTGATAAGAATCTCGCAAGCTTCCTTAAATTTTCATTCATACCATGTTTTGGCGTGATGTAAACAACTGGTGCTTTTCCAGTCAATTCTATGTAAAGTGTTCAGGGCGTGATCAGAAAGGGCAGCTTCACCATAGTTATTATATTTAATGTGTCATTTATGTTCCTTTTGTCTGATAGGAATTGTAGATCCTGTTTTCCCCATATATGGTAGATTATGGGTGCAATAAATACTGTATACTCCAGGGTGGGCCAGCGGAGGACTTGCCATTATCCCCAGTGAGGGAAAGACTGTCAGTGAAGCTGGCAGTCTTTCCCTCACTGTTTTCTGGAAACCGACACATGCTGGCCAATATATACATATAATATAAACTCCTACCACCACCCAACACAAAAACTAGGTGTCATTAATACTTTAAAAAACAGGGCTTTGAAGATCTGCTCCAATGAACAAGCGCTGAAAAATGAATTTAAAGTTATCAGCAATACTTTTCTAAAAAAAATGGTTACAGCCAAAACACTCTCTACAAGACCTCAATAAAAAACAAAGATAAACCATACTGTAATAAAACTATAACCATTCTTTACATTAAAGGGACATCAGATAAAATAAACAGAATACTACAAAAATACAACCTCAAAGCCACCTTTAAACCTCCTGCAAAATTAAAAAGCTTACTCAACTCATCCAAAGACCCACTCCCTCCGCTGGCCCACCCTGGAGTATACCGTATTTATTGCACCTGTAATCTACCATATATAGGGGAAACAGGAAGCACAATTCCTATCAGACAAAAGGAACATAAACAACACATTAAATATAATAACTATGGTGAAGCTGGCCTTTCTGATCATGCCCTGAACACTTCACATAGAATTGACTGGAAAAGCACCAGTTGTTTACATCACACCAAAACATGGTATGAATACAAATTTAAGGAAGCCTGTGAGATTCTTATCAACTACCCCAATCTGAACAATAATGATGGTCTAAAAATCCCAAACATATGGAAGGCACATATTCTACCCACAGAACCTTTCTCCCTAAGAGTTAACTACAAGCAGGACTGTAGATAATCCAGAATCCTAAATCTAATATAACAATTGTCATATTAACAATAGGACATCATTGCTACTGTAAGAAAACTAACTATATGAAAGAATGTTTCTCTCATGTTATCTTAAATAGAATTTAGCTTTGATGTAGTTTCTAAATAATTAATTAATTTTTAATTTTAACTGTATTTTTTAATTTTTTTTTCACTAGAGGTTTTGCCAGTAGAATAACTGGTGATCAAATCATCGTTTCTTTAGCTTACTGTATGAAATGTAACTCAGCTTTTCCCTGTATATTTGTATATACTCCAGATGACCTTAATATGAAAGTCGAAATGTCAGGAAAATTAAAATAGTTATTTATAACACGGTTGTAGTCCATAATTTCTAAAATGAATGCTGATCACAGTGCAACACTAAAAGAAAGTAATGAATATACTTCAAGATAAAGTATTAAAACAAGAAAACAATTTTCTTGTATAATGAAACCTATGGCGTATCCATACTGCATGTGTGATTCTATAGTTAAAAAATAATTTGTCGAGTATAATTTACTGAGCTGCTATAGCTCAGTCAATATCAACAATGCCCTCTGGTCGGAAAGACCTGGATTCGAATCCTGTCTAGGATGCAAAGAAATCTTTATCAAGGCTTTTCAACTGAAGGTGAGTTAGACAGTTTCATTCATATAGAGGTGGTTTTTATTCCTCCAATTGTGTTCTGAAATTCTGATATTCGCTGTCCTGCATGTTTGGCCAAAGTAGGACAGCTTACAGCTGCAAGGGACCTGGTATACACCAGGTAGGTCTAGGTGAAGTGGTTGGGCTTTATGATCTGTCTAAGGCAAAGGATCTGATCTCTGGTGCCCTTACCTTTCCTAAAACCTGCTTGTTCCTTGGGCATTTCTGCCTCAATCCTATTTTGCATGATCTTCAATAAAAGTTTGCTTGCATGAGATATTAAAGTAATAGTTCTATAGTTCTTGCAAGCGTTCATATCTCCCTTCTTATGTAGTGCATGAAAACTGACTTCTTTCAGTCTCCAGGCCACATTCCTCTCTTCCATATCCTTGTAATCAATCTATGAAACACTCTTATCCTTCCATCCCATGTAGCCTTAATTAACTCTGCTGGGGTTCTATCTGCACCTTCCAATGAAAACTGACTTCTTCCAGTCTCCAGGCCACATTCCTCTCTTCCATATCCTTGTAATCAATCTATGAAACACTCTTATCCTTCCATCCCATGTAGCCTTAATTAACTCTGCTGGGGTTCTATCTGCACCTGAGGCCTTATTGCTGTTAAGCTGCTTAACTGCTCTTTCAACTTCGTGCCTAAGTGGAGGAGGTTCCAAATCAGAATTTTCCTGATTGTGAGGGCTCCTCACACAGTATCTTTCCATTTTTGATTTCTAATTCTTCTGTTAGTAATGCTCCATTCCTGTCTTTGATGACATTCAGTTTGGGCTTAAACTTGTTCTTTACATCACAAACTAAATAAAACGTCCTTTTATAATTGTGCCTCCTCATCTGGAACTCTATCTCTTCACATTTATTAATATAAAACTTTTCCTTGTCCTGCTTGATGGCTCTTCTGACTTCTCTATATAATCTCTTATATTCTTCAGTTCCCGTGTCTCTTTGTTTTTCCAACCGCCTTCTTTTCATTAGTTCCCATGTTGAATCTGATATCCATGGGTCTCTTGGTCTTCTTATTGAGAAGAGATACTTCTTGGCTGTATCCTGTACTATCAGCTTGACTCCTTCCAAAGCATTTCTAGTGAGTTCTCCTCATTGGTCGCCAAAAAATCTTCAAACCGAGTTGATGTTTCTTCTATGAATCCATTAGGAATTACTCTAACATCCAGTCTAGTGGGATGTGCCTGACTTGGAAGTTTTCAAAGTCTTACTTTGGCTCTTATTACCTGATGGTCTGTACGACAATCTGCTCCAGGTAAGAGACTTAAAGCACACAAAATAGTGCTGCCTGCCTACAGTTCCTTCTTTTATGGCATATTTCTAGAAAACTCGTGTACGCATCCAGTTGTTATTCTCAAAGATATAAAATACACAGATTTAAAATTGATAATAGATTTTAATGTATGATCATTTTGCAGGACCAATTATCTATGCTACTTAGTGCTACCAAAGGTCTGAATGTTCAGATCTGTACAGAGGTTGCACATTGGGATACTTCCAATATTGATATTCTGGAGAACAGTGAACATGATTCAAGTAACCAGACCTTGTTACTTGCTGAGGTGCAACCAAAACCAAACCAAAACAAAAAAAAAAAAAAAAAAAAAAACACAGCACAGAATTGCCACTGTTAATTAAGAGGAAAAGTGGAAGACCTCGCAGTAGATATCTTCTTGGTTCTAACAGTAAACACATAAAGACCAATATATCATCAAGAAAAAATGAACTAGACACATCAGAAGATACAACAGGCCATGGTGAATGTTTTTTTTGACCAGTACATTATCTAATCTATATATTAGATTTTATTTTCCAAACATTAACAAACAATGGATATCTGAAAAAAAAAAAAGAATACTTTTCTCCGACCCCTCTTCAACAAGAAACTCATCACAGAACTTCTATTTCCATTCCTTTTGCTGGCACACTTTCACAAAAAATTGCCAACTTGCTAAAGCCTCATGACATTCGAGTTGCCTTCA
Organism: Typopeltis vanoorti; assembly: GCF_054136105.1. NCBI lineage: Eukaryota > Metazoa > Arthropoda > Arachnida > Uropygi > Thelyphonidae > Typopeltis > Typopeltis vanoorti. Next base: position 82,247,072 of record NC_143550.1, read on the forward strand.
AACCAATAAAGATGGTATGCAATATGTTACGTTCACCTAAAGACAAGAATCCTTTCAATAAATACCCTGGAGTTTACAACATTCCTTGTTCTTGCAGCCTGAATTACATCAGACAAACTTCTAGAAGTCTAGAAATAAGACAAAAGGGGCACACTGGAGACATAAACAACAACGGAGAGGACAATTCTGGTTTAGCTTTCCATTTTTCCAACACTAACCACAACATCGAATGAGATAAAAGTACTATAACATACATTGAAGAGGACTAACAGCTCCTGCAAAATAAAAGAAGCTGCAGTAGTTATCCGCTCACAAGGCACCCTGAACAGAAACCAAGGGATGATCCTCTGAAATCATTCATAAGATCTCTCAACACACCAGAGTTCAACTTCACAGCCAATTATAGGATGCACCTGCTTAACAATGATTGGCCAAGTGATAACATCCACGTTCCACGTTTGTGAAACGGTTCCTATGAATTTGATATCTTTTCATCTTTTAGTTATGTATTAATTCGTAACTTAAGCTCGTTTTTGTTTTTAAGCTGTTATGTGTAGATTTATCTGGCACAGAAGAAGCCACCAGTTAACGTGGCAAAACTAGTAGGCTAATAGTTTGTATCAAAATCTCTGACCTATTAAATGCAATTTTTATGTCATCTTATACAACAAGCCAATAAAGTTGTTCTCACAAGTGAAGGAAGATAAGAGCTGTGAGGAACAATATCCACTAAGTGAGATTTCTGTTTCTCATTCAAATATATATCCTAGTCCAACTCAGAACACTTCCATCTGCGCAGAGTTCAATGTTGGTAAAAGGATCGCAAAGTGAAGGTACAGTAATAGAAATGGAGGAATTACAGGCAGTGATAACATCTTTTGACAGTCTGTTCCAAGATCCAACCAGTAATTAATGCGACTTCTATTCTTAATACTGTTGAGTTAATAGAAACTCACCCAAATAACATAGAATTATGGCCAAGTGGAGATAGCCAAATAAATACCCAGAAAAATTAAGGGAAGAAAAGATCGCCAAGGGAAAGATGTAACAAATGATTTGAGAGTGGCTCTCTGTAGAGATTCCATTGTTCTGAATCATCAGAATTATTTACTTCTTGTCAAGTTGCACAAAGCATGATAAAAGATGTTGAACCTGGTGTCCAACTCTTATTATCTGAAGTGGCAGTTTCGCCTTTTGCCAGCTCTTCACATCAAGTCAGTAGTAGCTCCATGATGATGTCATGGGATACATCCAGACCTACTGCTGTTACACCAAGCATTCATAAAATGCATGATCAGCAGCTTCCACTACAAGATCAGAATGTCACTCAGGAGAAGATACATGAGCCAGTTAATTATCTATGAATATCCTTGTCAGAACATCAGTGTGAGATTTGCTGCAGATGTTGCACAAACAAAAATAACCGAAGACATAATGTGAAACCACACGAAAATATCAGACATGAATCTTTGTGTTATCATATATTGGATCCAAACATGAAAGCAGAGTTGATGATGATGAGGCAAGAAATGAAGTGCATGTGAAAAGAATTACGGACATAAATGGAAGAATGAAAAAGAGTGGAAGAAAAGATGTAATAACGAATGATTCGAGAGTGGTGCTCTGTGGAGATTCCATTATTAAAGGTGTGGTGAATGAGAAGGTGCATAAAGTTTGTTTTCCTGATGGTAGAATGAGCAGAGTCATTGAAGTGTTGGGCATGAGGAATAAGAGAGCAAAACAGTTGGTGACTGTAGTAGGGATGAATGATTTGGATGGGAACAAGGAAAATGTCATATTAGATATAAGGATATTATTAAGGAGAGTAAAAGATAACAGTGTGGTAGGAAAGGTAGTCAGTGTGTTGCCAAAGTATGATAGTGATGAATTGAGGAGGCGAGCAAAGATTATGAATGATATGTTAGTGCAGTTATGTGAGGAGAAAGGAGTGTATCTTGTGAATGTGTGGGATGAATTTCAGGGATGGATGGAACTGCATAAAGAAGATGGGCTGCACTTAAATGGTTCTGGGGTGAGTCAGCTGGAGAGATTGTTGATGGCATTAGAGGTAATGACTGGGATGAATAGATCTGAGGTGGTATGAAAGAGTAAAAAAACAGGGGAGGGGAGGGAGGGAGAGGTATTTGCTCACCTCCAAATGGAGAGGTGAATATCATGAATGAAGTAAATGAGAAAGTGGAAGCACAACACAAACAGGGAAATGGGGGTGGGGGTCAGGGTGGACGGGGAAACACTTTATGAAATGTGGATGCTGGATTCAGAGGTGAATGTGTGAATGGGCAAAAACAGATCAAAATGGTCTGGGAGGGGAGGGGAGTTTGGGTATGAGGAAAGTTGTAGAATTGGTGGTAATATAGAGGAAGGAAATGAGGAAGCTGTAGAAGAGTCACCGAGAAGTGATGTTCGTAGGACTTGTAGAATCAGAAATGATTTCTTAAATTTATTTACTAATGCTAGAAGTATTCGAAATAAGGGGAATGAAGCTGTTGCATTGATCGAGTTTATTCACCCTAAAATTGCTAGTATAAGCAAGACATGGTTAGATGACAATGACATCTTGGTTGGCATAGAGATGAACAGATATGATATTTTTTGAAGACAGACAGGTAAGAAAGGGAGGAGGAGGAGTACTATTGATGGTAGCAGATGAGTTGTGCCCATCTAAGGTGTATTTGCAAAGTGCAAATAGTGGCCACTGTTTTGCGGGAGTATGGTGTGAGTTGGAGGTAAACAGGATGAAATATTTAGTTGGGTGTTGCTATAGACCTGGCAATATGGAGAGTAATGAGAATGAAATGTATAGGCAAATTGGCCTAGCTAGCAAGAAACAAGATATCATTATGGGAGATTTTAATTATGGTAATACAGACTGGAATCAAGAGTCTGCATCAGGGGACAAAGAAATTGAATTCCTGGAGTTTTTGAAAGACAATTACCTTAGGTATTATGTAATGAAGGTACACAAGGATCAACAGTATTGGATTTGATCATCTCATCAGATGATGTTATTAAAAATGGGGGTGTCAAATCTTCTGCCAGTTGGAGAGAGTGACCACGAGGTGATCACTTGCAGGGTGACCAGTCATTCGAGGACGTTTGTTAGAAAGGGATATATGTGAAATTATAAGGCTGGTAATTATTAAAAGCTCAGGAAAGAAACAGCTTGCAGTAGATATTGGAAAGAGGAACTGGAGGGAAAGGATATCAATACTGCTTAGGCCCCTACTCAAAAGCCATCTGGTGGAAGCAATATCAGAATGTATTCCAAAGGTTAAAAGGGAAAATAGAGCAGGTGTGAAATGGATGAATCAAGAGATAAGGTATTGTGGATGAAGCACAAGATGAGTAGTTATGACAACTAGTTGCATGAGAAGTAAAAAGAGCATGAGAGAAAGGTGACTTGTTTGATAATGGTAGCAAAAGTGTAGTATGAGCAGCAATTAGCTAATGTGGCCAAAAAAATCCTAAGGAGTTTTTTCGATATGTTGCCAGTAGAAGAAAGAATGATTATGGTAGGATGGGACTGATTAATGAAAATGGAGGAATGATAACTACTGCAAAGGATATAGATGAGATATTTAATGAGCAATTTATAAAGTATTTCATTCTTATGAATGTGACATCATGCAGAACTTGAAAGCAGTGGGAAAGGAGAAGGAGGAACTGCTAGTAAGTGAACAGGAGGTATATGAGGAATTGAATAGACTGGGTTGCACCTTTTCGACAACTCGTATAGCAGAGTATATAAGTTCTTTTCGCTATACCCTTTGGTATTAATTTTGGTCTAGCTACTCACTGATGAAGCCTCAATAAAGGCTGAAACCGGTCTAGGTAGTGACCTCCTACCATAATGTAATAACAGCATACATTTCCTAGGAAAAGTGTTTTCACATTATGGAAAATACCAAGAATAGCGATCAGAACTTTACCACCTTTGCTGCGTGTTGCCCGAGTTTGTACCACGTACTAGGACTACTTGCATTAGCTCACGCTAGTAATCGGCGATACTTTTATAGTTTACTATATTTGGCATGAAACTCTCTGATTCCGATCTTTGAGTTTCTTATTCAGTTTTAAAACAATGTGGTATTTAATATCCCTTTAATTTAAATAATACAGTGGTATTTCGATTTTGCAAAGACATTTGATAAACTGCCACATGACAGGCTGGTAATTAAATTGGAATGAATGGGGCTGAACAGTAGATTAGTTTGCTGGATTGGAGATTGGCTGTTTGATAGGTATCAACAAGTTGCCTATGGAGGAATGATATCCCAGAAGAGGAAAGTTACTACTGGTGTATCCTAAGGGTCTGTTTTGGATGCATTGCTGTTTAATTTATATGTAAATGATATTTGGAGAGGTCTATTTGCAAGAGGACTTGAATACACTGGCTGAATGGGTAAATGAGTGGATATGTCAATTCAGTGTTGCAGAATGTAAGGTTTTGAAATCTGGGAAGCAGAGATGGGACACAGAGTACACAATTGGTGGAAATATCTTGGATGAGGTAGAGGAGATGAGAGATCTGGGAATGATTGTAAACAAGGACTTAAAATTTTGGGGACATGTTACCAAAATTGTGAGGACAACACAGCAGATAATGGGAATGATAAGGAGGGCACTGACTTGTAGAAGTAAGGATGTTATGGTTCCCTTGTATAAGGCTTTGATTAGGCCACATATGGATTACTGTGTGCAGAATTGGTCACCCAATTTTCAAAGAGATGTATGATGAAGATGTATTGGATAAGGTTCAGAGATGAGAGAAGACAGATTGACAAAATGTAATTTGCAGAAATTGGTGGATAGTAAGAGGAGAGGGGATATGATTGAGACACATAAGCTAATAAGAGGTTATTACCAAATTAATGTTGGGTAGGTTTTGTATAGAAAGGGTGAAGATAGGAAGCGAACAAGAGATCATTGCTGGAAGCTGTATAAGGAGAGTGTGAGCAAGGGGGTGAGGAGCAGGTGTTTTGCATGGAGAGTGGTGAGTGCAGAGACAGTGAACATACAGGGTGTGCGGGATAAATTTGACAGTTTCGTAAGGAAAAAGAAAATCTTCTTTGTATCTATTAAATTTAATGAATTGACAAAAAAACATTACAGGCAGAGTTAATTACAATACTATCAACAAGATTTACTCAAAATAACCACCATTAGCATCGATCACAGCTTCAATTCTGCTTCGGAACCTCGAACAAGCTGATGCTACAGTCTCCCTGGGAAGGGCCGCAAAAACTGTTTTAATTTTATCCATTAACTGGGCTTTTGTATTACTGGAAGTGCGATTGGTGTCTTTTTCAACTGCGCCCCATACAAAATAATCCATGGGGTTAAGGTCTGGGGAGTTTGGAGGCCAAACATTTGGACTGGTGAAGTCGTAGAAATTTTCAGACAACCATTTTTGACTTTTCCCAGAGGTGTGGCAAGGGGCCGAATCCTGCTGCCATACATACGGCCTACCATTGGCTACCCTTGTTACCCAGGGCTTGACTACAGTTAGCAACTCCATGAACAAAGCCCGAATTCCAATGCCAGGGTTCTTCAACACCTGTTCCTGCAGATTTGCGAGGAATTCTGCTGTACGAACGCAATCAGATCGTCTGCTAGGGATCTTTCTTCTTGCTACATCCTCGTAGTCACCATTGCAAGTCTCTAGTTCATGCCTGATTGTTTTTACTGTATTCAGGGAGCATTGGGCAGCAGTCGTAATATCCTTATTTTGATGGCGGGCACGAATCATCATGATACAAGTTATTCTCTTCCATGATTCAGGTGGGTTCCAGCTATCCATCCTTTCTGACATCTTGTACATGAATGAAGAAGGGTCCAAACTTTTAAATGAAGAGAAGTGCGTGTTAATACATGTAACTTACGGAAAAATATAATTAATTATAAATATGTCAAATTTATCCCGAACACCCTGTATTTAAGGCACGGTATGACGAACTGTGTGTATTACAGTGGACCTCCCACAATGAGTCTTTGACTCCATGGAGGTTTTTTATAATAATAATAATGACTATTCAGATTTTCACTAGCATTCCTCTCATTATTCCAAAGCTAAAAAGAAAATTAAACAAATGAACGAGAAAAGAGCAGATAATTTTTTAATACGATTCTATGATAAAGGAAGTACTTCATGTACACTATACAAGATCTTACTTACCTGGTGCAAAAATTAAAATATTAATAATGCTGTCATAATACAGAAAAGGAAGGTGAGGGAATTGATTGTTTTGGCCAGAACTGCGAGGTGAGAAGTATTGTATGAAGGAGGATGTGAAAGGAGTATTGGAAGAAGCGAAAAAAGTAGAGCAAGAGGGTGAAGTTTGTAATTCTGTGCCATGTTATGATACAGTTGAACTGAGCAGAAGGGCAATCATAGCTAATGAATCAGGATGTGGGTTGTGCAGAAGGAATGATGTAGAGTTTGTGGACCTATGACCTGAATTTGATGGAAGGAAAGATTTATACAATGCTGCTGATGAACTGCACTTAAATGGATTTGGAGTTAGGTGTCTAGAGAGAGAGAGCTTTGTTCACTGAGAGTGTGGAAGCACAAAGTCAGAACAATTAAAAAAGTTAGGGCAGATGCAGGTGAGTGTGTGTGTGAAGATATCAATGAAGCAAATGAGTGTGTGAAAAAAAAAAAAAAAAAAAAAGCAGAATCTAGTCTCTCAGGCAATAATATCAAATGGGGTAATCGATTCAGGATGTAAAGGTGGTTTGGGGCCAAAAGGAATACTAGTTTTCTATATACTATATATATATATATATATATATGTAGGAAGTATTTTTACCTTGGGTATAAATATGTTATAGATACCAAGCAATTGGTGTATATATATATATATATTGTTGAAATTAGGATTTATACATTTATAAAAATAAATTTAACTGACTAGAACCCGAGAAAGTATAACAAAAACCTTTAATACATCACAACTAGTTTCATCGGTGATCCGACTTCTTCAGGTGAGAAATAAAAACATAAGACATAAAATAACACGGTAAAAAATGAACTTTACAGCTTAATAAAAAGCAGAATAATAACAGTCATATTTGAATAGGTGACCGCGTGCTACCGTTGGCATGAGTAGAATGTGTGCGACAGCTATGACACGTCTATGACAGATGTCATAGACGTGACATCTCCTACAGTAGAGCACGAGCGAGCGCCCTTTCCAGTCATGTCCTTTTCTCGGCAAACTCTAACCTTGAAGAACAGCCACATCAAGTTGATTGGGAACGCACTACTAATTTATATATTTGCAAGGATGAATTCGAAAGAAGAATCATCGAATCAAAAGAAATAGTTCTGGACCCTTCACATTTAAACAATAATCTTAGCTACAATTTACCCGATTCCCATAGCGCAGTAATCCAGTACTGGCGCTCAAAAATTAGCTGTCGCACACATTCTACTCATGCCAACGGTAGCACGCGGTCACCTATTCAAATATGACTGTTATTATTCTGCTTTTTATTAAGCTGTAAAGTTCATTTTTTACCGTGTTATTTTATGTCTTATGTTTTTATTTCTCACCTGAAGAAGTCGGATCACCGATGAAACTAGTTGTGATGTATTAAAGGTTTTTGTTATACTTTCTCGGGTTCTAGTCAGTTAAATTTATTTTTATAAATATATATATATATATATATATATTTTTTTTTTTTTTTTTTAAATGTAATTCCCACCCATGAAAGATTATTCGAGAGAGAGCTTTATTCACTGAGAGTGTGGAAGCACAAAGTCAATCCAATTACAAAAATTAGGGCAGATGCAGGTGAGTGTGTGAAAAAAAAAAAAAAAAAAAAAAAAAAAAAAAAAAAAAAGAGCAGAATCTGGTCTCTTAGACAACAATATCAAAAGGGGTAATCAATTCAGGATGTAAAGGTGGTTGGGGCCTAAAGGAATACTACAGTTTCTATATACTATATATATATATATATATTTTTTTTTTTAAATGTAGTTCCCACCCATGAAAGATTATCTGCAAATCTATAGTACATTTGTACTGTGGGTGGGCTAAGGATTTTTTATTTTTATCAATTTTATATATATTTTCGTAACTTTTTGATTTAGTTTGGAAACAATGGGGTGGTGGTCTTACACCACCAGTGATGAAATTCATCTCCCACCTAAAAATAATCCCAAACATCCCTGTCCACAGCAGGATTCAAATAACCTGTTGGTTGGAGAGCAGGTATGCTAACCACTCAGCCAACAGTTTCTATATAATAATGCTAGAAGCTTCAGGAAAAAGAGGGGAGTTTGTGGCATTGGTTAGTGCAACTTCGCCAAAAGTTATAGGCATTAGTGAGACTTGGCTAACAGCAGGTGACATAGTTACAAGGATGAATGCGATTGATTTAGTATTTTCAGGAAGGATAGAGTAGACAGGGAAGCTGCTGATGACATCAGATGCAGTCAGCAAGATTAGGAGTCAGTTGGGCAGATGGCAGTTCTTTTGAGTCAATCTGATGTGAGATTTTGGGCAATAAGACAAAGTATACAGTAAAACTAGTTACTGCTATAGGCCAGAAATGATGTGGAAGACATGCATCAGTAGATTAATACAACGAATGCAAGTGAGTAATTATTTTTGGGGAATATAAATTTGGAAACATAGACTGGAAGGAGGAAGATCACATGGTGGGAAGAAAATGGAATTCATACACTTACTGACAGATAATTACTTGAAGCAGAATGTGACAGCGGGGATTCGGGGTATGAGAGTTCTGGATCCTTTATAGCAGTGATGGCGAATTTTTTTACCCAGGTGTGTCAAACATCTTTTTTTTTTTAAATATTGACGTTGTTGATGTGCCACTTGCATACATGCATTATAAATTTAACTACTTAATCATAGATGGTGACTTATACATATCATATTAGGCTATTTATTTAATAGGACATTGATATACAATCTATGAATTCATATTATACAATTAATTTAATAAACTGAAATTATTGAAATTAGTTTTTTCATCAGAATACCAATATTTTTCAACATCCAAGGTGTGTCACCTGAAACCCTCAAGTGTGTCAGTGCTGTCACGCGTGTCATAGGTTCGCCATCACTGCTTTATAGGGTCAGAAGACCTGTCCATACTAACGTGGCTACATTGCCTTTAAATGGGGAAAGTGATTATGTGGTCTTGACTTTGGATACAGCAAAAAGTGGAAATTCCAGTTGAGGAGTATATGTGAAACTACCAGGCAGGTGATTATGATGTACTTAGGAGGCAGCTTGAAGCAGTATCATGGCATAAAGATCTGCAAGGGAAGATGTTCACAGTCAATGGGGAATAGTCAAGAGGTATCTGGAGGAAGCAATATCATACTATATACTCAGTCACGAGGGTAAATCATGTAGGAGTTAGATGAATAAGTAGTATCATTAAGCATGAGCTATCAAAAAGGAAAATGATGTGAAGTATATATATATATATATAAGGAGAAAGTGACTAGCTAACTCATAAACAGCACAAGGATCAGGCAAGAAAGGTGACAAGCATGGTATGGAAGACAAAATCAGATTATGAGAAGAAATTAGCAGAGTAGGGAAAAGGAAATTCCAAAGAGTGTTTTGGTTATGTGACAAGGAGGAGGAAGAACGACTATGGAAGGATAACTTTAATAAATGTAGATGGTAGAGAGTTGACAGAGGCAGACAAAATTGTTGAGCTACTGAGTGACCACTTTGCAAGGGTATATCATTTAAATGAAGACAGTGTTATGGCAGAGGCAAATTGGAGGTACATAGGATATTGCAGAATCTGAATGTAAATATAGCTGTGTCAATGGATGGAATATTGGCTTGCATTCTAAGAGAATGTGCAGGGGAACTTGTGATGCTTTTGACTAAGGTGTTTAATTTGAGTCTCAGCTCTGGCAAAGTTCCAAGAGAGTAGGAAGGCAAAATAATTCTTTTGTATAAAAGAGGATCTGAAATTCTTGTTGTTAATGTAGTTCCCATCCATGAAAGATTATTCGTAAATCAATAGTACATTTGTACTGTGGGTGGGCTAAGGATTTTTCATTTTTATCAATTTTACATATATTTTTGCAACTTTTTTTGATTTAGTATGGTGGTCTTACACCAACCAGCAGGTACGCCAACCACTCGGCCAGCAGAACTACAAAGAAATATGACCTGACGACCTGTTACAAGCCATATAAGAAGTTGGCATCCCTTATCTGCTCCACCAAAGACCAGCCACTTCCCCTAGACCTACCTGGAGTATACCAGGTCACTTGCAGCTGTAAACTGTCCTACTACGGCCAAACAGGCAGGACAGCTAATATCAGGATATCCGAACACAAAGACTACATTCGGTTTCACCAATATAACCATTCTGGGCTTGCAGACCATGCTCTGGATACCTGCCACAGAATACAATGGAAAAAAGCCACTTTCTACACTGCAGCAAATATAAATACAAAAGATTGTTCATGAATCAGCCTCAGCTTTAAAAAACTTCCAAAACCTCAACAAATTTGAATGCATGAGACTGCCCGAAATTTGGGAAGCTTACATCATGAGAACATCAGCCCAACAGTCAAGACAACCCAATTTAGTCTGCTGGGGGGGGGGCACCTTTAGGATTCTAGGAACAACGATAGTTACTCTCTTCGGCCTCATTTGCTTGTTGTTAGTGCCTGCGTGCACTTATCATAGTCTTATGTTCCCATTGAAGATGGCAATGTAACATTGCCGAAATATAGGAAGTATTGATTAAAGTTTTCTTTTAATCAACATTTAGTATATGTTATAATTTCCTGAAATAATTTAATAGTCAAAAGAGGATCTGAGTCTGTGGTAGCAATTCTAAACCGACCAGTATCTCAGGAGTGGCAGTAAAGTACTGAAAAAATTGGTTAAAAAGAGAATTCAGGAATAGGTGGATAAGAATATGATATTCTGTAAGGGGCAGCATGGATTTTTTGAAATGCTTTAGAAATCTACTAACTTTTTTTGTAATAGTGAAAACTGAGTTGGATAATGGGAATAGCTACATGGAACTCTGTTATGCAAACTGCAACAAATGGGGATGGATATAAAACTCATAATATGGATAAAAGGGTGGCTGATGGACAAATACCAAAAAGTAATATACATGGAGGAGCAGAATCCAGGAAAAAGGCAGGTAACTAGTGGTGTGCCATAGGACCCTGTGCTGGGACCACCGCTGTTTAATTTGTACATAAATGATATAGGAAATAATTTGAAGGGAGATATTCAGTTGCTTGCTGATGATGCAAAGTTGGGTAGGGGTAATAGATAATCAAGATGATGTAGAGAGCTTGCAGGATAATTTAAGCAGGCTAACAGTATGGACAAAACATGATGGATGTCAATTTAATGTGGGCAAGTGTAAAGTTATGCATTTTGGGATACAAAGATTTAAATCTGTGTACGACATTGAGGGGGGTGCTTAAGGGTCAAAGCTGTATAACTGAGAGGAGATCTCCACATAGCCTTCAAAGGAATGCGGAGAACCGACCAGGGCTTCTGACCTAATGTCCAATCCTCACCTTCTCGTGGTGCACCCTGTTGGGTATCTACTCGGATACTGAACGGACGAGGATGGGATGGCAATTTGGGATTTAGCCAACCAAATTGTAATTCTTATTGGTTAAACCAAAATATAGAATGATGGTACAACATGACAAAATTTCATGCCGGCTGGGGCGTCGCCCGGTTAAACAAGGCCCCCGTTGTTTTTGCCAGGGAACCAGGGCGAACAGCGAAAAGTCAGCTATTGGAACAAATCTGAAAATAAACCCCAACTCAACATCACCAGAGTTAAAGATCGGTACTATCAACATAAGAAGATTGAATGGCAAAGAAATGGAGCTAGCTGAGGAATTAGATAAGTACCAGATCGACATAATAGGGGTGACTGAAACAAAAAAGACCAAAACTGGTGAGATCTTTCTGAGCAATAAATACAAAATGTTATATTCAGGCAATGACAATCAAGGAAAAGTAGGAGTAGCCATAGTATTTAACACAAAATACGAGGCTAATCTTCTTGAATGGCAGGCAGTCTCAAGTAGAGTAATGTGGGCAAATATGAGAATGGGGAACTGGAGAATGACACTTATTTGTGCCTATGGTCCCACAGAAGGTTCTACTAAGGTAGAAGTGGAGGAATTTTTTGAGGCTTTAGAAAAAGCAACTGACACAATGAAAAATGAAAAGTTGGTCCTTGTTGGGGATCTAAATAAAAGAGTAGGAAATGATTGTGAGACATACAAAAATATTTTGGGAAAATTTGGAGAAAAGAGCAAAGCTAATAATAATGGCAAATATCTGTTGGATTTCTGCTCAGGACATGGACTGGTTATTACTAACACCATGTTCCAACATAAAAATGTGCACAAATTCACATGGAGAGAAGAGGCTAGGAATAAGAAAAGTCTCATTGACTATGTTATTGTTGATATTGATGTTTTCTTCCTGGTGCAGGACACCAGAGTGTACAGAGGATTTGAAATTGGAAGTGATCACTATTTAGTCTTGAGCAGGATAAAATTGAATTTCATATCGAAAAGAATAACATGTAAGAAAGTTTTAAAGCGAATAAAAGTTGAGCAGCTCTCAGATGTGAGCTGTAGACTAAAATACACAAAGATTATTGAAGAAAAAATGAAAGAGTTTGAGAACAGGAATCAAACCTTGGAGATTCAGTGGCAAACTCTGAAGAAAACATTGATTGATTCTGCCAGAGAGGCATGTGGTGAGGTTGTCTGTAAGGATAAAAAAATCAGAACTCCCTGGTGGACACAGGAAGTTAAAGAGGCAGTGAAGGAAAATAAGAAAGCATACCAAAAGTTCCTGTCAGATAAGTCGGCTTGTGCTCTTAGAGAATATAGAGACAAATGCAAGAATGCTAAACACTGTGTAAAACTAGCTAAATAAAAGTCATGGGAGGACTTTGGCAAGAATATAGAAAATAAATATCAAGAAGGTGGCAAAATATTCTGGAGGTTGTTGAAGAAGCTTAAGAATGGAGGAAAGAGTGCTATAAAAGGAATTAGAGATGATAAAGGTGACATGAAAACGGGAGAAAAAGATATCCTTGAAGTATGGAGTAATTACTTTGAAAAACTGCTAAATGAAACAAGCAGTGATGACAGCACAGTGGTAAAAAACACTGACCAGGCATGTACTCAGGAATACATATCCATACTTGAAGTAGAAAAAGCCATCAAAGGCTTGAAATGTGGAAAGGCAGCAGGAGTAGATGATATTCGACCAGAAATGCTGAAGTATGGTGGTATAAGAGTCTTACAGTGGCTGCACTGCATAGTTCAGAAAGCCTGGACAGAGGGACAAATTCCCGATGATTGGAGTAGAGCTCTCATAGTACCCATATATAAAAAGGGAAATAAAACTGCATGTGAGAATTACAGAGGTATTTCCCTACTGAGTGTTCCTGGCAAGATCTATGCAAGTATACTTGAGAAACGGTTGAGAAGAATTGTGGAAGAAAAGCTTGGTGAAGAACAAGCTGGATTCAGGCCAAATAGAGGCTGTCAGGATCAGATCTTCACTTTACGACAAATAGTCGAGAAAGCATGGGAATATAACAAAGATCTGTATTTAAGTTTTGTCGATCTGGAAAAGGCATATGACAAGGTGCCAAGAGAGAAGGGGCATTATATCAAGCAATACTTAGTCTTTATTTGTGTTGTAAGTTAGAATTGAAGGAAGTACAGGAAGATGGTTTAAAGTTAAATCTGGAGTGAGACAAGGATGTACATTATCCCCTCTGTTATTCATTATCTATATGGATCACATTATGAAGGAAAGTGGTATTAAACATGATATCAAAATTGGAGATGTTAATATCAGCTCTTTGCTTTATGCGGATGATGTTATACTTCTAAATAAATCCGCTACAAGTCTGCAAGATTCTCTGATTAAATTGAATAGCTGTTGTAATAGATATGGTACGAAGGTCAGCAATAAAAAGACAAAGACAATGAAAATAGGCAGAATCGTTGAAAATGTCAACTGTGTTGTGAATGGAGAACCTGTGGAACAAGTAAAACATTTCAGCTATTTAGGCACGATTTTTACTGAAGATGGTAAATTAAATATAGAAATAGACAACAGAATCAGCAAAGCTGGTATGGTGGGAAGTCAATTGAATAAATTCATATGGAATAAGAGAGAAATTAGTCGGAACACTAAATTAGTTATATACAAGACAGTGTTCAAACCAGTTTTAACTTATGGATCTGAGAGCTGGGTCAGAAGTAAAACACTTGACCAAAGACTAGAGACCACTGATATGAGAGTCCTGAGAAAGATTATAGGCGTGAACAGATGGCATCAATGGCAGTATCATATTAAAAACGAGGATATTAGGAAAGAACTTGACATTGTCAGCATTCAGGAATGCGTTAGCAGAGCTAATCTCAGGTGGTATGGTCACTTAAACAGAATGGGCGAAGAAAGATTAGCAAAACAAGTGTTCTCTGCCAGGTTGGCAGCAAAACGACCCAGAGGAAGACCAAGATATAGGTGGATTGATAAGGTACAAAGTGCTTTAGACGATAGAAATATAAGATCTGATAATGTTGGAGTGTTGACAAGTAACAGACTGATTTGGAGGAAAATTGTAGATAGGAAATTAATAGTGATGTAATTTTTTTCATGTAGTACTATCATATCCTGTACACCCCTTGAGGGAAATGGCAGGAATTTGATGATGATGATGATACGACATTGAGGGGAAATGTATGCCAGGAAATTGATGAAGCCAGGGATTTAGCTGTGGTGGTAGTAGATAGAGAGTTGAAGTTTAGAAGGCATATTGCTAAAGTAGCTACAGTAGCTCACAGGATTAATTGGTTATTGAACACATTAACAAGCAGAGATTCATTCCTCTTTATAAATCCTTGATACGACCACATCTGGATACTGTGCTCAGGTCTGGTCACCTGGATTTCTTGGGGATGAGGAAGTGGTGGAAAGATTCAGAGGAAGACCAAGATATAGGTGGATTGATAAGGTACAAAGTGCTTTAGACGATAGAAATATAAGATCTGATAATGTTGGAGTGTTGACAAGTAACAGACTGATTTGGAGGAAAATTGTAGATAGGAAATTAATAGTGATGTAATTTTTTTCATGTAGTACTATCATATCCTGTACACCCCTTGAGGGAAATGGCAGGAATTTGATGATGATGATGATGATACGACATTGAGGGGAAATGTATGCCAGGAAATTGATGAAGCCAGGGATTTAGCTGTGGTGGTAGTAGATAGAGAGTTGAAGTTTAGAAGGCATATTGCTAAAGTAGCTACAGTAGCTCACAGGATTAATTGGTTATTGAACACATTAACAAGCAGAGATTCATTCCTCTTTATAAATCCTTGATACGACCACATCTGGATACTGTGCTCAGGTCTGGTCACCTGGATTTCTTGGGGATGAGGAAGTGGTGGAAAGATTCCGAGGCGAGTCGTCTGTGGAATGTTCCCTATGAGGGGTTTTGTGAGTTACAAAAGTTGGTTGATATGTTGGGAAAAAAGGTATGACAGAAACATTTAAGTTACTTAAAGGATTTCATAGGGTTAATACAAAGGAAACTTTCAGCACTTGGCTTGCAGGGGGGGGGGGGGACAAGAGGGCATCTCTTGAAGTTGACTAAAAGTGTGGTTAGCAAAGGTGTGAATACTACTTTTTTGCTTAGAGAGTAGTGAATGAATGAATGAAATTGGTTGCCTGAGTCAATTGTGAGTACAAGGAGAGGTAGAATAGATATTGTGTTGACGGTTTGGGTCATCCACAGTGAGTCTTTGGACTCCATGGTGGTGCCTGTGCAATTAATGATTATTATTATCATTACTGATGTTCTATAACTCACCATTTTTCATTCACCTGATACTGCTGGGCCCATACATATGACTGGAGGTAGACACTATCCTGAATTTTTCTGGAATTCAGGTCACACATTTCAACTAACTTTCATATGCCATCCTTAAATACCTCATCTATTTCTGTGTCCAAGTAACAACAGCACTATTTTTTAATTTTAATTTATTTTTAATTTCAATAATATATAAAGTTGCATGGCTTCTACTGAAAATTGCCAGAAGCAATTTTCAGTAGAAGATGTATTATCAAGATAATGTTTAGGAATTTTAGTTTAATTCCAACTGACTTGAGTCTACAAGAGAATGTCTTGTAGAGTTAAGTCACTTGGAATTGCTGTTCCAAAGAAAGGCATACTGCCAGTGTGCTTTCTGAGGTTTAAGAATTGCTTTACTGAAAGAAGGCAGAGCAGACAGATGAAAGGCACACTAAAGGTGGGAGGAAGTTCATAGGCAGAGTTGTCCATTTTTGTTGCAGTTATGCATTCAATAGCTATAGCAAGTGACTCTTTCCAGGTTCAGTAATTTCTATTCTGCAGCTGTAACATTTCAGTTTTGTTTGTGTTATCTGCATTGATGAAATGTGTTATTCAAGTGGCATGTGGTGTTCTGGAATTGCTTCACTTGGGTACTGCTGACCTTATTTCATGCAGGACATTTTAGGTAGAACATGTTTGTGGTCAACACCATAACAGGAGAAGGAATGAGTAGCCATCATCTCATTCAACATTAAACATGAAGAATGACAGGCAATCTCACCTCAAGTAGTGATGTTGCAAATTTCAAAATGGGAAATCTGACAATGAGACATGTGCCTATGGTTGCACAGAAGGTTTTACTGTGGAACAAGGACAGGAGATGAATCATAGGACAGTTGACTTAAAGAACAAGAGAAAGCTGGTGGTAGTTCTTGCTGCAGATTTAAGCAGTAGAGTAGGATATGAATATCAGATATACAGAAATATTTTGGGAAAATTTGGAGAAAAGGACAAATCTAAAAATAATTGTAAGTAGCTGTGGGATTTCTGTTTAGAACATGGGCTAATCATTACAAACTTCATGCCACAAGATAAAGATGTTCATAAATTCATATAAAAAACAATGTTAATTAAATGCTTAAGGAATTGACAGCATACACTAGAACTATAAATTAAATCAACTTTAATATATACTTTCCAATATTTTAGCAACGGCACGTTTCCATCTTCATGGGAACTTAAGATAAAGGCACGTGCATGCAAGTACTACATAACAGCAAATGAGAAATGAAGCGAGGAAGCTACCGTTTTCCTAAAGTCCTGATGGTGCCCCCCCATCAGGACTTTATGTTTAACCAGCGTATAAGCCTTTCTACAAGAAAAAACAATGTTATTGGTGACTGATATCTTTACATTGATTTAAGATATGAGAGTAAAACAGAGTGAGGGATACAAGAGTATAACTTGGGTGTGGATGTTGTAAAAGTCTGCTCTAGATGAATTTTTATAGCTCCTTGAATTTATAAAGCTTGTCATAAAACATGGGAGTGGGGGAAGGAAATGATTACCATTTAGTTTTGAGCAGGACAAAAATTATTATCATATTGAAAGAAAAGTATGAATATTTTAAAAAGAATAAGGTTGAGCAGCTTTCAATGATGAACTGTGAATTCAAACATTATTAGATTATTTTGCAAACATAATTATAAACATTATTGCATTAAAAATGAAAGTTTGAAAACAAGAACCAAGATGTTGTATGCAAAGATAGAAAAATCCAAACTTCACGGAGTTTGCTATCCTTGCAAATAACTTCAAGGACAGAAAAGTTAGCAGTCCTGTAAAAGAAGAAATCATATCTAAAATACCTGACAAGGAATCAACAGGAACTTTCAAAGAATACAGAGAAAAAAAATGTAAGAAAGCTAAGCTATTTATAAAAAAGTACCTAAATGAAAATCATAGGAAAATAAATTTCACAAAGGTGGGATAATGTTTTGGAGGCTAATGAAAAATGTTTGGTAATGGAGGTGGAGTGCCACAAAAGGAATCGAAATAATAAAGATAATGTAAAAACTGAAGAGATATTCTGGCTATCTGGAGTAATTAGCTGAAAGATTGTTAATTGAAACACTTTTAGTGAAGCAAACTCTTATACTTAATCAGTGTTTCTGATTTGAACCTTTGGATGTTAGATGAATTACTGTATTACCCAAAACTGGAAATATCAAACTATTAATCAAGTTTTATTTGGAATTATATTTTCAATCTACTGAAATAAATAATTATTTCAGCTGAATTATACTAACATTCTATCAAGTTTTGATTTCAATATTTAAATTGCAAACATTGTGAATTTTCTGTTCCTACAAGTATGAGTATCTTGCTGATATTATTAATGAATAGACCTCTGATTTCTTGAAAGAGTGAAAGCATGTTCTTAAATATGCCAATTAACTGAAATATAATAAGCACGATATTGGATGTATTGTTGAACTTATGTATTTTGAAGTCATGGCCCAATATTTACTACCTTGATAATCTTCTTCTTCTTGCCTTTCATTGATATTGAGCGTTAACTGTTTTACATGCTGTTTTTCTGCACGCTCTGCCTATTAATGGAATAAAACAAATTTTGAAGTTAATTTAAAAAAAAAAAATAAGCAACAAGAAATTATTAATGGATTAATACCTATCATTAAATATAAGTTCTCATTTAAGCATGTAATTTATTATGTGTTTAAATGAGAATCAAAAACATTTCAGAATCCTCTACAGCTAAAAGAAAGCTGCAGAAGATTCTGAAATGTTTATAGCTTATATTATCCATTTAAGTTTTATTATTTGGATTCTATTCAGTTCTTAATGTCAGAAATTTACACTACTTACTAATTCTGAGATGCTTCAGTGAATCAGTTTTACGGCATATAGCAAAAAGAAGGCATGTAATTATGCTGAATAACATTTTTTATTCATTAATAACATAAACGTTTTTTTAAATCCTCTAATTTTTATTTGTATTCAAATTATAGGAACTTATATAAGCACACTGAAAGATGGAGATGCTATTTTTGCTGCCAAGACAATATCTCTGCTGCCTGGAATTCCAGATTAGTGGATATGTAAACTTTCCTACATAGCATTAGTTCAATTCAGTATAAGATCCAGTTCACATTAAAAGTTTGATATAACAAACAACTAATATTTAAGCAACAGACAAGGGTTTTTTGCATTTGACCTTAGAAAGTCTCCTTTAGGTTTGCTAATTTTTATTTTTTTTATTTTAATGGATGTTATAGTCTATAGCACAGGCTGAGTGAGAAGTGCTGGGGTTTTTGACTTGAACCATGAATGCATTGCATGCCGAAATGAAATTTTATCATGGACTGATCTGGCACACTTTTGGTGAACCAAGGCTTTGGATAAGAGTCAGAAGTTTTAAGTGGAGTTGGGAATGAAGACCCATCACAACAAGGATTATTCAGTAATCTGAATAATCCTTGCTGGGATGTGAGGTCAGAGTAAGTGTTTGGATCAGTTAAGTGGAAACATCAGATCATAGAAAAAAGAGGTAAATAAATCCCAGAGGTCATTCCAGTTAGAATCATTGTGGTGACATTAGACATGAGGCTAAGAGATGATCAATCTATAGAAAGTAAACCTGGATAAGGATATGGTTATGGCTGTAAGAGGAGATAACCTCCACAGTGTATTTGAAGGGGAAGGAGAGCTGGTTAAGACAAGGTCCAAGGTGTTGGAAGAATGATGAGGACTATCTGGTATTTTGGCAAGTAAATGATCAATTTATGTTAGATAATTACTAATAACAAGTAATTTGATTTCCCTTCTAGCTTGATTTTTGAGGTTAAAGGAGAGACAGTGTGAATTAAGCATATTAGTCTCCAAGAAAAAGCGGTGGGCCCCGACAGAATTCCAGTGGAGGCATGGAAGGCACTGGGGGAAGAGGGAATTGACCTGCTGTGGGACCTGTTCATGAAAGTTTACCAACAGGAAAATATACCCGAGGAATGGAGGGAGAGTACTCTTGTTCCCATCTACAAGGGTAAAGGGGATGCACAAGACTGTAAAAATTACAGAGGAATAAAGTTGATGTCCCACACAATGAAGATCCTAGAAAGGGTTCTTGATGGTAGATTGAGGGAGGTGGTGGAGATTGCAAAGGAACAATTTGGCTTCATGCCTGGTAGATCAACAACAGATGTTATCTTTGGGTTACGACAGATGATGGAAAAATATCGAGAGAAACAAAGGGAGCTACATCTGGTATTTATTGATCTGGAGAAAGCATATGATAGAGTGCCAAGGCAAGAAGTCTGGAGGTGTCTGAGGGAGAAGAAGGTGCCGGAGAAATATGTCAGGTTGGTGCGGGAAATGTACAGAAATGTGAAGACAAGTGTTCGGACCTGTTTGGGACAGACAGAAAGTTTTCAAGTAACAGTTGGCTTGCATCAAGGGTCAGCATTAAGTCCGTTTCTGTTTAATATTATGATGGAGGTGGT